>NC_089831.1:8309747-8609747 GCF_035046505.1 Tiliqua scincoides | reverse complement strand
TTCAGATCCATGGATAAGGAGGGCCCACTGCATTAGTTTACCACACCATGCATAATTTTCTAAGCTACAATCATGACCACCCAAAGTTGTTTTTTTTTTTCTAAACTAAAAAATCTGACTGTAGCATTTCTTCATAGGAAGGTGCTCCTTTCTGCACAGCCCAAAGCAAGCCCCTCTGCAGGGGCACCAGTTCAATTGTCTCTGTGCAATCAGGTGCCCCTTGGAAGGGCCTGGCTCACACTGGATGCTTTCTGAATACGAGAGCAGAGGGTCTCCTGCCTTGATTTGTGCCCCTCCATGCTCATGCAGCACCTGCCCCAGCTAAACATATGCAGAACAGGCTTGAAGGGAAGATGATTTAGGACTTCTGCTGCATCTACTAATTTGATTATTGCTGGGGCATGGGGGTTTGATATGATGCTACTTGGTACTTCTGTCCATACTTGCTCGCCTTGCTGAGCTGTTCTCGCTGCTCTGATACAATGTCTTTATTAACAGGGTTGCGTTTTTTGCCTTTTTGGTGTAATACTGCTCAATCTTGCTTGCAGGCTTTTAGGCAAACAGACTGGCCTGACTTCCGAAACCCCTTACCTTGACCCTTGCCTGCCTTTAGACCTTGAGGACGAAATCCCGCAGAACGGGCAGATAATGTATCTTCGTGGGACAGGAGATTTTAACTTGTGTCGCGAAGCCATTCAGCCTTTCATGAATAAGACCAATGAGACCCACACATCGCTGAACGGTGTTTATCAGCCACCAGTGTACTTTGAGAACAGCGAGTTCTATGGGTTCTCAGAGTTCTACTACTGTACCGAAGATGTATTGCGCATAGGGGGGGACTACAATGCTGCTAAGTTTATTAAAGCTGCAAAGGTAAAAAGCACACTCTGGGTTAGACTAGGAGTAGGGAGGCACAGGCTCAAGGTCCCACTTCATCATGAAACTGCATGCATTCACACTATGATTCCAGTTCTTATCCTAGCATTACGTTCGTGTATTTTGTTGGCTTTGAAAGTAGGATGCATAGCTGATGACGTAGGAATGAATTGCAAGAACAACGTAGACCGTGAAGCAATTTGCAAGTTAAATTGCTAGACAAATTGTGCTTATTTCAAATGTAGTTAGTTCAATGTTTTGATGCTGCCCTTCCAGGGAACTAGGTGTACGTGGTCTCTCTCCTCAGCCAGTTTTATCCCCACAGCAGCCTTGGGGAGGTTGGTTACACTTGAGAGATAGTATTTACTCTCTGCTTATCCATTACACAACACTGGCTGTTTAGTAACTACATTCCTAGGACTAAAAATATAGTTGGTAAACCACACCTTTTTGTATATTAACATTGGTTTCAAAATGGTCTATGTGTACGTAGACAGAGGGATATATAATATATTTGTGCCCTTTGTGATTATTTCCCCCTCTTCCCCCAGGATTACTGTGCAACAAAGTGGTCCATTCTGCGGGAACGTTTTGACCGTGGTCTTTATGCGGCGCATGCTGACCTCCATCGACTGAAGTGAGTGTTGGCAGCTTGGGTGGCTGGCATCCAGAGGGGCTGAAACTAAATTCCATTGGGAGCTGTGGGGGGGGGGGAGAGAAAAAAGCTTTAGGGAGGCTTGGAAGCATCTGGTCAGAACAACTGATCATAAACTGCTAAGCCAGGGATTCCCAAAATGTGTGTCACAATGCCTTAGTATCCACAGTCCACTCACAGACGTTCCGTGGGATGTCCCCGCCATCTTGGATCTCACAAGATTTTTGCAAGATCCAAGACAGCGGCACCCATCTGAGCTGGGAAGGAGAGGCTGCAGGGGTGCCATGCCCCCGACAACTTTAGGTACCACTGGAGATGTGGAGGAGTAGAAGATGTAATGACTGCCCTGTATTTACGGCCCCCTGATACATATGTGCCTCTGCCAATACGGTTACCCAACCAAGTGCTGTTGGTGTGTGGTGGAGAAGAAAGCTTGGTCCCTCTGCTACTCAGGTGACCTATCGTGGCAATTGGGTGGCATTTGCAAATGCTTGATTGCACTGAGGTCCAGCTCATGTTCCCACCCCTTTTCTATGAGAGGGGAAAAAAATTTCACATGAGCCAGGCCTCCACCAACCAGGTGTTCACTTAGAGAGTGGCTTACATAACCTGTTCTCTGCACTGCAGGGAGCGAGGAATCTTTGGAGGACAGCACTATTCTGCTGAGTTTATCACTGAGCTATCACAGGCCATAGCTCAGTGATAGAGCACTTGCTTTGTATGCAGAATGTCCCCAGCTCAATCTCTGACGTGTCTAGCTAGGGAAGACCCCTGTTTGAAACCTTGGAGAGCCACTGCCTGTCTTTGTTGACAATCCTGAGCTAGCTGGACTGACTATCATTGGCCCTAATGTGCTTAGTCCCGCTTTGGTAAATAGCTGTTGCAGGGGAGGGTGTAATTTCAAAATGAGCCTGTGGTGTGTTTGTGGGGAAGGGGCTTTAACCCTTTTCCCCTGCCCCAATCCCAATCTGAATCTCTCTTTCTGCTGTTTAGCAAAGGAAAGTTGCATGCATCAAGGGGAATCAGGTCTGGAATGTCCCATGTAATTTGACCTTCAGTGTCCCACAAAGTGACTAGCTATTATTGCTTTATGACAGGTTGGAAGCTAAGCAGGGTCAGGCCTGGTTAGTACTTGGATGGGAGACCGCCTGGGAATACTGGGTGCTGTAGGCTTATACCATAGTCTTTCGAGACTGAAGGTTGCCAACCAACCATTGGAATTTGACCTTCCAAACCTGTAATGGCAGATCTATTTAAAATGCCTTTGTTTCTGTCCAGTGCTACAAATCCTGTCTGTTGAAAGAATTGGCACGGGAAGGACCTATTAAAGTAGAAAAGGTCTGATCCTCCCATTCTACCTCTTTGCCTCCTTTTGGGTTGAAGTTCAGACTTCCTGGGACTGAGACCCTCCTTTGTCCCGGCAGATCTACAAACATTTCCACGTAAACACTTGAATGCTTCTGGACGCCAGCCAGAGGGCACCTGTGTAAATCTCATAGAAAGCAGCAGGGGTATGTTGGGTGTGTAATTAAGTGCTTAAAGGCAGTGAGATGTAATCATTCTTGCCCCCTTCCGGCTTGTACGCTTTATGTCTTGAAGCTCTGCTTCTGTTTGAAGTGTTAACACATGCTGTTGTATAATTGCTGTTTTCGATTCTGTGTAGGTATCAGTGCTTTAAGTCAGCCTGGATGTATGAAGTGTTTCACAATGGCTTCTCATTTCCTGTCAGCTACGTCGGCTTAAAAACCGCACTGCAGGTCTACGATAAAGAGGTTCAGTGGACGTTGGGGGCCATCCTCTATCGAACACGGTTCTTGCCTCTGAGGTACGGCTACGCTGAGCTCCATGGGAGCTGGTTGCCTGCTTTGCTGGGTAATTATCTCCAGAAAGCTCGGCATCTGACCCACTTTTTGAGCACTGGAGAGTGCAGGGGCTTAGCTGAGTGGCAAAGCACTTTGTCTGCTTTCAGAAGACCCCCGGCTCAATCCCCAGCATCTCCAGGTAGGGCAGGAAAAGAATTCTTGCCTGAAAACCTACAAAGCTGCTGCAGGACATTTGTGGAGTTGCTGACCTAGATGGGTCAAGGGTCTGTCTAAGAATAGGGCAGTCTCCCATATTCCGGTGGGATCTGAAAAAGGGGAATAAGAGGATGTTGCTGAGCATGCAGAAGGCTTCTTATCCCCTTTTATAGCCATTTTTTACTGAACTCTACTTTCTGGCTTGTTAAGCAGAAGAGTCTTTGCCCTTGGATTGTGAGACATGCCTTGCAAATAGAAGGGTGGGAATTGGTGTGAAAGTTACTGCTGCCTCCTCCTTCACATCATGGCATTTCCTTGTAAAGTTCCAAGGACATTTTGGGAGCTCTTTCTTAAGTGAAAGACAGCAAATTCTGTGACAGAAAGCAGTTTCCCTATTCTCAGTAGTCTGATAGTATCTCTCCTCCCCATGGTGGCAAAGAGGTTAAGGAGACAAACAGAGCAGGGCATTATAAAAACCAACACGGTGTCATGGGGTAGAGTATTGGACTAGAACTGCAGAGACCCAGGTTGAAATTCCTGCATGTTCAGGAAGCTCCCTAGGTGACCTTGTGCCAACTTCTCAACCTAACCTACTCCACAGGGTGGTTGTAAGGATAAAATCATGTAGGGGCCAAGCCACGTACATTGCCCTAAGGTTAGTGTGCCCTTCCATGAGGCTGGTTGAAACAGGTTCCTGGGCACCAGATTAGTAGGAGGCAGCTCTTCCTGTCTGCCATCTCCATGCTACCCATCTAGCTTGGTTTGTTCTGCCCTAACCCTTCTTTTTTCCTACTCCTGATGCCCTTTGAAAGAGGCAGAGAGGGCAGAAGGAGGGGAGAAGAGTGTCAGTGGCCCTAGAACAGCAGTTTTCAACCAGTGTGCTGCAGCACTTTGGTGTGCTGCAAATGGTCTGCGGGTGTGCCGCGGGAGTTTGTGGAAGGGTCTTTTCTTAGCAGGGCCATTGGGGGGTGCGAGCCCCCTGTCAGCAGTGCAGTGTGCCTTGACGGCAATCAGAACACGGATGGTGTGCCTTGCAAGTTTTAGTGTCTCGTCAGTGGGCTGTGAGGTGAAAAAGATGGAAAATCGCTGGCCCAGAGTGGAAGGCATTCCAGGCAACTGCTCCTCACATTCCTTCCTTTACTTTTGCGTCTCTCTACCATTTTTTATTGCATGGCAGGCACAGGAACAGGAGGTGGCAGTGGGTGGCGGTTGGAACTGGGGAAGGTGCTGGTGGTTGTAGCCGTGATAAAGAGTGGAGGAGGCTGTTCATGTGACTGAGCAAGGGGTGGTGGTGCTGGTGGTGATCATCTTAGGTACAAGGTGGGACTGCTGGGGGGGGGCTTGTTTCCTTGGAGGAACTCTGAGCTGCAGTCGTCTTTATTGCAAGCGCACATGATGGTTCTGAACTGAGAGTCTTGCTGCGCTCTTGCCTTTCCCAGGGACATCCAGCAGGAGACCTTCCGTGGCAGTCACTCGCATTGGCGCAGCTTCTCCTTTGTTTACAACCATTACTTGTTCTTCGCCTGCTTCTTTGTCGTGCTGCTGTCCATCCTGCTCTACCTGCTGCGGCTGAGGCGGATCCACCGGCGGATGCTGCACAGCGGCCCGTCCCCCTCCCTCTGGATCGAGGAAGGCCTGCCGCCACAGAAGATCCCTGGAGCCTTATAAAGTTGCTGCGAACAATCCTCTCTGGAACTTGCGAAAGAAAAAGCCATTGTTTTGCCTCAGGGTCCTTCTCTCGTCCCTCGCAGGAACCGTGACCCAAGCCTCTTGCCGTGGCGTCTGAATCCAGAGGAGAATCAACCACAGCTGTGAGAAGACTGAGCCGGGGGGGGGGGGGGATGAGCTGGGTCTGCTCACCTTGGCTGGACTGAGGGCACGTATGCCAAAATTATTTTAAACTCCTTCCCTTAAAAGTAAAAGCACTTTGATACCAGGGCATGGGGGTGGGCAGGTGGGGAAGAACAGAGAGGCCGGGGCAGTGGAGATTTGATGCCAGTATAAACGAATAAACGGGAAACTCGCCAATGAACCTTTGCCCAGCAATTGGCTGTAATTGTACTGCCAATTATTTGATAAGGTTGGAGGTCTTTTGGTTGTGAACAAACGATTAACTGATCATCTAGCCAGGCTCTCCCGCCTGACCTAAGCTCCACCAACCTAAATCATGAGCCTGAGACGCTCTGATTAGGGGCAAAGGGCTCTTTTAACCTCTTCCTTCCCAACAGCAGAGGCTTTGGCAGAGTTCTCCCTTGAGGACTTACTCCCCCGTGCCCGTATCTTGACCCAGACAGAGGAGTTCACGACTGCCGAGTCTTGCTACTACTCTCGACAAGGGTGTGGAAGGATTTGGGCCACAGCTCAGTGGTAGAGCACCTGCTTTGCATGCAGAAGGTCTCTGGTTCAGTCCTCGCCAGCTCCAGGGAGGGCAGAGAAACGGACCCCTCTCTGGAATCCTGGAGAGTTCTTGTCAGCAATACTGAGCTGGATGGACCAGTGGTCTGGCTCCAAACGAGGCAGCTTTCTGTGTTCCAAAGAGCACTTTGCCCATATGAGCAAATGTCCCAGATTCATCCATCATATCATGAGACCTTGGCCAAAGCAACAGCTTTGCTGGCCAGGGCATATAGATTGTTGCAAATCTGAGCTTCAACCATGGGACATAACAGGGTTCTTCTGGGGAAGAAAAAAACAAAACTTGCAATGCAACCCATTCAGATGTGATGCTTACATATATTCTTGCAATACTGTGATGGAGAATTCTGGCTGACGTCATGTCTGGAGTCGTCTTTTTGGGCCTGCAGAGGTCATGCTGCAGCAAGGGTTGCTTGTAGGGTTTAATGGCTTGGCGTAACAGTGAATCAAGAGAATGGGACAGACTGTTTTCATAGCAGTTGTAGAGTAACATGTATGCTGTCACTGTCATTTCTGGCTCTCCAAACCTTTTTACTTGAAAGAAAGTGTTTATAATTTAAAGTGGCATTTATGTGACTATCTCTTAAATACAAGCTTTATTGTCTTGGAAAGGAGCTTCTGGTTTCACTCACTTTCAAGTGTCTGGTTGTGAGATTTGACATAATCTCTTCTGAACTTTTTAAGTTCGGGCGAGGAGAACACATTCTGAAAAAGCATCAGATTGCTTTGGCTGCCATCTCCCCCCATACATACAAGCTTGCTTGACGAATGGAGGCAGATGGAACTTGTTCCCAATCCATTTCTGTGACTGGCAGCCCAGTCCTAAGCAGGTTTACTCAAAAGTAAGTCCCAGTATGTTCAATGGGGAAAGTGTGCATAGGACTGTAGCCTGGGAGAGTTTTTCTTGCACACTTGAGGCTGCCTCAGGTATTGAAGCCCTCTTACATTTGGATTTTAAAGGATTTTTTCCCCCTGTTACATTACTACATTTACTCATATATTTATCCTACCCTCACAACACCTCTTGAAGTCGGTTAGTCTGAGAGAGAGAGTGAGTGAATGGGCCATGGTCACCCAGTGAGTTTCATGGCAGAGTTGGGATTTAAACTTTGGTCCTGAATGCCCCCTCTTGACCCAAGAAAATCATCCCAGACCTTTACTTGGCCCCTGAGAGTTTTTCCAAGCATTACTCATACATGCTAGAACTGCAGGCATACTAAAGGATAGTAACTTGTTCTTCTTAAAATGACAAGCTGAAATTCTCAGAGAGCTAAATGCCAAATCTTGAATTCTTTTAATGTGTGTGTGTGTACGTGTGTTTATTGCCTTGGAATCTGAAAACCCAAGTTGCCATCTAAAGAGGGAACTCACTGATGGGCAGATGTCAGGGGAGGGGCGTGTTTTTTTTGATACTTTTAATCCTTTCAGTTACGTTTTTGAATATTTTACTTATTTAGTTTAAAAGATTTCTGTACTGCTTTTCCAGTACTCAAAGCACTTCACAGCATAAAACACAATGAAATACAAAAATGAAATATGTGTGTTGCAGAAAATTAGGAAAGAAATTCAGCCGTGAATTTTGGAAAATAGAGCAGAACCCTTGACCATAGTGGCTATTAAATCTGCCTTTTTGATGGCTGAAGACCACAATACACCCCCCAAACATGTGCGTTAAGTGCCAAAATGGACTGTCCTGGCACCTGGGGGCAGTGACGTCATGAAATCACCTGATCTGTGATGTCTGGATTCTCCTCAAAGGAGGTGTTGGTGGCTTGGTGTGCCGTGATCCTTCTCCTAGGATCAGCTAATGCTAGCATCTCCTCTGGAACTAGGGCAAAGCCTAAGGACAGTCATGCGCCCCCACTTGACAGAGCGCCCAGGGCAGGTGCCCCTCAAGCTCCACCATAGTTGTGGTGAAACACTGCAAATCATTTGAGTTTTTACCTCTCTCTCTCTTGCAATATTTGCAGTGACGCAGCCTTGAAAAATAGGGAGGAACCTTGTAAAACAGCCCACATTCTTGATACTTCGGCAACTGAACAGGCTATTATGGGCTGTCAGGTTGGGAAGGTGGGGAAAAAAAGAAGTTCCTCTGTAATTGAGATGAATCTGCAATTCTTCCATCCCTTCGCAGTAACATTGCAGAGAAACGCGACACTTCTAAGAAGCTTAAAGATGCCTGATTTCCCTGGCATCCCAGGCCTTCTGGTTTGCCTTGTTGCAAAGGTTGTGTTTACATGTTTGTATATATTTAGCTTCTTTACAAACTTTGCTTTCTTTCCTTGTCTTTTAGTCGTTGTCCCCCACCTATTAAGGATAAGGAAAGTATGTCGGAAGAATGCACAGAGGAGACCAGGGCCCTACCCTCTGACCTTTGCCAGTGAGCTTGCTGGCTGGGTGAGTGATAGTTAGGCTTGCCTGTTGGCCTACCTTCTTTCACTCATCAGTCAGCACGCCTTTCTGTTCCCTCTGTTTTCCCCTTATCTCCATTTTCCAACCTGAGGTGGCCTGAACAAAAAAAGACTTGGGTTTTTTCAGGCAGGACCTAGCACAGGTGACAGCCTCAAAGGTCTCAGCAGTTTAGTGACGTGTGATACAGGGAACCCTGACCCCTCACACTCCTTTATCTCAACCATTGTTGCAGCTTAATGAGCTTGGCAAATGTAATAGCAGAAGAATGTAATACGACCTCACTTTGCACATGTGTTTGGACCCTTTTGTTTTCATTTTTTAAAGAAAAAACTATCTTTCAGGCCCCCTTGCTGTTTGCAAGCGCTGTGTGAAAGCTGCATTCAAAGGAGAGCTTGTTTCCAGTGTCCTGTTTAGAAAAATGCTCTTCTATCATAGTTTACACACTGGGCTTAGTGATGGCCACCTGAAGCAGCCCTGAAGCAATTGGTATAGACAGTATACTGCATTCAGCCACAAGATGGGGTGAATAATCTAATGGCTGCGGTTTTCAAACTCTCCCGGATTTTGAAACCCGCAGTAAGTGCTTGGGGGGGGGGGGGCAGAGAAGATGTTTCAGACCTCGTTGACAAATTAAAGATCAATAAGTTACCGGATCCGGATGGCATTCACCCAAGAGTTATTAAGGAATTGAAGAATGAAGTTGCTGATCTCTTGACTAAAATGTGCAACTTGTCCCTCAAAATGACCACCGTGCCAGAGGCTTGGAGGATAGCAAATGTCACGCCAATCTTTAAAAAGGGAAAGGGGGGGACCCAGGAAACTAGGCCAGTCGGCCTAACATCTATACCGGGTAAGATGGTGGAATGCCTCATCAAAGATAGAATCTCAAAACACATAGACGAACAGGCCTTGCTGAGGGAGAATCAGCATGGCTTCTGTACGGGTAAGTCTTGCCTCACAAACCTTTTAGAATTCTTTGAAAAGGCCAACAGGCATGTGGATGCGGGAGAACCCATGGACATTATATATCTGGACTTTCAGAAGGTGTTTGACACGGTTCTTCACCAAAGGCTACTGAAAAAACTCCATAGTCAGGGAATTAGAGGGCAGATCCTCTCCTGGATTGAGACCTGGTTGAAGACCAGGAAACAGAGAGTGGGTGTCAATGGATAATTTTCACAATGGAGAGAGGTGAAAAGTGGTGTGCCCCAAGGATCTGTCCTGGGACCGGTGCTCTTCAACCATAAATGACCTGGAGACTGGGGTGAGCAGTGAGGTGGCTAAGTTTGCAGACGACACCAAACTTTTCCAAGTGGTGAAGACCAGAAGTGATTGTGAGGAGCTCCAGAAGGGTCTCTCCAAACTGGAAAAATGGGCAGCAAAATGGCAGATGCGTTTCAACAGAAGTAAGTGTAAAGTCATGCACATTGGGGCAAAAAATCAAAACTTCACATATAGGCTGATGGGTTCTGAGCTGTCTGTGACAGATCAGGAGAGAGATCTTGGGGTGGTGGTCGACAGGTCGATGGAAGTGTCAACTTAATGTGTGGCAGCAGTAAAGAAGGCCAATTCTATGCTTGGGATCATTAGAAAAGGTATTGAGAACAAAACGGCTAATATAATACCGTTGTACAAATCGATGGTAAGGCCACACACACCTGGAGTATTGCGTCCGGTTCTGGTTGCCACATCTCAAAAAGGACATGGTGGAAATGGAAAAGGTGCAAAAGAGAAGAACTAAGATGATTACTGGGCTGGGGCACCTTCCTTATGAGGAAAGGCTACGGCTTTTGGGCCTCTTCAGCCTAGAAAAGGGACGCCTGAGGGGGGACATGATCGAGACATACGAAATTATGCATGGGAAGGATAGAGTGATGCTCTTTACACTCTCACATAACACCAGAACCAGGGGACATCCACTAAAATTGCGTGTTGGGAGGGTTAGGACAGACAAAAGAAAATATTTATTTACTCAGCGTGTGGTTGGTCTGTGGAACTCCTTGCCGCAGGATGTGGTGACGGCATCTGGCCTGGATGCCTTTAAAAGGGGATTGGACAAGTTTCTGGAGGAAAAATCTATCACGGGTTACAAGCCATGATGTGTACGTGCCACCTCCTGATTTTAGAAATGGGCTATGTCAGAATGCCAGATGCAAGGGAGGCACCAGGATGCAGGTCTCTTGTTATCTGGTGTGCCCCCTGGGGCATTTGGTGGGCCGCTGTGAGATACAGGAAGCTGGACTAGATGGGCCTATGGCCTGACCCAGTGGGGCTGTTCTTATGTTCATTAACTACAATTCCCAGGAGGCCTTGCAGGTCTTCTTGTTATCTGGTGTGCTCCCTGGGGCATTTGGTGGGCCGCTGTGAGATACAGGAAGCTGGACTAGATGGGCCTATGACCTGATACAGTGGGGCTGTTCTTATGGGTGCGGGGAGAAGGCAGCGGCACGATCCCCAGGATCGCACCGCTCAGGGGGGCTACAGGGACTGGGGTGCACTCACCAGTCCCTGCAGCAGCCGTCCCAGTGAAAGTGAGTGATTGTGCTCTGCCTCCACAAAACTGGAAGTGGAGCATGATCACTTCACTTTCACTGCTGCTGACCTGAGGAGCCCTGCAGAGGCTCGTGCAGGGCTCCCTGCACCCAGGGACGGCTGCTGCAGGGATTGGTGAGCGCACCCCAGTCCCTGCAGCCGTCAGAAGTGAAAGTGGAGCAATTGCACTCCACTTCCGGTTTAGCAGAGGCAGGGCGCGATTGCCCCACTTTCACTTTCAAAGCCTCGGGGAGCCCTGCAGATGCTCGTGCAGGGCTCCCTGCACCCCCGGGTGGCTGCAGGAGGCTGTGGTAAGTGCAGCCAAGCCCCTGAAACCCCCTGAGCGGCGCAATCCTGGGGATTGCGCCGCTGCCTCCTGGCTGCCCCGCCCCTTAAGAGCAAAGAGACCAGGGCCCTCAGGCTGGGGCATCAGGAATTGAAGTTGCAGAAAGCAGCTGATATGTGGGAAAGGGTCTCCACCTAGTGGGCAGGTATGTTATTGCAAAAAAAAAAAAAAAAAAAAGGCATTTAGGGAAAGCCTGGCATCCTACTTCTCACAGTGGCCAGCCAGAATTTCAGGAATATTGCAAGCTGGGCTTCTAGGCAGTAGCTTTGTCTTCAGCAGTCAGTATGCAGTGGTGCACTGCCTCTGAACCTGAGGGCTCTGCTTAGTCATCTTGGCTAAGGGCTGCCGATGGTCCAAAGTTCCCTTATTCTGCGCCTTGGAATTAAAATTCCAAATCAACATTTTACTGGCTCGACCTGTATCTGCCCCCACCTTTTTGCAACATATTATTTGCGTACGTAATTGTTGAGCCACGTTCACATTTATTTCAGTTCAGGCAATAGAGCGAGATCCCTTAGCACTTTTGGAGACTAGCCTATGGAGAGAGGCATTCAGTTGAAGAAGGCACAGGAGTATGGACTATCTAAGAGGGGGAGGAGAGGGGGAGGACATCAAAGAGATGAATGTCTTCCCTTCTTAGGGAAATTCACATTAGGGAAGATGGATGTCTTCCCTTCTTAGGGGAATTCAAAAATTCCCCATCTTAGGGTCCCCTGTTCACTGCACAGAGTTTGGCTACTTACATTGTGAAATTATTTATTGCATAATTACATTGCATAATTACACAGGCCTCTGAAATCAAGGGTCCAAAAAAATTGTTTTCAAAATTAATGGTATAGTTGGCAACCTTCAGTCTCGAAAGACTCTGGTATTGCGCTCTGAATGGTGTTTCTGGAACAGCGTCTAGTGTGGCTGAAAAGGCCAATTCAGGAGTGACACTCCCTTCCACACTGGGAGCAAGTGCAGTCTGTCCCTGGTCTGTCTCCCTGGCTATGGGCCTTCCTTCTTTGCCTCTTTGCCTCAGACTGTTGGCCAAGTGTCTCTTCAAACTGGGAAAGGCCATGCTGCACAGCCTGCCTCCAAGCAGGCTGCTCAGAGGCCAGGGTTTCCCACCTGTTGAGGTCCACTCCTAAGGCCTTCCGATCCCTCTTGCAGATGTCCTTGTATCGCAGCTGTGGTCTACCTGTAGGGCGCTTTCCTTGCACGAGTTCGCCATAGAGGAGATCCTTTGGGATCCAGACATCATCCATTCTCACGACATGACCGAGCCAACGCAGGCCTCTCTGTTTCAGCAGTGCATACATGCTAGGGATTAATGGTAGCTTTATATGAATTTGGAGAGCTGATTCCAAAAATGACATCAGTTTTGCCTTAGCATCTCGTTTTGGAGAAACAACATAGCTTCAGTGAGTGTTTCAAGCAGCTTCCTCATGAGGGAAGCCATGGCATGGGATTCCTCACAAGGAAGTTGCTTGAACCATTCACCAATGAGGCAATGCCGTATCTCCAAAACTAGACATGATAGGGCAAAACAGATGCCTTTTTTTGAACCAGTAACCCCAGTATACCCAGGAATAGGTCTAACTTACAAGTTAGACAGCAAAATGTGTGTTGGTCTGTGTTATTAATTTATTCAGTCATCAATGCATTTATGCACTGCATCTAAACAAAGTTCTTTGGGTTCTTTACAAAAGAATGAGATAGTTCCTGCTTCCAAAGGTCTCACAATCTAAAAAGTATCAGAGGAGGGGGTGAAGTGGAAGCAAGCATAAATGGGAAAGAATATGGATAACGGGCAGAAAGTGTGTTTCCTTACACTTGTATCATTTCTGAAGTGGTGACACCCCCCTCTAAGGGCTTATCCCCATAATGTCAACCCTTCAAGGTGGATCCTACTGGGGTTGGCCTCCTACAGCTCATGTCCAACCTGGGAAAAATGTCCTACCCCTCCTGTAAAGGGCCAGGGATAAGGGCTCCCTTTACTTAGCGTGAAATGAAAAGCATGCCTTTCCATTTCTTTCCCATCCTGCAGGCAGACCAAGGCAGCTTACAATAAAATAAAACAGATAAATGCATCAAAGAAGACAAGAATAATATGATTAAAAGCAGCATCAAGGAAAACCAAATTCATAACTGAAAAACCAGGTCACGTATCCCTACCACAACAGCAGCCATCACCAGACTCTAAAAGCCAAGCAAAAAAGCCAGATTTTTGACAGATCTCCTGCAAGAGTATAGGGTACAGTCCACCTGAAGCTCTGCAAGAAAGGCATTTTACAATACTGATGCCATAGCTGGGCCAACGCTGAGAAGGCCCTGCACCTTAGATGTCCACTGGGACTCCAAAGGCAAAGGCACCCATAGTAAGGCCTGCGTTGATAACTTAAGTGGATGGGGGGGGGGCAGAAAGCAGAGCTGAAAAGACCTCTAGGGTTACCTATACGTAACTTAGGAGGGTCCATTGACTAGAGGGAGTCCTAGCTGCAGTCCTTGGCTTATGCAGTCTCCATCTGAAAGGATTCCAGTTACTAGGGCTGGTAAAGCCCAGTCTGATTTCACCCTTAGAGTGCTTCATCACACCATCACAACGTCCTGTGGCTGCACACTTGGTGGTCCATAATGGATTCCAGTGCAGGCACAATGGTCTGCAGTCACCCAAAGGTAGGGAGCCACTGGGCTAGATAGACCAATGACCTTTGGACCTCTTTGGAGGTTCATTTCATAACCCCTAAGATCTCATATGCTCTGGAGAAGCTATCATATGTCTTCTTCACCATGGGAACTGATGGACAATGTGAGTGTTCAGGGCAAACCAGAACATTTTGCAAAACCGGGGCCAGGCGAAGATAATAACCAGAGCTGGGCACATTAACCTTCATGACTGCAGTTGTGAAAACATACAGTTTAAGAGTGGACATGGAATTTACCATTGTGACAGCATGAGATTTCCTTTGTTTAAAAGTGTCTAGTCCAGTGTTTCTCAAACAGTGGGTCAGGACCCACTAGGTGGGTCGCCATTCATTTCAATATTTTATTTTTAATATATCAGACTTGATGCTACCATGGTATGTGACAGCATTTGGGGGAATGTTGTGCATCTGTCCTTTTAACAGGCTACTACGTATATGGTTTTAACAATGATAGTAAATGGGATTTACTCCTGGGTATGTGTGGGTAGGCTTGCAACCCAGGATTGTTAAAAATTTTCCTGCTTGATGATGTCACTTCCGGTCATGACATCACTTCCGGTGGGTCCTGACAGATTCTCATTCTAAAAAGTGGGTCCCAGTGCTAAAAGTTTGAGAACTACTGGTCTAGTCTTTATTAGTCTATGAGAAATAAGGCTGAGGCTTGTGTAAAAGCCTGGAAGCCAAGGATGAACAGGCTAGGTCTTCAGTTTCTCTCTCTTCCGCAAGAAAAATAGTGAACAATCTTAACTTTCTTGGCACAGAGTTGCTGCTGGCATGAAATTTGGATTTTTTTTTAATGTGTAAAGTGCGCACAGCCCCTGTCCAACAATGTGCAACTGGGTGACAAAGCGCACATGAAAATGTCATTACCTCCCTGGAGAGTGTCTCATTGTGCTGGCTCTCTGGCTCCGTTTCAACGGCTCCTTTGGCCTGAGGACTCAGGGACCAAGGAGATGAGGCTCTTGTCTTGGCTCTTCTGTGTTGTAGGCTGCAGAAACCGGTGTGTTTTGAGTGGGCCGGATGACTTCAGTTAAATATGATTCTCATCTACCTGGTTATCTTGGCAAGGGATATGTTACCCTAAGAGGCTCCTTTTTCAAGCACAATGTTTGCAAACAGTGGTTGCCTGCTGCCATGTGGGTATTGTTCTGCTACACAGACTGAGCTGCTCAGCAATCGGCACAGATAAGCTGTTGGTAAGGGCTAGACTGTTGCGGCCAAGTGAGGCAGTTACCTCAAGCAAAAGATTGGTCGGGGAGATTACTACTACAGGGGGGCCCTCCTTATTCTTGGGTTCAGCATCCATGCATGCCAAGCTTATGGCTCAAGGGCCTCAGAAGACCTCCCAGACATGATTGGAAGTCACTTCCGATTTGTGCTGGTGACTTCCAGTCAGATCCAGGAGGCTTCTGAAGAAGCTGGGAGGCCAGGCACAGCCCCCCAAGTAAGTTATTGCGGTGCCAGGCTGGGCCCTCCTGTGGATTTCATCTGCTGAATTTGGAATCCGCGGGGGTCTTAGAACAGATCACCCGCAGATACTGAGGGCCCACTACTTCTTCCACCCCTTAGATTGGAAGAGTTGGGTGGAGCAGAAGAGGAAGTAAGGGGAAGAGGAGAGGAGAGTAGTGGGCTAGGGAGCATTGGAGACACTCTAGCCCACCACTCTCCCCCACACTTCATTGTCCACTTAGTTCCTCTCTTCCTTTTCCAATCCAGAGAGTAGGAACAGGAGCAGTGGAAACTACCAACTTCCTAAGGGGAAGGATGGCACTTGGCATGCTGGGTGGGTACCAGGATGCAGGTCTCTTGTTGTCTTGTGTGCTCCCAGAGGCATCTGGTGGGCCACTGTGAGCCTGGGAAGCTGGACTAGATGGACCTTTGCTCTGATTCAGTGGGGCTCTTCTTCTATTCTTATGAGGTCCAGGGCTGGCTGTGCTGTTGGGGAGTAGATGGGGACACAGTATGGGGGTAGCATTGGGATTGGAGGTAGTAGTGGCTGAAGACATTTGGACACTTGAAGCAAGGAGCTGAATGCCACTCCCAGTTTCCCACACACATATTCACATGTCCCCCACCTTCTTACCTGAGTCCTTGGTAGCTGGATGAAGGGCAACAAAAGCACGTGTTGTGATTCCCGCCACACCACCTCTGCTTTTTGATGTTGTACAGATGGTGAGCGAGAGAGCACTATTGCTGTGGAAGGATGAGGGATTTCTGTCCACAGAGTGGTGCCTTCCCTGGAGCTAGACTGGCCAAATGGGTGTCACCAGTGCCTCTGTAGTCCGGGCAGCTGCAACAGAGACCAATGAGTGGGAGCAAATCTCTTGCTCCCCCAAATTTGCCCCGTAAGGCTGCTTGTTTCACTTGTTTGCCGTTAGCACCCGTCTGTCTGGGTGTAAAAATGTCGGAAGAGATGAGCCAGGTCAGACCTAATCCAGCCTCTAGTGTTCTCTTTCCAATGGTGCCCAAGCAGATGCTTCTGGAATTCTAACAACCAGGGCCTGACGCTCTGAGCACCATAAGTGCCTCCCTAATGAGAGGACAAAGCTCACGATATAAATCTTTTAGGGCTCAAGCCTATCTCCCCCCCCCCCCGCCATGGATGAAGCTGTGCCAAAAAGGTGCATAGTGTATCCCATAGGAGGGGTAGGGGCAGAATTATTTCTCCTTACTCCTCCGAAAGCCTCTTACTCTTTGGTGGTTCTCCTCGAACCTAACTGGTGCAAGTCTAAGGGGCATGCAGTCTCGGAAGGGAGGGGATAGGATCTGGTGCACACCATTGCTGCTAGATCCACTCACCGCATTCCTACCCCCTCCCCTCCCAATTTCACCCCCTTCCTGCCCACTTCTCCCCCACTGCTTACCTGCAGGTGGCAGCAGCTGCTCCTGAACCTGCCATCTCTTGCAACACCTTCCTGGCCTCCCTGGCAGTGGGATGGAAGCACATGGCTCTGCACTCTTCCATGAAGCTGTTTATGACAACTGTATAGCAAACCCTGCCACAAGAATGCTCGTTCCAGCAGTGGGGAGGGGAGATAGGATTGGGTTGTTAACCAGATAAACGCACAGAAGACTTGGGGATATGCTATCTCTGACCCCAGAGGTTCCATTTAGCTGCCATGGCCAAGAGTCACTGCTAGGGGTTGCTGTTGGCTCAGAGATTAACAGAGGATTTAATTGGGCTCCATGATCATGAAGGCCTTAAGATTTTCTTTATACCTGTTGATGTAACAACACGTAAGATCATAAGAATATAAGAAGAGCCCTGCCGGATCAGGCCAAGGCCCATCTAGTCCAACTTCCTGTATCTCACAGTGGCCCACCAGATGCCTCAGGGAGCCCTCAAGACAACATTACCAGCATCCTGTTGCCACTCCCCCTGCACTTGGCATTCTGAGACAGCCTATTTCTAAATCCAGGAGATTGCAGATACCCATCATGGCTTGTAACTTGTGGTTGGATTTTTCTTGTAGGAATCTGTCCAGTCCCCTTTTAAGGGCATCTAGGCCAGATGCCATCCCCACATCCTGTGGCAAGGAGTTCCACAGACTAATCACACACTGGGTAAAGAAATATTTTCTTTTGTCTGTTCTAACTCTCTTGACACACTGTTTTAGTGGACTTCCCCTGGTTCTGGTGTTCCCCTGATTCTGGTCACATTTCTATAGTGTTGCCATCTGACTGCTAGCATTTTTGTGCAGTGTGCACTTTTGTGCCATCTGATTTCAAAATTTTACTTAGCATGTGACTTTTAATTTCTGGAAGATTGGTCTCTGCAGCCGATTAAAAAAAGGATAATTAAAAATATAGAGCAGCTGAGAGAGCCAAAGGTAACCAGAGCCCTTATCTGTAAGGGACAGGCTGATCTCTGTGTGTGATGATGTCCCAAATCCTCGTTTTCTTTTAAACTCTGCCATTTATTTGAAGAATTTTAATAAATTATTCCAAAACATCCGTTTCCAGTCACTGGAGGCCAGAACTATGAAGACAATCATTATGGGAATATTTCATCAGATCTCATACAGCCTCCAGAGGAAAAGGGTTTTGTTTTTATTTTTTTTAAAAACTGTTCTTTTGGAACAGTCAGAGCGATCATCAGATAGGACCTCAACACAACAACAGTCACGCTGGGTTGAAGGCCTATCTAGGCTTGGTTGACACATGAGGCAGCAAGCGACGTCCTAGTCCCTGGGAAAAGGGGCCACATGCTGCCCGCCTCCCTTCACCCAGAACGGTGAACTAAAAGGCATCTCTGATACCATGGCCTGTGGAGGGGGTAATTTGTACCTGTCCCCAGGGTCAAAAAGGGGTCCCAGGAGCCAATGGAGGAGGCCCAGAAATTTCCTGGGATCTTACATTTTCTTATCTACTCAGACTTGTTGCTTGCATGGGATGCTGGGGACATTACCACGAGTGCAGCTGCAGTTACTGGCAAACCATATATGCTGGGTCAGGGAATGCATACAAGCCACTCCTTAACACAGTGGCAAATCTGGGAGAAACCCAACCTGCCATAATCGCTCTTTGGCTTGTGGATCCACTGACCGTGAAAGAGTGTATAGGCGCTCAGGGACACAGCTGTGGGGCTATAGCTGCTGTAAAAGGAAGTTCTGGCACACACAGGACACTTTCCATTCTACGGTGAGCCTCAATATGAGGATGCTAACTTTTTGCAATGATTTTCTATATTTAAAAGATTTTAGAGAGACTTAGGAGTGTGTTTGGGTTTCCCTATTATTGTATCTCGCTGCCAAAGCCATGCGGGCGAGTGTACCTGGGCTCCAAAGGCTTTTCTGGCTGTCGCCACCTTCTCCATCAGTTTTGCCCCTCACCTACCCTTTGAGAGGGGGCCCCCAAAAAACTGTGTACTCCCTGATAAAATTCCTCTCGGGGGGGGGGGGGCCCTGCCTGTCACTCTAACCCACCATTCTTATACCTATATCTCACTGTTTCACAATGTGGGGTGCCGAAAGATGGCTTACAGTTCAACAAAACTAAAACGTAGTCAGTGTCAGTGTCACATACTGTCAGTCCTCGTGACCTGTGGATTTGTGACCCATGGGTTTGCTTATCCGTGGGGAGCGGAATTGACCTCCCTTACTTTCCTCTCAGTGTGCTCTCAGCTACCTGCGGTCTCTGCTGCTTTTGGAAGGCCTCTGCTGTATTCAGGAGCAAGCAGAGATGTCCCGAAGGCCTTCAATACGGCTTCCCCATGTCATTTTAAAGGGGTCTGCGCTAGTTGCAGGTGCCGTTTTGAAGGTCTCTGATGGCTTCTTGAGGGTCTCTGCTGGCTTCCTGAGGGTCCCTGCTGCTGGCCTCTGCTGGATTTTGAGGCTCTTCACTGCTTGCAGGTAAGCTACCCTAACCCCTAACCCCATTGATCCCACTGTATCAAAGCTTCACTTTCCACGGATTTGCTATCTGCTGGGGTTTTCAGATACCTAATTCCAGTTGATAACAAGATTTGACTGTTTCTGTTTGACTTTTCTGTTCTTTTTCTCCCTTCTTGGATGCAGGGAGTGGGAGGAGTGAAAGCAGGCAGGTGGATAAGTACCCCAAGCCAATCTCCCCATAGGAATTTCACAGATGCAACTCTCTCTGAAGTGGGTGGGTGTATGAGAATACATGAGGCAAGGTGGTGGGACATACTATACAAGCTGTCAGTGCTACTCCCTTGCCACGAACTGGATTTTGTGTTCTTAAAGTATCTCCCAAGTCATCTCTCCAAAGAGAGCAGCTTGTTTGGCAGATCCATTCATGTGTTTGGTGCAAAGAGCAGGTTGACCTAACTGAGAGTCAGACCTATGGCTCCAGAGTGTCTACACACGATAAAGAATAAAGGGCAAGTGCTGACAAATCATTCCTCCCCAATGTATGGAACGAACTAATGGTTTAGAGCAGAAAGAATAAATGGAACCAGCGAGCTGGGACACATGCTGGGACACCATAGCACCTGAAGGCGGTGGAAATAAGGCAAGGAGGTCCAGCGACTGCTCACGGTCATAGTTTTGGATGCACTTGCAGAGCCTGGGCTCTGATGGTATGTTTCGAAGCCTAGAAACTGCACACTTCGCTTTTTAAAATATAAGCAAGTGTCACAGGGCTTGGACAGCTTTCTGGAGAAGTTCATCACAGGTTACAAGCCATGATGAGTATGTGCAACCTCCTGGTTTCAGAACTAGGCTACTTCAGAATGCTGGATGCAAGGGAGGGCACCAGGAGGCAGGTCTCTTGTTATCTGGTGTGCTCCCCGGGGCATTTGGTGGGCCACTGTGAGATGCAGGAAGCTGGACTAGATGGGCCTGTGGCCTGACCCAGCTGGGCTCTTCTTATGTTCAGGGCTGACTTTAGGCCAATTTTTTTCAATTGGGCCCAATCAGGTCCCACAAGGGTGGCAAGCAGATCACTCACAGCTGCAGCCAGCACCTTCAGCTCACACTCTGGCACGGAATCCTCTCTGCTGAGGTGTTGCGAGAGCAGTGCGGCGAGCGCAGCTTTGCCCTTGGAGGGCCTGCCCGCTTGCCCCTGTGTCCAACTGGCCTGAAATCAGGCAGCCCAGAAGCTGTTGGCAGTGACATGACCTACCTCTGGGAAATCACAGCCACCTACTTCCAGGAGGGCATGCTTTGCATCAGGCACCATCAGTCCCAGCTTGTCCTTGTGAATCGAGGGGCATGCAGTGTGGGGTGATGCCTGGCCCCACCCCCGGGCCCTGCAAAAAAAATGTTTCATACTGGGCCTTACAGCTCCCCAGGCTAGCCCCACTAGACCTTATGATTGGGAGAAAAATTTGAAGGTCTATTTTTGCAGCTGTGATTACAATCTCAAGTGCACTTCTTTGGAAGCACTTTCCATTGAAAACCATGGACATGTGAATATGTGTGCGGGAAAACTGGGAGTGCCATTCGGCTCCTTGCTTCAAGTGTCCAAATGTCTTCAGCCACTACTACCTCCAATCACAGTGCTACCCCCATACTGTGTCCCCATCTACTCCCCAATAGCACAGCCAGCCTTGGACCTCATAAGAATAGAAGAGCTCCACTGGATCAGGCCATAGGCCCATCTAGTCCAGCTTCCTGTATCTCACAGCGGCCCACCAGATGCCTCCGGGAGCACACAAGACAACAAGAGACCTGCATCCTGGTACCCACCCAGCAGGCCAAGTGCCATCCTCCCCTTAGGAAGTTGGTAGTACAGCAGCTCCCACTGCTCCTGTTTCTACTCTCTGGATTTGAAAAGGAAGAGAGGAACTAAGTGGACAATGAAGTGTGGGGGAGAGCGGTGGGCTCCACGTTTCTGAAAGGCACTGAAGACTTCCAGAGTCAGAAGACTCCTCTCAGTCCAAGAACACTGAATTATGGCTTGCATGGCAGTACACGGGTGTCCACATTTGATCCCTGTTGCGTATGTGCAACGTCGGGCAGAAATGCTTTAATTTAGCTACGTACCCACTTCTGCATACCTAGTGGGTCCCCCAAGAAGATAAGAACCACTACCTTGTCTCTGGGTGGCCCCATTTTGCTTGCAATCTGTTAGCCGCTCTGCCTAACTCCTGAGATTGTTCTTAATATGTTAATAATAAGAATAAAGCAAGAGCATATGGCCATAAAAAAAAACAACAACTCTGGTGATTTGAGCTTTCCATAACGTGTTCTTAGCATGGTTGACCATTCTCTTGCATTTGATCATTGATCACTTACTCAGTATTTGGGGGATGGAAACTCAAGGGGTGTGTGGAAGAGGAGGGCTTTGTAGGAAGGAAGCGACCAGTATCAGGAGGCTGCAAACAGCCCTTAGGTGGCGTCATTGGTTTGCACAGTGCACTGATGCTTATCCTGTGGTTTGCCTTGGCCCTTTGGTATGTGCTGGAGTCCAAAGGGGAATCTACAGCCAACAAGCTGCAACGCGACGAGCGGGCATGCCCTCGGGCACTTCTGTGAACGTCTGCGGGAACGTTCCATTGAGCATGGCGAGCCAACTGTTCCATTGGCAGGGCGCTGGAGGCCTTATCCTCACTTGACCTCCCACTTTCCCCGGGCAGGCTGCAAGCATTCCTGCCGCAGGCTGTTGCCCTCCTCTTCCATGCCTGGACTGGCAGCAATTCTCACATACCATGCTGCGGCCCATCTTGACAGGAGTTTTTCTTCTAGTGCAGTGGTGGCGAACCTATGGCACGTGTGCCAGACAGGGCACGCAGTGCTGTCTCTGAGCCAGGCAGCCTGGGGAGGGGCGCTGGTGTCCCTTTAAAGGAAACGGAGGCTTGTTCCAAGCCCAGTGTGTTGGGAGGGCGGGTTGCTTCCCTCCTCCCCCTACGCTCACTGCTCTCCTCTCCCTTCCTGCCCCACATTTGTTTCCATTTTCAATTTTGCGCGTTCTGCAAGCTTGGATTGGAGTCTGCTCCTGTGCATGTCTACTCAGAAGTAAGCCCCATTACAGTGGATGAGGCTTACTCCCAGGAAAGAATGCCTGGGATTGGAGCCTGCTCCTGTGCATGTCTACTCAGAAGTAAGCCCCATTACAGTCAATGAGGCTTACTCCTAGGAAAGAGTGGCTGGGATTGCAGCCTTAGAGCCCACTTCTGTGGGTGGGCCTTTTAAAAAAAATATATTTTCTTGTTTGAGAAAATGAGCAGTGGCATGGTCTTGCAGCCACCCCCTCCCTGACAATAGTTTTTTACCCAGCATGTAATTAGTCTGTGGAACTCTTTGCCACAGGAAGTAGTGATGACAACTTGCCTAGATGCCTTTAAGAAGGGATTGGACAAATTTCTAGTGGAAAAGTTCATTAAGGATTACAAGTAATAGTGGGTAAAAGATGTTAATGTATGAGTTGTTTTTTCTAAACTAAAACCTCAGGTTAAATTGCTGTGTTGGCACTTTGTGATAAAAAAAAGTGGGTTTTGGGTTGCAGTTTGGGCACTCGGTCTCTAAAAGGTTAGCCATCACTGTTCTAGTGCAACTGGTGCAAAGGCTACGCCTCTGATGGGCAGGTATCTGTAATGCAACATCTCCAGACCAGCGGCGTGCCACAGGATGGCGCTCTGGTTGCCAGCCGTAGCTCTGTGTAGGGAAACTGCATATTGTCTTCATTCACACGTTACCGATGAGACGTTTGGATTAGATGTTTGATTAGAGGGGAAGAGAGAGAGATGAGCTACAGTGTCAGAGATGTTCTAGTCCAGGGGTGTCAAACAGAAGGCCCACAGGCCAGATACCACTTGTAGAAACTCTTTACCTGCCCCATTTGATAATTGAGTTCGACCTGGGCTGCCCTTTCAGCAGTGTCACTTTTGCTGAGGCTCCAGGAGGGACGGAGAGATGGAAGGATGCCTCAGAAAGTGAGGAACACTACGGGGAAGGCACAGATCAAGAGGTGCTTCTGAGGCCCTTGGAGAGCCCAATTATCATGTGGACCACTCTTTCAGCAGTGCTGCTTCTGCCAAGGTATTACTTTGCAGAGCACCTCTCGGCTGCTGAGCTGTGAAGTGGCACCGTGGCAGAAGCAGAGCTGCTGAAAGGGCACCCTGAATGATAATTGGGCTCTCCCATATCTTGAAAATATGATTTGTGTATTTTCTCTTCTGTCATTTGCAGCTAGTGAGTTCCTACATGCGAACAAAGTGCTTATTTCTGGCCATTATCTGCTTAATGTCATCACTTCGTGCTTAATGACTTCACTTCTGGCAGGTGCCATGTATGCTATTCATGCTATGTCTATTCATGCTATGCAAGCTATATGAAATATGACCCCCGCCCTCCAGCCTAATTCCACTCCTCCATGCTTCCTTTTCTGCTCAGATCTTCTCCCCCCCAGGGAGCAGGAGAGGTGGAGGTGGGAGGAAAGCAGGCACACACCGACCAATTCACTATCTAAAATCCATACAAGGGATCTAAAACATGATGCAGAGGAGACAATAAAGGGAGGTAAATTGAGGCAGGGATAAGCTGTTGAAGAACATGCCATTATTCAATTTATTTGAACTTGGGCTTAGTTACAACACAGTAAGGGAGAAGGGCCAAAGCCTTCATGCAAAGGTGAGTTTGGGGGAGAAAGTTAAAGAAAACAAGTGAGGTGGCATCTCAGGGGGACAAAGAGCCGGCGGTTCTAAGCCTTATATACAAAATCCAGTTTTAAAATTTGACAGGAACCAGGAGCCTCCTCGCCAGCCTAGTGAATTTTTGCAGGTAGTGTAGCCTTACACAGAGCAGAGCCCTCTTTAGGGGCAGATGCAATATGCATGTACTGTATATTGTACATGGAGGCAGGACAAAGCTTCTGGATTGGTCGGGTCCAAACAAATGTTTGGAGCCTCTCCTTCTAACTTATCCGTTAAGCCAGGGGTGCCCAAACCCCGGCCCGGGGGCCACTTGCAGCCCTCAGAAGCTCCAAATCAGGCCCTTCGGGAGCCCCCAGTCTCCAATGAGCCTCTGGCCCTACGGAGACTTGCTGGAGCCCGTGCTGGACCGACACAACTGCTCTCAGCATGAGGACAACTGTTCAACCTCTCATCTGAGCTGTGTAGGACGACTCCCTCCCCTACTTGCTATTTCACGTCTGTGATGCAGCAGTAGCAGCGAAGGAAAGGCTGGCCTTGCTTTGTGCAAGGCCTTTTATGGGCCTTGAGCTATTCCAAGACCTTCATTCATTCATAGAGGTTCCATCTCGAATATATTCCTTTATGTACATTTATTCAAAATTTAAATTAATTCTTTCTTTCCCTGACACAGTGTCAGAGAGATGACGTGGCCCTCCTGCTAAAATGTTTGGACACCCCTGCATTAGGCCATCTGCTTTGAGCACTCCAGCTTCTAGCTGGAGGCACAGCCCTACCTGCAAGAGATGGCCAGCCAACCTGGCCCTGGCACTTCTTTTCCTAGGGATGAACATTTAGATGCATGCTGTGCAAACCCACCAACTTCATTGCATTTGGAATTCTTAGCCAGTGCCTTCCAAATTAACAGGTCCACCTTGTGCATACAGTAGTCCCTTGTTATCTGTGGGGGTCCATCCCCCCCCCCCCCCGTGGATACTGAAATCCAGATAGTGGAGTCTGCATTCAAAATGTTTTTAGAAGTTCTTTAAAGGTTTTTAAAAGCGTTCCTTGCCGTAGCGTCACAAACCATGCCGGCTGCAGGAGCTTCTCTGGTGCTCCTGGAAGTCCCAAGGCCCGCGACCCACTCCCTTGTGTTTCCCACATGCTTCCACGATGCATTCTGGGGCGAGCCAGGAAGTGGGCCACAAACCTCGGCACGACCCAGAAGTGGCTTCCGGGTGCACCAGAGACTGTTCCCCCCACCATCCGCAGATGGTCAAATCCGCAGATGTCAAGACTGTGGTTGGCAAGAGACCACTGTACTTTCTTTTGACAAACACAAGAAAGTTGTGCTGGATGGATCACTGTAACTATTTTTACCTTTGGGAGATAGCACATTAAGATGTCGAGAGTTCTGAGCCTCACCATTTTGCAGAGTTTAAACCCCTTCCCAGCTCTTTCAATATCTGAATCCATGTTTAGGTGTTTTCAAAAATGGGGACCGTGTTACCCTGCCCCCTGCTTTCCCCATGTTATGCAAGATCGAAAGAGACCACTGAAACCAACGTAAGTTCAAGGCTTTTACATAAGAACATAAGAACAGCCCCACTGGATCAGGCCATAGGCCCATCTAGTCCAGCTTCCTGTATCTCACAGCGGCCCACCAAATGCCCCAAGGAGCACACCAGATAACAAGAGACCTGCAAGGCATTCTGGGAATTGTAGTTAAGAACATAAGAACAGCCCCACTGGATCAGGCCATAGGCCCACCTAGTCCAGCTTCCTGAATCTCACAGCTGCCCACCAAATGCCCCAGGAGCACACAAGACGACAAGAGAACAGCATCCTGGTGCCCTCCCCTGCATCTGGCATGCTGACATAACCCATTTCTAAAATCAGGAGGTTGCGCATACACATCATGGCTTGTACCCCATAATGGATTTTTCCTCCAGAAACTTGTCCAATCCCCTTTTAAAGGCGTCTAGGCTAGACGCCAGCACCACATCCTGTGGCAAGGAGTTCCACAGACCGACCACACGCTGAGTAAAGAAATATTTTCTTTTGTCTGTCCTAACTCTCCCAACACTCAATTTTAGTGGATGTCCCCTGGTTCTGGTATTATGTGAGAGGAATGGATTTTATTCCATTTTATTGTGAGGAATTTTATTGGATATTTTATTGTGAGGAATGGAACCTGACCCAAAAAACAACACCCTTGTTCCAAATTCCCTGATTGAGTGAGGACCTGAGGCAGGCACTAGGCAGGAAGGAGGCAGCAGGACTTGAGGCAAAGTCTGGCTGGTTGCTCCCTGGCTCTCAGGTTTCAGCTCCGCTCTGCAGCTCCTTCTCTCCCAGCTCGCCTGGTGATCTTTCTTCCTCTGCAGAGCTTGCTCTCCAAAGCTCCTCACAGCAGCTCTTCCCTGGTGGTCCATTTCACCTCTCTGCTTGTGCAGCCCCTTTTATAGGCCTCTGCACACAGCAGCCTCTACCTTCCCTCTGCTGGTACTGCAGCATCCTCTCCTGCAGCAGTTTTCCCTCTGGTCCTCCTCAGACAAACTCAAGTTTTACACATAACACCCAGGAGCACCACCAATCTCTGTTCCGAATCACAGCAAGACGTCTCCCCAGGGGACCAGTTTGGATGATATTTAAATCACCTGGCCAACCCCTGTGTGTGTTGGCAACCTTAAGTCTCGAGAGACTATGGTATCACACTCTGAAAGGTGGTTCTGGAACAGCGTCTAGTGTGGCTGAAAAGGCCGATTTGGGAGTGACAATCCCTTCCACACTGGGGGCAAGTGCAGTCTGTCCCTGGTCTGTCTCCCTGGCTACGGGCCTTCCTTCTTTGCCTCTTTGCCTCAGTCTGCTGGCCAAGTGTCTCTTCAAACTGGGAAAGGTCATGCTGCACAGCCTGCCTCCAAGTAGGCCGCTCAGAGGCCAGGGTTTCCCACTTGTTGAGGTCCACTCCTAAGGCCTTCAGATCCCTCTTGCAGATGTCTTTGTATCATAGCTGTGGTCTGCCTGTAGGGCGCTTTCCTTGCACGAGTTCTCCATAGAGAGGATCCTTTGGGATCCGACCATCATCCATTCTCACAACATGACCACGCATGCTTATGGTACATGCCGGTTCTGGAGAGGACAGAGGGGGTTGTGTCATCCAACTGCGACACTACATGCATTACTTAGGTTTGCACACACTAATTAGGTTTAGGGGTGTGTGTAGAGGGACCTTTTGTTTGAACTTCACCCCCCCCCCCCAAAAAAAAGCAATTTAGAATAGTGACCCTGGTCCCCCTAGGAAGTGCAGAGAGGGGCCAGGTGTGCCCACTCCATGGAATTGATCAGGTGATTTAAGCATCATTTGAACCAGCCATGGATCAGCACTTGTCTCTGCAGACAAATACAGTGGGCCTTCCTTATTCGCAGGTTTGGCATTCATAAATTTCAGCACCTGTTGATGCCGAGCCCACGGCTGGAGGGCCTCAGAGGACCTCCCGGATGTGACTGGAAGTCACTTCTGGTTTGTGCTGGTGACTTCTGGTCGTGTCGGAAGGTGTTCTGAGGCACGGGAAGGCTGCACACAGCTTCCCTGGGCCTCGGAAGGCTTCCCAAACACGACAGGAAGGCTTCTGGTAGGTCCTCTGAGGCCCTCTATGGAATTTGATATCCAGGGAGGTGGGTCCTGGAACGAATGCCCAACCAATACCAAGAGCCTGCTGTAGTGTACTGGTGGAGAGCATGGAGTGTGGTTAAGGAGCACATCACTACAAGGGCATGGCTAACTGACACATTACTGTTTCCAGTCGCCCTAAACCTGGGTACGCTGTACCCAATTTCAACACCACCGGAACAGGTGTGGGTTGCATCTGTGGGGTGCAGATTCATTTTCTCCAGTGCACATGCATGCCAGTTCTCATTCATGAGTACAGAGCCAAATGCCTTCCTTCTCAGCAGGTAAAGAAAATTTGTAATCCAAGCCTTCTTGACATTACAGTTAAGTAAGTAATAATTCTTGTTGGACCAGACTCTCTTTGTGAGTCTGGAAAACGTGGTAGCTGCTTTACCGATGCGTTTGTTTAGCTCGGTATTGAGAGAAAGAGTGAGGGAGATTGTTGAGCCAAGGTACACAAAGTCATGGACAACCTCCAGTTCATGTGCAGAGATTGTAATGCACATGTAATGCACTCTCACAAAGAGAGTCTGGTCCAACAAGAAGCTGACGGAACATACCAAGATCCAGGTCTACAGAGCTTGCATCCTGAGTACACTTCTGTACTGCAGCGAGTCATGGACTCTTCGCTCACAACAGGAGAGGAAACTGAATGCTTTTCACATGCGCTGCCTCCGACGCTTCCTCGGCATCACCTGGCAGGACAAAGTTCCAAACAACACAGTCCTGGAATGTGCTGGAATCCCTAGCATGTATGCATTGCTGAAACAGAGACTCCTGTGTTGGCTCGGTCATGTTGTGAGAATGGATGATGGCCGGATCCCAAAGGATCTCCTCTATGGAGAACTCGTGCAAGGAAAGCACCCTACAGGTAGAACACAGCTGCGATACAAGGACATCTGCAAGAGGGATCTGAAGGCCTTAGGAGTGGACCTCAACAAGTGGGAAACCCTGGCCTCTGAGTGGCCCGCTTGGAGGCAGGCTGTGCAGTATGGCCTTTCCCAGTTTGAAGAGATACTTGGCCAACAGTCTGAGGCTAAGAGGCAAAGAAGGAAGGCCCACAGCCAGGGAGACAGACCAGGGACAGACTGCACTTGCTCCCAGTGTGGAAGGGATTGTCACTCCCGAATCGGCCTTTTCAGCCACACTAGACGCTGTTCCAGAACCACCTTTCAGAGCGTGATACCAGAGTCTTTCGAGACCGAAGGTTGCCAACAAAAAGTATTAATTGACTCCTGGTATTTGCTGCTCATCGTTCTCTTCCTTCTCTGATCAAGCCTGCCCTTCTCCAAGTGAGGTGCATGAGACATCAGCATCAGCTTTGACTGCAGGGAAAATGTCACCTTTTCTCCCAGAAGAATGAGAGGGGGGCTCCCTTGTTTTCTTTTCCATTGGAAGGCATGTGGCTGCACCGAAACCAAATGCTTTTTCCACCCCTCCTGTTTGTTCTGTTGCTACCACGGACAGTCACCTCAGTATCCTTCCCCTGGAATGAGCTGGCACTCTCCACCTCCACCTGGACCCCATCACAAGTTAGCATTCAAGTTAGCCCTTGCAGTTAGTTGGTACAGGAAACATGCCCAGGCCACCAGGGTCCGGCCAACCCTGTCTGCACTTTCCGGCCGCAGCAGGTTGGAAGACATCAACAGTCAGCTTGTGTCGGGCTCCAGGCTCCTCAATGCCAGCCTAGGCATCCCATTGCTAGCACACTGTGGAGGCAGATGCAACCTGTTTAGAGCACACACAACAGTGCCTTCACCCATGGGGTGAGTCAGACGCGTATTATAGCCTTATGATCCTGCAAGTCAAGTACAGCATCAGTGGAGAGTTGTGTGTCCATTTCTGGGTAAGTTTTGAAACTGTTTTTAAAGCAACGCAGGAAGGTTCAATCTGTTCATCCTTCATCTTGTGTGTCATCCCCCCATCCTGCAAAATCACAATAATTAAACAGTGACAGTGCTTTGGGGATTGAGGCAAGAGTGATTTGGGCACTAGCCAATAGGTACTGTCCGCAGCCAGCACACTACCCGTTCAAACGGCAAAGTTGCTGAACACATTTTTAAGAGTTCGCACTGGGAAGGGAAAAAGGTGCCTTTATCCTGAACATGGAGATGGCATTTTTCGGTCACCTCTATGGCCCTGGACATGTTACAGCATCCTTTTTTGCCCAAACAGCTGGTCTTTCTTTGCAGTGGTGGAAAAAGCAGCCTCAGCATTAAGCAGAGGCAAGGGTCCATTTGTATTACATCAGAGTCTTATTTCTTTACTCAGTGTGTAATTAGTCTGTGGAACTCCTTGCCACAGGAAGTAGTGACAGCACCTTGCCTAGATGCCTTTAAGAGGGGATTGGACAAATTTCTGGAGGAAAAGTTCATCACGGGTTACAAGTCATGGTAGCTATGTGCAAGGTAAAAGTAGGCTGCCTCTGATTACCAGATGCAGGGGAGGGCACCAGGATGCAGGTTGTGTCTGTTGCCTGCTGTTTCCTGAAGCATTTGGTAGGCCACTGTGAGATATAGGAAGCTGGACTAGATGGGCCTTTGGCCTGATCCAGCGGGGCTCTTCTTATGTTCTTATGTAGAGTCATCCAGGCAGGACTACTGCAATACAGTCTTCGTGGGGCTACCCTTGAAAGCTAGCTGGAAACTCTAACTGGTATATGGTACTGTAAAATTCTGCTGGAATTGGTTAATTGGTGCATATTGTTCTGGCACTTGACAAGTGCTCAACAATGTCTACCCTTGATGCCAGCCCTGGTGGCACCATATTTGTGCAATGTCCTTCTCAGAGATGACCACTAGGCCCTGACACTAAATCTTCAGATGCTAGGCTAGAACCTAGCTTGCCCAGGAACCTTTAGACTGGCTTTTATTTGCACTAGTTCTTGCTGGCCAGGTGAATTTTTACTTATAAAATCTCAATGGACTTTATTGTTTTATTTTCTAGGTTTGCTACAAGTTTTGGGTCACTCAGTGATAGCACCTCCTTTCATGCAGAGGGGACTTGGGTTAAATCCCCTGCAACTCTAGGTAGACCCCAGTCTGAAATCTGAAGAGCTACTGCCAGCCAGTGTAAACCATTCTGCTATGGCTTAGTCCTATTGAATTCAATGGGACTTAATCACAGGTTAAGTGTGAATAGGACTGCAGATTAAATAAACAAGGAGCTCACTGTGTGACAATTAACAGGTCAAGTGAACAGACCCCATGCATAGAGCCTGGAGTTCCACTTAGGCAAATTATTTGTCACCTTTTTATATCACCCTTCCTCCAAGTTGCTTAGGGTGGTGTACACAGTTACTCCCCTCCTTTTGTCCTTACAACAGTCCTGCGAGGTAGGCAAGGCAGAGAGAGGATGACTGGCCCCATGAGGTTTCATAGCTGAGCAGGGATTTGAACCTGGATCTTCCAGGTCCAACTCCTGAACCACTACACTATCCTGGCAAACATGTTTATTACATGTTTCTCTTTTCTCTCAAGATCTTAGGGGCTCCCCCTCCTCTCTCACACACGCCACCCTCCATTATAGGCTGCAATCCTAACCACACTTTCCTGAGAGTAAGCCCCAACAAAATAGGACTTACTTCTGAGTAGACCTGGTTAGGACTGTGCCCTTTAGTGTCATAACAATCTTTGTAAAATAGGTTAGACTGAAAGAGGGTGGCTGGTCGATATTTGTTTGGGGAACCTGGTGGCTGTGAAATGGCTACATGTGTTTGCTTTCAGGGTATCACAGGACTCCTTCACTTCGCTCTGCAAACCTAGAAACTGCTTTTTCACACTCAGAGGTGAGGAATCTTTGCAAGCCATCTCATCCCTCAAGCCGATGTTCTTCAGCACTTAAAAATACCACTACATGGCATTTGGAGAGCACATCCTGTGTGTGCAAAATGCTTCATCTTAATGCAGTCCATACAGCCACTGTGTAAGGTAAATATGGCCTTAACCCATATCGCAGATGGGGAGACTGAGGCTGCAATCCTATATGCACTTTCTTAGGAGTTCAGCCCATTGAACACAATGGAACTTAGAGCAGTGTGAGGCTGACCAGGAATGGCTTGTCTATGAATGCAGATTGAGTTTATGGCAGAAGCAAGGCTGGATGCAGGAAAATCCTGATTTGAGGCTCAGTCTGTGAGCTACGGCACTACACCAGCTGCACGGTGGGATTTGATTTTGAAAGTCAAATTCAAAATGCATTTATTTCTATTTGTCTGTCAAACTAGTATCCCAGCCTTTCTCCAAGGAACTCCACAGAGCATGTGCAGGGGGTGATCCTATTTTTTTCTCACTGCAACCTTGCGAGGTTGGCTAAGCAGAAAAAGTGCCCAGCAAAGCCAAATTGACTGTACGAATCGATGGTACAGCCGCACCTGAAGTATTGTGTTCAGTTCTGGTCCCCATCTGAATTGACTGTGGATAGCAGTTCTTTCACCTACCCCAGACTGGCGAGGGAGGGAAGGTCTCTATTCAGTAGGTTTCATGCATTAAAACTGGTCACTGTGTTTAATAAAGTGGCACAAGTTAAACCCTAGTGCAGTCTGTTGTCTTTGCTGGCGGGAGGTTGGGTGGGTAAATAGAATACCAGGTGCAGGGAGTGGCAACGAGATGCAAGTGTCTTGTGTGCTCCTTGAGACATCTGGTGGGCCACAGTGAGATTCAGGAAGCTGGACCAGATGGGCCCTGGGCCTGATCCAGTGGGGCTCTTCTTATGTTCTTATGTTCAAGCCACCCAGCAAGCATCACAACTGAACAGGGATCTGAACAGAGCAGTCGCTCCAGATCCCAAGCTACTTACGATGGCCCCAGATTTGCGACTTTAAACATGGGGAGCCCTGTCAACACCTGAGAAAAGAAATAGGGTATGATTTAAAGTGCCAAAAGGTTGCATGGGTGAGGGGACAGAACATTTCTTGCTACTAGACCTCCCTCAAGCTTCTGCACTGTACTTCATCCATTGCACAGTCTATTCGCTCCCACCCCCAGTCTCCCATATTGGACAGGACCCCAGAAAGCAGCTGGGCAGGGCCTGCCTGCCTGTGAGATGACTGAGCTGATCAGATCAGGTAGTATGTTGGCAGATGGAACTTGCCTCCACCACTTCCACCAATTGTATCCACCACTCCAGCTCCTGCTGTTCCCTGCATTTGAAAAAGAAGAAAAGAAAATAGAAAGAGAGCAGAAGAGGAAGTGTGGAGAGAGGAATGGAGAGTGGTGGGCTAGAGTATCCTCAGCGAGTGGCTTCCTGTTGCCTGAACCCACCTAGTGGCGTATATTAGGTATGGCAGGGAGGACATGTGCCCATTGCGCTGCTTAAAGGGGATGCCACTGAGCCCATGTGCCTCCCTTTGGCCACTGCCATGCGTAGGGTCATGCGCCGTGCTCCCCTTAACCCTCGGGGTCCAAGACATCTCTCCTTCTTTGGTGTGGTGGCAGTGGGAATTCCCCACCACCTGCCCCCTCCCTCCATTTGCCCCCACCAGCACCTCTTCAGAAGAGGAGAACCCAGAAGTGACACTGATGTCCCTGTTCTGGGCACTGCAACCTCTAGCTACGCCTCTGTGTCCACCCTGTTCTGCCAACCGATGGGCCAATGGCGGAACTAACCCACTGCTGAATATGAGCTAAGGTGCTTCCTTAAAAAAAACAAAAAAACCCTGATATTTTCAGAGACAATACCGTAGAAGAAATTTTTCTTTTATAACAGAACATGTTGAATAGTTGATAATCTATTTTAGAACAATTATAGCATGTTATCTATACATTCAGGCTTCATATGGGGGCCAGGGGAACAGAAGCAACCATGCTAACCATGCACCCACTGACACACCCCTGGGGCCACACCCACTTCCCATTCAGTGCTTATCTGCAGAATTGAGCACTAAACATGGCAAAAGTTGCTTCCCATGGTTCGGAACCCAGCACCATGGGAAGAAATTCCCTGGGAGTTTTGCGCATGACTCCATAAACAAGTAGTGAATGCAGGGCCCTTCAGGGCAGTGGCCTGGTAGCATGCAGGCGCAAGGGTCACGGCTAGCCAGCTCATTCCTTTCCACCCCACCAGTACGGATGTTTTTATTCTGGTATGCTTTTATCGAAGCAAACCAACACACTTCTGAATGTGCAGGCTATGGCAGAGAAAATGTCTCCAGCATGTGGCAGGCAGAGTGGGGTCTTCAGCAACATGTGACAGTGTGGGGGGAGGAGGGTGAGCAATCCTTAGTAGGAGGGGTGAGGCTGTAGCTCAGTGGCAATGTACAGAATAATGGTTGGCAACCTTCAGTCTCGAAAGACTAAGGTATAAGCCTACAGCACCCGATATTCCCAGGTGGTCTCCCATCCAAGTACTAACCAGGCCTGACTCTGCTTAGCTTCCAAGATCAGACAAGATCAGGAGATAGTGTTCAGTATAGGGAGATGGTTGGCAACCTTCAGTCTCGAAAGACTATGGTATAAGCCAGGGGTGCTCAATAGGTGGATTGCGATCTACCGGTAGATCGCGAGGCAAAATGAGTAGATCGCTGAGCCCTGTCTCTCCAAACTGTTAATATGTCAGTTTCGTCTAGTGACTAGACGAAACTGACATATTTAGCTGACACTAAACTGACACTTTAGCTGCTCTTCAGGCATGCAGCAACAAAACTGATGAAACTGACTAGATTCCAGCAGGGGCTCCATACATTAAAGGGGGTGTCTGTCATACGCTTCCTTCCCCCCTGGTAGATCTCCGGGCCTTGCTGGGTTTCAAAGCAGCTCTCGAGCCAAAAAAGTGTGAGCACCCCTGGTATAAGCCTACAGCACCCAGTATTCCCAGGCGGTCTCCCATCCAAGTACTAACCAGGCCCGACCCTGCTTAGCTTCCAAGATCAGACGAGATCGGGCATGTGCAGGGTAACACTGTACAGAAGGTCTTCACTTAAAGCTGTTGAGAGGTTGGAAACTGCAACTTTAAGCAAAACGACTTACAACGAAACCAATTTAATATTTATGCCCAACGTTGCATATGTGCAACAGGGATCAAATGTGTACACCTGTGGACTGGGCAGAAATGGGTTAACCAGAGGCGAGCTCAAGAACACCCTCCAAAGTGGTGGGCTCTGTCAGCGTTTTCCAAAGTATTGTAGCGCCCCAGAATGCCTTGCAGAAGCTCACAAGGCATTTTGGGGTGCGGCCAGGTCAAAGAAGTGGGTCACGGCCCAGAAAGGCTTCCAGTAGCCCTACAACGTGCTGCCACGGAGGATGCAGAGATCAGAAAGTTGAGAATCACTGACCAACTTTAAAAGTAAACATAAAACGAATGAGACGACTTCCAAGTGAGGACTTGCTGTACTTTCCATGCAAAGTGAATCTCTGGAAGCATCTCTTCCCCTTCTCCGCTTGAAGTGAATCCCTGGAAGCCCCTTCTCCGACTGGGACCTTGGAGAGCTGCTGCTGCCAGTCAGTGTTGACACTACTAAGCTAGATGGACCAAAAGTCTGACTTGACTCCATCGGGGGCAGCTGCCTTTCTACATTATGAGCATGCTCAGGAGATGCTGTTTGTTTTGGGGAGCACCTGAGCATTGCCAACACTACTTGGAATGACTGATGGTGAATGGGAGGGACCGCTTACACAGCACATTGTGGCTCCTGCAGAACTTACCATTTTGCCCCCCTCCCAGCTACCCTTCTGCTTAGGACAGGGGCGTCCAAACTTTTTGGCAGGAGGGCCACACCATCTCTCTGACACTGTGTCGGGGGCTGGGAAGAAAAGAAAAATTCACATTACAAATTTGAATAAATTTACATAAATGAATATATTAGAACTTATATGAAGGAATGAAGGTCTTGCAATAGCTCAGGGCCTACAAAAGTGTCCACTTTGTGCAAGGCCAGCCTTTCCTTTGCTGCCGCTGCTGCACCACAGACATGAAACAGCAAGCAGTGGAGGGAGCCCTCGTCCAACAGCTCACGCGAGAGGTCAAACAGTTGGCTGTTATGTTGAGAGCAGTTACGTTGGGCCAGCCTGGGCTCCAGCAAGTCTCAGGAGAGCCAGAGGCTCATTGGAGACTGGGAGCTCCCTGAGAGCTGGATTGGAAGTCCCCGAAGGCTGCAAGTGGCCCCAGGGCTGGGGTTTGGGCACCCCTGGCTTAGGACAATGGGGATGCATGGAGGCCTAATGTACACAGGCAGCAGAATGAGATGTTAGAATTCTGAGGTGGTGGAGTGGACAGTCCCATTTCAGGCGGTAGGGGGTGAAGAATGAGACACTTGAACACCCCCCACCCATATTAAAACAAACTAGCACGGTGGGGGGGGGGGTCTTCTACACAGGCTCTTGACTAACCTTGCTGGTTTGCCATTTGCAGGGAGATTTGTACCTTAGAGCAGCACCTGAACATGTGAGCCATGCCTCCCTTGCCCTCTGGCAGTCCGAACCTGCACAATCTGCCACCCCAAGTGCCCACTGCTTGTGCCCGCTCCACTCTGGCTGCAGGGTCCACTTCCGCAGCCTGTGCAACCTCGGGAGGGCGGCTTCCAGACCCACCCGGGCTCCTTCATTCATTGCACGACAACAGGCATATTCCAGGTGTGGTCAAACTGTGGCTTGCGAGCCACATGTGGGTCTCTGACATATAATGCACGGCTCATGGACATATGTTGGCCGAGCTTCTTTTCGCATCACAATTCATATAAAAGGTAAATACAAAATGGTCAAGTTTTCTAATTATTCACCGGTTATAAACTGAGGCTCCGCTGCATTAAGCTGAATGTTCATGGTGAGTAAATGTATTCAGCGTTTAATGTTCAAGATGAGTAAATATATTTCAGACTACAAATATATTGCCGAATTTAAATGCTTCTTCAATATTGTGGCTCTCAAACATCTGGAGTTTACCATACGTGGCTCTTACTTTAAGCCAGTTTGGCTGCCCCCAGTGGTGTAGCCAGAGGGGATGCAAAGCACCAAGTTTTGCGGGGAGCTGTTTTGCGTCCACCACCTGGAATGACTCCCAAGAGAATGGGAAGGGGCCACTTGCATGCCGCGGTGATGCTGCCTGCAAAACTTAGTACTTTGCATCCTCTCTGGCTATGCCACCAGCCACCCCAGGCATATTCCATGCTCAGGTCTACCAGTCTCAGTCAGAGAACCACAGCCGCTCTGTCTGGCTCATCATCCAAGCCTCCTAGAAAGCATCTCTTCCCCCCTCCTCATCCTGACCCCCTCCTTCTCAGATGCTGCTGAGCAAGAGCCCTCCAGGAAGGCCACAAGGCGGCTCTCGGATTACAACCCAAAAAAAAAATGCATGAGATCACCCATTCTCTCTGCGTGTAGCAGGGGCTGGTCCTGGGAGGGGTTTGCGAGCCCTCCTGTGAAATGGGCCGGGAGAAGAAGTGCTCCCGGAGTGCGCTGGAGCTCAGTCTCACAGAGGCACTGCATGCAAGAGGAGGGCTGCCCCCCAACCATCCTTCCAGGAATTGCCAGGTAAGGGCAGTTCTTATCCATGCACGCTGGTGAAATGCAGGCTGGTGGACTGGCTGTACATCTGGGTCTGTCTGGCTTGCTGTGTATGTCTGCATCTTTGGGTGGGTTGGTGTCGCAGGCTGAGAGGCAGGGAAGAGCCCCCCCCCCTCTCTCTCTCTCTCTCTCATTTTCCATCATCTAAAGCATGTTACCAATACATAGATCCCCTATGTACCAGCTCCCTATGTGCTTCAGCAGCCTCCCTCCCTCCCCCCACATCGGCTCCCCATGTGTTTCAGCACATAATTTTCCACCAGAGTGACTGGAGATCTATGGATCTGGTTAGCTCTTCCCTTGAAACTTTCTGTGAGCATCCCAAACACTGTTATGGGTGTCAGGAGAGCAGGAAACCCTTCCTTGAAGTCTTGCTGGGTCCAGTTGCTCAAGGGGGCCATTCATTCCTCTCTCCAAATGTGGCCTCATCTGGCTGCTACTAGAGAATGTCTATTAAGGCTCAGTGGACTGGTTCAAAAAATCCACTGAGTCCTTGTTTTGGGACCAAGGAGACTCAATATGGGTGCAACAGGAAAGACCTGAGTTCAAATCTCTCTCCATGCTGAAGCTCAGCAGCTAACCTGGGGCCAGTCTTGCCTTCCAGTTTAGCCTGCCTTGCAAGACTGGAAAGAAAGAAAGAAAGCAAGCAAGCAAGAAAGAAAGCAAGCAAGCCAGCCAGCCAGCCAGCCTTCGAGGATTGATGGAAGAGCACTTTAAAAAAATAATAATTGAAAGTCAGTGTCCTTGTCAGTAGTTTGGTTTTTGGAGACCCAAAACACGAGGATGCTCCTGTTCGTGGAAAAGCAGTGTTTTCAGCTGGGCTCTCAGGGTGCTGTGTAGGGATGAGTGTCTGTTGCCAGCCCGTCTCTCGCAGGCATGTACTCACCGAGTTAATGAGGTCGAAAGAGACAGCTGCTCCTTGCCGGCAAGTCAGGACAGCAATCGACTGCAGAGCTTTGTGTTTGGCTTGTTCTCCTTAGAAGAACCAGGCTCAGCTTGCACTGCTTTCTTCCACCTCTTGGATTCCGTTCAGGTGGCTTTGGTTAACTTTAGGAACAGGCAATGAGCTGTCTGGGGTGACATCGGATGCCCAAAGTCAAGGGGACTGTGGGAATAGGAGCCTTTTCCTATGGCACTGCTGCCTTCTACCAAATTAGACCACTGGCCCATCAAATGCCATTTTGCAACTGGCACTGGCTCTCCAGGGCTCTGGCGGGGGCAGAGTGTTTTAGTACCCAGCAGAGGTCCACAACTACTGGCTGATCTTATGAGCCTGCTGTTCTTCATGTCTGCCATCAGCTCCCCCTCTTCCCCCAAGTCCTCTGCAAGTGCACAGAGGACACAGGAGGAAGGCGGAGGGTTTTCTCATTGGAGCTTGAATGTGGGGACAGTAAGAAACAACAGGAGCCTCTTCTAGTGCTCAGAAGGGCCCTGGCTGTTTTTTCTCAAATGTGACAGTTGAAATGAGACCTGAGTGAAGAGAATCTGTTGTGGTGCTGGGTGTTTTCCAGGGGGCTAGGGGACACTTGCACCTGGCAAGCAGGCAAGATGCCTGCTAATGGACTCAATCTGTAGCACTAAACACACTAACTAGAGCAGCAACTTTCAATCTTTTTTGGCTCGCGGCACACTGGCAAGGTGCCAAAATTGTCACGGCGCACACCTTCAGTTTTTTGACACTTGACAAGGCACACCATGCTGTTGGTGAGGGGCTCACATCTCCCCATGGCTCTGCTAATAAATGACCCTCCCCAAATGACCCAGGTGGCACGCCTGAGGATCATTCACGGCACACCAGTGTGCCTTGGCACACTGGTTGAAAATGGCTGAACTAGGGAGTAATCCCCACTGAGCACAGTGAAACTTACTTCAGAGTAAACATGCATGGGATTGCTCTGTGAATGGTCTTAAGCCCTTTCTGCCCAACGTTGCAAATATACAGCAGGGATCAAATGTGTACACCTGTGGGCTGGGCAGAAATGGGTTAAATGGAGGACATGAACTAGGTTGTGGCCTGGTCTCATGCGCAAATTAGTTGAAAGGGGGTGGGTAGGAATGTCATATTTTTGCTAGGAACGTTGGATATTTTTCCACCAGTAGTGAGTAACATTTCTGTGGCTTGACAACCTGTGGCTTTGAGCAAATAAGTTGAGCTGAACTGGGCTAAAGAAGTGGCTTTCTTAAACTGGAAAGGGTATGGCATCTCTGAGACCTTGGTAATTTCAGTATTTAATTTCTATGGCGAGAAGTCAAATTCAAACCACTTCAACCACATCTGTTACCCCGAAGCCACCCCTGACCCAATCCCTAATGTATATAGGTCCTCTGTAATTCTTCAGTGCATTCTGTACCTTCTCAGGAGTAATTTAACCCATTCCCATTTCACGATGTTCCAGCGTTGAGCCCTGGCACTGAAACCAGATGAACAATGGTTGAGACTGCATAAAAGTTAAGCCTTGTCTGGTTTTCATGATAGGGTCCTTTCATTTAGCCAGCCTCTCATGGTCTGTTGTGAAGGATCAGTAGAACTGTTGCTTTCAAAATAAGAAGCTGCTTTATTCTGAGTCAACCCTGTTGGTCAGCCCAGCTTGGTTTTGCCAGCCTGGTGCCATTGCTTCTGCAGGAGTCAGAGGAGGTCTTTACCAGCTCTTACCTGGAGATGCCAGGTAATAAACCTCAGAGCTTCTACATGCAAAGCAAGGCCACTACGACTGAGGTACAGTCCTTCTCCCAGAAACTAGTAAATTGGATCCTCGAAATCCTCAGAAGTTTGACATATGTCCCAAAAGACCAAAATTCTATCTGGTCCAGAATTCTGTTTCCTACAGTGAAGTCCTACAGGGAAGTCCTCAAGCAGAAGAGAAGGCAGGCTTCTCTTCCACCATGTTCCCCTACAACTGATATTCAGAGGCTGAACCTGCAGGTGGTACGTAGCCATCATAGTTAGTAGCCATTGGTAGACCTCTCCTCCAGTAATTTGTCCAAGAATCCCCTTCCCAAGCCACCCATTTCTCATCCATGAATTTGTCTATAATATTTATTTTTCACATCTTTACACCACCCTTTCCCCAAACAGCTCAGGGTAGGGTGTATAGTTTCCTTCTTTTGTCCACAAAACAACCCTGTGAGGTAGGTGAGGCTGAGAAATAGCGGCTGGCCTTAAATCACCCAGGAAGCTTTATGGTTGAGTAGGGATTGGAAACTGGATCTATGTCCAACTCCCAAACTACTACACCATTCTGGCTCTGGCAACAGCCCTCCCCCCCTTGTTGCCATCTAGTTCAGTGTTTCTCAACATTTGTCCTCTGCTGTACCACTTCACATAGTCCACCTACTCGAAGCACCACCAGGAGTAACTGATGATGACATCATTGCCAGTTACCTCCAGATTGGGGGCCAGATGCAACAGGACAAACATCAGTAAGAGGCTCAGGGTGGACGGAAGGGCTTTTTGAATCCAGAAAAGCATTCTTTTGAACTCTGCCCATTGAGTTGGGCCTCCTACTGTTGTTTGTTGTGTTGCATTCCTGGTCTTGCTGCCAGGTATCAGGTGTTCAGGGGTCCCGCAAGTGCCACCAGATGCCACCTCAAGTACCACTGATGGTACCTTGGCTGATGCAGCAACTGTTACCCTGCACATGCCTGATCTCGTCTGATCTTGGAAGCTAAGCAGGGTCAGGCCTGGTTAGTACTTGGATGGGAGACCGCCTGGGAATACCGGGTGCTGTAGGCTTATACCATAGTCTTTCCAGACTGAAGGTTACCAACCATTTGATGGTATCCTGGTACCACTGGCTGAGAAACACTCATCTATAAAGCAACTATTCTAAACATACATTCTAGCAAGTAAGTCCAGTTGAACTCAGTGGGGCTTCCTTCTGAGTAAATGTGCTTAGGAACAAGTAGTAAGCAAAGCTGATCAGGAGGTTTTCAATGTGTTCAATTATGGCAAGGAAGCTTTCCTGAAAGACAACTTGCTCACCACTGCAACTTCCACCAAAGCAACCGCAGGAGAACTCCAGAATGAAATGAGCATGAGTTTGACAGATTTGGGGCTGTGTTGTAGTCTTGCAAACTATATGAAGTCCAGAACCCCCCCCCCCCCCCAAAATCCTCTGCAGTACTCGGGGTCTACAACAAAGTGGTTGATATGAAAAAGAGTTCCCTAAATATTAAAAGTCTGAAAACTACCCCAGAGTAGATAATTGCGTTTTGCAGTCTTGAGCCAAACACAAAGGGATTTGGCATGGCCGGTATGGTATAAATATCTCTGTGTAGAGGTATACGGTGTTTTTTTCCCCAAAGTAACCCCAGATGTGCTACTGCCTATAAGCTCTCAAAGTTGTAATATCAATGCTGGAATGAATGCAGCCCTTATGCAGACTCCTGGTTCAAGGCTCCTGGAGATCATTCCCTCTTGTTAGGATCAAATAACAGGTGTTACCTTCCAAAGACAAGGAACCTTCCAGAGAAGGAACCTCTGGAAATGTATGATGGTGGTGGTGGGGGGAGGGGTAATTTAATGAAAATGTTTTTGTAAGCAGGCTATATATAAGCCGACCAGAAAAGCCTGAGATTACACATTATATGGTCTTACTAGGCTCCAAGATGGGCTACATCAGGTGTCTCTGAATGTCTATACATCTGTGAGGGTCCGGTCCATCAGTGAGGCTGGCTGAGGCAATTGCTTCAGGCAGCAGATTGACAGGACACACCTGCTGTACACTTCCTGCCTGCCTGAGCTGCTTCTCCTCTGCTCCTTGATTTGAAAAGGAAGAGAGAAAAGGAGTGGAAGAGGAAGTGTAGAAAAGAAGTAATTGGTGGGCTAGAGTGATAGACTACCACTCTTCTCTCCTGCATACCTCCTCTTCCCTTCTTCCTTTTCAGATCCAGAAAGTAGGCGGAAGCAGAAGCAGAAACTGGTGCATCACCAAGAAAGGATGTGTACCCTGCATGCATATTGTTCATATGTGATGAACATATAGCATGTCAATATACAGCTTCATGTCAAGTGTGGTGACATGCATTGCTCTTATTTCCCATATGGAAGTGCCTCTCCATGTAATTTCTTCATAACAGGAGGAGCTGCCATACAGTTCAGTGTCTAGAGCAGGGGTGGGCAAACTTTCAACTTAAGGGATCCTGGACCTTTCACAATTGGATAGAAGAGGGGATTTCAGAAGGTGCAGCTTGTCATCTGCAAATCCCCTCTTCTACATAATGTTAAAGATCCAGGATTCCCTAAAGTTGAAAGTTTGCCCACCCCTGGTCTAGAGTTTTGGCTTGGAAGTAGGGTATCCAGATTCAAAACTGTGTCATTGTACCCCACAGCAGAAAGTTGAGAGCACACATGGAGCCCTGTGAAAGCAGACTGCAACTTCATTTAATGATGAGTCTCCCCGAGAGGTAGCCGAGAGGTAGCCCGAGAGGTAGCCATGTCAAGCTGTGGCAGCAAGAAGCAAAAAAAAAAAAAAAAAAAAAAAGACTTGTTGCCCTTGAAAGACAAACAGATTTATTGACTTAATAGGATGTCCGTTCCACCTTTATATGCGCCTTTCAAGAGTAGTGTACACAATTAAAACAAACAATAAAACCTCAGGGAAAAAATGCTACATAAACTACAATCTACTTCGAAAACAAAAATAGAGAGAATAGCACAGCAAAACAGCAGTTAATTCTCAAAGACAAATTGAGAAAAAAAATTATTTTCTCTGACTTTGGAAGGTCAGCCAGGAAGTACCCAATGCTGAATGCAATGTGAGTCTGATGAAAGGGAGAAAAAAAAGACTTGCAGAAGAAAGAAAGAAAGAAAGAAAGAAAGAAAGAAAGAAAGAAAGAAAGAAAGAAAGAAAGAAAGAAAGAAAGAAAGAAAGAAAGTCGTTTGGGAAGTAAACATGCATTCAGGCTCCCCTCTACCTGGCAGAGCAGGTAGCTAGTTGTGTTATGTAATTCTCTTGACTAAGCTGTGTTTAGAGGGTCTCTGTGTCTCCTCTGTGCAGTTTATTTTTTAATTATTAATTTAAATTAATAACAATTAGTGTGCATTATTATTATGATTAGATAATATTAAATTAATTAAATTTCAAGTTAGCCATCATCACATTTAAGAGTAGCACAAAACTAAGTCACACATTGATCCTAAAATGAATTGATAACATATTCAACTCCGGTATCTTACAAAAGATTGCCACTTCCCCAGGTGCTATTGATTTGATCTCCCCTCAACACAGCCTCTGAAGAAAGATTTAATGCTGTCATTTCAGCCATTGACCATGTAACTCTGTTCCGGTGCATATTTGAGGATTTGCCCCTTTACCTGCCAACTCTATTCAGACCGGATGTAAGATACTCAGCACCAGTTCCTCATGCTTGGATTGGAAGTTCGGTCCTGCAGTAGGGACCGGACTTTTGTGTTTTGTTTCCAGTGTGACGCAAAAGGGGGCAAATCTGGATCCGGAGATTCCATCATCATTTGTGAGATTAGGCTGGGCCCTGGCTGCCAGCATCGTCTTAGGAACCCGATTCACTCCTTGCAGGCTCAGCTAACCCTTCAGCTGCTCTTTCTTGCTACTTGTGACTTTCCTGTAATCACACAGACTGCAAAGGAATTCACAAAGCCCCTTGTTAAAATGGAGTTAATGTTGAAGCTTTGAATAACTCCCCCTTCCTTCTCTGACGTGCAGAGGTCTTAATACCTGTCCTCGTTTCAGAGCTGAGGTCACGGCTGGTGTGGACGCTGACCTGAGTGGCAAGTTTACCACTGTCAGGGGACCGCTCAGGACCTGATAATGTAAACTCAGGATTACCTTTTCTTAGACAATAATAATTCTTAGCAAAATCCTAAGCGCCCAACCACTCCATAAGAACATAAGAACAGCCCCATTGGACCAGGCCATAGGCCCATCTAGTCCAGCTTCCTGTATCTCACGGCGGCCCACCAAATGCCCCAGGGAGCACACCAGCTAACAAGAGACCTGCATCCTGGTGCCCTCCCTTGCACCTGGCATTCTGACATCACCCATTTCTAAAATCAGGAGGTTGCACATACACATCATGGCTTGTAATGGATTTTTCCTCCAGAAATTTGTCCAATCCCCTTTTAAAGGCATCTAGGCCAGATGCCATCACCACTCCTGTGGCAAGGAGTTCCACAGACCAACCACAGGCTGAGTAAAGAAATATTTTCTTTTGTCTGTTCTAACTCTCCCAACACTCAATTTTAGTGGATGTCCCCTGGTTCTGGTGTCATGTGAGAGTGTAAACAGCATCTCTCAGACAGTATCACCCTAAGCATCTATTTGCTTCAAACAGGAAATTTGCCCCAAATCCAGACCACATGTGAAGATAGCAGACCGACTGATTTAATCCCAAATCTGCCAACTTGGTGCGCTGTTGCAATGTACTTTACGGCATGTTTTCAACAGTGCACACTGACAGACAGTGTGCTCATTCTGCTGGCACATCTATATACTAGGATTGTGCCTTAATATCAGCGCAATTAGCATAATTTTGCTGTTTAGGAAAGCTAAACAGTGTTTCTCAAACTGTGGGTCATGAGTTCATTTCAGATGGGTTCCCATTCATTTTAATATTTTCTTTTTAATATACTAGAGTTGGTGCTACAATGGTATGTGACCGCATTTGGGGAAATGTTACAGAACTATACTTTTAGCAGGCTACTATGTATATGCTTTTAACAATGACAGTCAATGGGGTTTACTCATTGGGTAAGTGTGGAAAGGATTGCAGCCTTTGGGATGCTTGGGGGTATTTGATGTCATATGGGGGATGTTAAATTTTTTTCCTGCTTGATGATGTCACTTGCAGCCATGGCATCATTTGCAGGTAAATGACATCACTTCTGGTGGGTCCCGGCAGATTGGCATTCAGAAAAGCGGGTCCTGGTGTTAAAAAGTTTGAGAACCACTGACCTAAGAGAACTGAGCTAAAATTGGCCTGGGCAGTAAAATAAAAAGCTATCAATGCTTAACAAGATCCAACTTTCTTTCTTTCTTTCTTTCTTTCTTTCTTTCTTTCTTTCTTTCTTTCTTTCTTTCTTTCTTTCTTTCTGTCTGTCTGTCTGTCTGTCTGTCTGTCTGTCTGTCCCTGTGCCTCCTCCTTTCTCCTCCTCCTCCTCCTCACTTTTTACACTTGGTAGGAAAAAGAACTTTCCCAGATTCTGTTTATGAGCTGATCCTTTCCTGCCTTTTGGCAGCTGCCCAGGAATAGTAATCCTACTCCAAGGAGTTGCTGGTGGGCTTCTCTTGCTGCATGTTGGTTCTTTCCTTCACGTGGAAACTACTCCCCACACATGGCTTTGCTGACCGCTTCACGTGCCGGTTGGGGGGATGACAAAAGGAAAAGCTCTGCAGGAGTTGGCAGGAAATCAGCTGGTGCTCAGCTCTGGGCCAAACCTGGCTCACGTTCCCTGATCTTAAACCCCTCCTCCGTCTCATCCAAGAACCTCAAAGTGCATGTTGCTACAACTTGCCTCCAGCGTGTCTTATTGGCTGAACCTTAGGGGGCTAGAATGATCCACAGGCGAGGAATGCCAAGATGCTCTCCATAAAACCAGAGATCCCTGCTGGGCCGTTCTGTTGTAATATTGTTCTTCAAACTAGACATTCAGTAATGGAAAAACATTTTGTCACATGATAGCATGGGGAGGGGTCCTTCTCCCCTTCTAGTGAACAGTAGACCGCAATCCACAATATCCATTTTTGGAGGAACTTCCTCTTCTTTTATTGAAATAATGACTCCAGACTGAGCAGAAGCCACAAAAGCAAGAAGAACCCAGATCTCTTTCAATTAAAGCAGTGCTTCCCAATCTTGGGTGTCCTGTGACACACTGCAAATGTAGCACATGGCTCCTGGAAGTGGCTGCTGAGGACATCATTGCCGTTACTTCCGGATTTGGAGACCATGCAGGATGCAACAAATGGAGATCAGAGGCTCAGGGCGGGAGGGAGCGGGGGGGCCTTCCCAGCATGCAAAAACCATCTTTGAGCCTCCTACTGCTGCTGGAGCAGTCAGGGCAGAGGGGATAAAATCAGACATAATCCTGTTATTATTTAAATTTTATCATTTATTTAGGGCTGCAAATGTTAATTGACTCATCAATCCAGTCAATCAAATTCAAAATCTCAGGCTCAGTTACATTGCTGGACTCTGAAGACCAGCCCATCCATGAGGCGAGCTGGGACGGGTACGAGGGTATTTGCATCCTGAATGATTGTGCCCTGGTCAAATGTGTCCTGGTCACTGGCATCCCTGCACAATCACATCTGATTGTGTGTGTGTGTGTGTGTGTGTGTGTGTGCAGCCATTCTAATTTTTTTGTTACAGCCCCTTAGCAGTTCTTCTCAACTTCCAGGGCTGCCCTTGTGAAACCAGGATACAACATGAAAGTCCGTGCCCCCCTTCAAATGTGCCAGGTCTCCCCAGCGGGCCATATGCCTCCTGTGGAGAATAACTGGCTAGAGCAGGGGTGTCCAAAGTTTTTGGCTGGAGGGCCACATCATCTCTCTGACACTGTGTCGGGGGGGGGGGGAGAATTAATTTACATTTAAAATTTGAATAAATTTACATAAGTTTACATAAATGAATATATTAAAGCTGAAATATGAATGAATGACGGTCTTGCAATAGCTCAAGGCCTATAAAAGGCCTGGCACAAAGCAAGGCTGGCCTTTCCTTTGCTGCCACTGCTGCATCACAGACATGAAACAGCAAGCAGTGGAGGGAGCCCTCGTCCCACAGCTCATGCGAGAGGTCAAACAGTTGCCCTCACGCTGAGAGCAGTTGCGTCAGGCCAGTGCGGGCTCCAACAAATCTCTGGAGGGCCAGAGGCTCATTGGAGACTGGGGGTTCCCTGTGGGCCACATTGAGAGGCCTCGAGGGCCACATGTGGCCCCAGGGCTGGGGTTTGGGCACCCCTGGGCTAGAGCATTGGCTACACTCCAACCCATCCCTTTCTTCTCCTCCCTCTTCCTTCTAGAATCCAGGGATTAGGAACAGCCAAGGCAGCAGCTGTCATGCCATCAAGTACATGGCATGTACTGGATGGGGGGGGGGGGTTTGGTGGTCTGCCTTAGAAGGTATTTGCCTTCTAAGAAGGTACCTTCTAAATATCTTAGAAGGTGTTCGCATTTGCCTTGGGTTACACAGTGAGCTTCGTGGCTAAAGGCAGGGACGACACTGCCACCCAACTGCTGCCTCTCTCTTGCACCCACTTGCACCCAGATCTATGGAGAGCAGGTGGGCGTATGAGCGGGCGCGCACTTCTATCCCCCCCTTCCCTTTATTTACAAGATTGTTGTATGCAGCCTCCTTAATTTGTGCTTTTTGTTTGAAGCAAACAGGCAAAGGGATGCTGGGAAACCATGACAAGCAGAAGAGGGCAGGGCAGAGAGCCTGCATGCAGGAATCTGTGTAAGGGCAGGGAAGGGGGCGGTGGCTCCAAATCACATTTCCTTGCCTACTTGGTGCTTTGGCACCAGGTAGGTGGGGTGATGCTCTTTCCTGGAAGAGAGGGAGGCTGCTCCTGCAGAGATCCGTCTTGCTCCTAGCAAGTTGGAAATGAATCAGAGCGCCCAGAGGGTGTCCAGGGGCTGGAGAAGGCAAATGGTTGGCAGCCTTCATGGTATAAGCCTACAGCACCCGGTATTCCCAGGCGGTCTCCCATCCAAGTACTAACCAGGCCTGACCCTGCTTAGCTTCTAAGATCAGTGGACAGCTCATCTATTCACTGCCCCTCCAAGGGTGCCACTCCATATGAAAACAGTGGGCCCACCTTATCCACAGGTTTGGCACCCACAGATTTGACTCAATACAGGTGCAGACCCAGTCTGGAGGGTCTCACATGACTTCCTGGATGCTATCAGAAGGCGCTTCTGGTTGCATTCAGGAAGTCGTTTGAGGGCTTTCCACTGATTTACTTATCCACAAAAATGGGTATCTGTGGGGGATCCATTCCAGGACCCCCTGTGGATCCTGAGGACCCACTGTGCTTCAGGTGGCCATGGATGGGCCACCTGTGGCTAAAGGGACATTTAAGCCCCGGTCTTTCCAAGCATAATCTGACACAATAACTACACTACACCTTACACTTGCACCCGACGTCGTATCCACATATTTATCACACTCTGTTTCTTTCCTTTCAGCAAACCAGCAAAACCACCTCCCGAAACCACCTTTCACTGAACTTAGCCATTAAAGGACTTGACTTCAGAGGGGACCGCAGCCACCCAAAATGGAACGGGTCCTGGATTTGTGCCTCAATAACCACTGCTTGGTCATACTGTTCCTCTCTCTATATCTGAGCCCTCTGACCCTTGCCCAGTATGAACACTGGCCATACTATACTGGCTACTCAGAATCCCAGCCTCAGTCGACCCAGTCAGACCAGTCGGCCCAACCGGAGCAGCCAGCCCAGCAGCCCACCGGTACCCCCCAAATCCAGCTGCGATTGGCAGGACTGAAGAGGAAACATAACGAGGGACGAGTGGAGGTCCTCTACAACAGGGAGTGGGGTACCGTGTGTGATGATGACTTCTCCATCCATGCTGCACACGTGGTCTGTCGGCAACTGGGCTATGTGGAGGCGGTCTCCTGGGTCCCGGGTTCTAAATACGGCAAGGGAGAAGGTAAGTCTGTTCTCATTCATATGCAAGGAGAATGTTTGCTCAGTGCAGCTCTTCCTACCTTCCCTATCAGCTAATTGAGGGGGGGAGTAGCGAATCTGCAGTGACTGACCAATGCTAGGGTGTTCTGGGATTCAACCTGGCCAGTTGAGCCCTGTGAGAACTTCAGCTGGTGTGCAGCTTAGCTAGTCACTACCTCCACTCCTCCAAGAAGGGTGCTGCAATAGAGTATAGGCGGCTCAAGACCTCCTGATGCCTATAGCAGCATAGCACACGCTGCCCCTCTTGCCTGATGATGTGCCAGCCTCCCACTCTCCAGTGTGCTAGCTCAGTGCTCTCTTCCCCTCTACGTTTCCTCTTTCCCTCTGCCCCCATCTTCCCTTTCTAATCTAGGGCAGTGGTTCCCAAACTTACCAGAATCACGATACCCCTGCAGCCTTCCTGTCTCAGCCGGGCACCGCCATCTTGGATCTTATGAAATCTTGTGAGATCCAGGCTGGTGATGCCCAGAGAACAGTTAGGAATGGCTACCAGGGACATCCTGCAGCTCCCTTGTGAGTGCGCCACAATGCCCTATGGTGTTGCAATGCACACTTTGGGAATCCCTGATTTAGGGCGTACCAGTGGAGGTAAGTAGACCAACACAGAGGAGTGCCCCCCACCGCTTCAGCTGACCTTGCTGTATGGGCCGGACTTGAACAGAGCATCAGAGATGCTGTAGCCTGCCATTTTCCACCATTCCCCTCATCCTTTTCAAGACCAGGGAGCAGGAAGAGGAAGAGCAGTGGAGGTAGTCAGTCAGATGGCACTGAGCACTACCTGCCAAGCTGCTGCCTCCATCAGTCACATCAGCTGGCCAATGGCAAGGGTCTCCAAACTACAGCCTGTGGTGTGCTGAGAAATCTTGGGAGTGGGAGTGGTGAATCCTTAGCGTTTCACTGCTCCACCTCCCGTCTTCGCTCTATGCAGAAACTCGCTGCTGATTGCCCCAGAAGGCTATGCGCCCCGATTTTTACAGGGAAGTGGATGCCCAGTGTGAGTTTCTGCGCAGATCAGGCGTGAAGATGGGAGTGGCAGGATGGGAAGGTGAGGCTTCACCACTTCTGTGCCGTGCCCAAGATGATTTTCTCAGTGCACTGGATTTGGCCCGTGGGCCAGAGTTTGGAGGCCCCTGGCCTAATGGATGGATGCATCAGTCCTGTGTTTGCTTTGCCTTAATTTTCTTGGACCTTCTATTGGCAAACATCAGCCCAGAGGTGCCTTTTAGAACTACAGGTATACCCCACTTCATCTCATGAATTGGGCAACAATGGGTTGGGGGCGGTATGAGTCAATAAATGCACAAACAAATCATATTGTTCCATACATCGCAGAGTTCTTGCCGTAGATATATAACTCCATCATGGATGTGTTTGGAAGCAAGCTTCCAATTGTATTGGCAACCTTCAGTCTCGAAAGACTATGGTATCGCGCTCTGAAAGGTGGTTCTGGCACAGCGTCTAGTGTGGCTGAAAAGGCCAATCTGGGAATGACAATTCCTTCCACACCGGGAGCAAGTGCAGTCTGTCCCTGGTCTGTCTCCCTGGCTATGGGCCTTCCTTCTTTGCCTCTTAGCCTCAGACTGTTGGCCAAGTGTCTCTTCAAACTGGGAAAGGCCATGCTGCACAGCCTGCCTCCAAGCGGGCCGCTCAGAGGCCAGGGTTTCCCACTTGTTGAGGTCCATCCCTAAGGCCTTCAGATCCCTCTTGCAGATGTCCTTGTATCGCAGCTGTGGTCTACCTGTAGGGCGCTTTCCTTGCACGAGTTCTCCATAGAGGAGATCCTTTGGGATCCGGCCATCATCCATTCTCACGACATGACCGAGCCAACGCAGGCGTCTCTGTTTCAGCAGTGAATACATGCTAGGGATTCCAGCACGTTCCAGGACTGTGTTGTTTGGAACTTTGTCCTGCCAGGTGATGCCGAGGATGCGTCGGAAGCAGCGCATGTGGAAAGCGCTCAGTTTCCTCTCCTGTTGTGAGCGAAGAGTCCATGACTCGCTGCAGTACAGAAGTGTACTCAGGACGCAAGCTCTGTAGACCTGGATCTTGGTATGTTCCGTCAGCTTCTTGTTGGACCAGACTCTCTTTGTGAGTCTGGAAAACGTGGTAGCTGCTTTACCGATGCGCTTGTTTAGCTCGGTATCGAGAGAAAGAGTGTCGGAGATTGTTGAGCCAAGGTACACAAAGTCATGGACAACCTCCAGTTCATGCTCAGAAATTGTAATGCAGGGAGGTGAGTCCACATCCTGAACCATGACCTGTGTTTTCTTCAGGCTGATTGTCAGTCCAAAATCTTGGCAGGCCTTGCTGAAACGATCCATGAGCTGCTGGATCGTTTTAGATATGGCTAAGCTTCCAATATTGTATCATATTTCCATATGTCCACCCTGGTATGTGACCCAGTGGTGATGGTGCCTTAGATGTTTCCCTATGTTGCTAGAAAACTGGTGTTAAATGTGAGGGTTGGTGTTATTTATTTATTTATTTATTTATTTATTTATTTATTTAGTTAGTTAGTTAGTTAGTTAGTTAGTTAGTTAGTTATATCCCTCCCTCCCTCTAAAGTAGGGGTGCCCAAACCCCGGCCCTGGGGCCACTTGCGGCCCTCGAGGCCTCTCAATGTGGCCCTCAGGGAGCCCCCAGTCTCCAATGAGCCTCTGGAGATTTGTTGGAGCCCGCACTGGTCCAACACAGCGTGAGGGCGACTGTTTGACCTCTCGCATGAGCTGTGGGATGAGGGCTCCCTCCACTGCTTGTTGTTTCACGTCTGTGATGCAGTAGCAGCAGCAAAGGAAAGGCCAGCCTTGTTTTGTGCAAGGCCTTTTATAGACCTTGAGCTATTGCAAGACCTTCATTCATTCATATAAGTTCATCTTTAATATATTCACTTATGTAAACTTATGTAAATTTATTCAAATTTTAAATATAAATTAATTCTTTTTTCCCCCGGCCCCCGACACAGTGTCAGAGAGATGATGTGGCCCTCCTGCCAAAACTTTGGACATCCCTGCTCTAAAGAGTTCAGGCAAGGCATACATTGTGCTCTCACCATTTCATCCTTGCAACAACCCTGTGTGGTAGGTTTAGGTTGAAAGTGACAGTCCCAAGGCTATCCATTAGGCTTCATGGACGAGAAGGGATTTGAACTCAGCTCTCCCATATCTAAGTTCAGTATTCTATCCAGTATACCACTCTTCCTGAAAATTACTCCCTCCCCCCTTCATTTCGATGATGCTGTCTGCAGTCTGCAGCCTTGGTGGTTACATACAGTCCAGTCAACACAGATGTAATGAAGAACCAGCTTCTGAGAGGCGCTAAATATAGAAAGATGAATTGCAGCCTGGATAATTGGAAGCCGTGAGCTAATTAACAGAGTTGAGTGGATTTGATATCTCTGCTGCTTCATAAAAGTCACTTTCACGTGAGGAAGTTTGCAATTACGGTCATTTAAAGGTCCTGCTCTTCAGTAAACAGATGCAATGAAATTATGGCACAATGCTGTCCCCCCACCTGATGGATGTGCCAGCTTCTCCTCTTCCCAAACCCTGGATTAGAAAAGGAAGAGAGGGACGGAGCCAAAATAAAAGTGTGGAGTAAAGGAGAGGGGTGAGCTCGTGCATCAGATATTCTAGGCCAGTGGTTCTCAAACTTCTAGCACTGGGACCCACTTTTTAGAATGACAATCCGTCAGGACCCACCAGAAGTGATATAATGACCAGGAGTGACATCATCAAGCAGGAACAATTTTAACAACCCTAGGCTGCAATCCTACCCACACTTACCCAGGAGTAAGTTCCATTTACTATCATTTTTTAAAAGCATATACAGAGTAGCCTGTTAAAAGTACAGATCAGTAACATTTCCCCAATGCAGTCACATACAATGGTAGCATCAAGTCTAATAAATTAAGAATAAAATATTGAAATGAATGGGGACCCACCTGAAATTGGCTCACGACCCACCTAGTGGGTCCCGACCCACAGTTTGAGAAACACTGCTGTAGTAAGATGGAGGCTCACAGAGAGGGACCTGCCTTGAATGAGAGAGGAAGGAACCCATTGCACTATAGGTAGTCCAGAGCAGTGTTGATCAACATGTGGGTTGTGACCCTAATGGGGTTGCGAAGTGTCATTTGGGGGGTTGTATCAACCTTTCAAAGCCTGTGCAAGAGAGGGCTTGAATCCAATCCAATAATGGTACTGCCTTATCCAAACTGAGTTCTTGATGTAACCCTGCACAGCCTCTTCTCACTGGCTTGCCCTGCAGCTCCTAATGCTGGCCTGGTCAGGCTGCTATCACACAGGGCTGTTGTGAAGACACAAGAGGTAGGGGAAAATGGGAAGATGGGGGTGGATTGGATCTTGGGAGTGGGGTGGGATCGGTGGTGGGACGCCAGTCTCATACTTTTTTTATCTGAGCCTCCTGAATGCACATGACTGGCAGCTCTTTGAGGCAGAGTTTTAGACCAGATCGGCCTCAGTCTAATCCAACAGGATTCATCAGGTTCTGATGAATAAACTCTCTGTTTGCTGGACAAGATGGTAACAATGGAGTCAGCCATACTGGAGGCAGCTGTTCTAGTTTTGCTGCCTGTTGTGTACTCCACAATCCTTGGAAGAAAATGCACAACTGTAGAGCCAACCTGATTGTGCCTGTGTCTGTATGGCACAATTTGTGGAAAATTGCAGTCTCCAATTCCTCTTGTTCCTGTCCCTGCAGGCAAAATCTGGTTGGACAATGTCTACTGTACAGGCAGTGAGTCCTCGCTGGCCTCCTGCAGCTCCAATGGCTGGGGTGTGTCCGACTGCAAGCACACTGAGGACGTTAGCGTGGTCTGCAGTGAGAAGAGAATCCCGGGTTTCAAGGTTGATGACTCCCTGCTCAACCGAATCGAGGTAAGCCAAAACTCGCCACAATTCAACTGGCCATTGCCCCAGCAATTCCACTGCAACTTGTGAGTGCAAGTTGTGTCCAACTCGGGTTGCAAATGACAGTAATTTGAATAAAGTGTGTAATCTTCACGTTCCATTGGGAGAATGCCCATCAAGGTGGGAAGCACCTTCAGGCTGTGCTTGCAATTGTTTTCTGTAGATCTAGCCTGATGCCCAGGCCAAGATGGGAACAGTGAGTGTAGCTGGGGGCAAACTGGAGATGGGTGTTTTTCAGGCCAGAGTCCCTGAAATCAGTGGTTGGGGCTGGAGCTTGAAGTAGGAGCTTGTAGATACTGCTCTGTTGACCAGATGGAAGTATAAAGCCAAGCTCCTGGGATTTCTGCCAGGCCTGGTGAATTCAAAGGGCACAATGGTGTAGCAAATGAGCGGGCGCCACAGGTGCCAGGCCGGAAGGGGGTGTCACAAAATATGATTGCACATGTTCAGAAGGGACTAGGGTGTGTGTGTACTCACAGTGGCAGCTGCAGCCATTTTTGATGGGCTTTTCCTCTTTGTGTTTGTCAAAGGAGGCCACCTCCTCTGGGAAAGCTCAGAAGTGATGTCACAGCATCACCACCCCAGGCGCTGTGGCCCCTGGCAATTTCCTTTCCACTGAAAGGAAATACTGTATACACTGTCCTTTGTATATAAGGATATCTGCAAAATCAACTGCCTTTTCACTTTCTAATGTATGGAGATGCATCTCCTTCCAGGAGCTGGTAGAGTTTGGGGGCTGTAAACAACTCTGGTCTGCCCCACTTCTACACTTCTACTGCTATCCATGCTTTGACCTAAGCAGGTTTTGGAGGTTTTAACATTATTTCCCCCCAGATGTCGTAAAGTATCCATTCATTTAATGGTCTATTCAGGGCCTTTCTAAAACATGTTTTATTATGGCGTTTTAAAAATTTATAATTGTTCGGCCTGATGAGAGTGCATAATGGCTACATGACTGTCACAAAACAAGCCAATTAGCACTTCTGCATAGCCAACTGGGGTGGTGGGTCACTTTATGATTGTCACAAGAGCCAGCCAAACAGCACTTTGCAGAGTTGGTTTCTTCTGGATTTAAGAACTGATTGCGCCTGTGGTTGATTCAGTTTGGGAGTTTGTGCATCTGTTCAAAAGATAGAGGTCTGAATGACGATTCAAAACAGCTACACTGCTCAGAAATGGCATACAGTAGGCTCTCCTTACTTGCGGGCTCAGCATCCGTGGAGTCCACTATCCGCAGATGCCTCCCCATGTCTCAGAAGGCCTTCTGGACGCAACCATAAGCCACTTCCGGTTCACGTTCACGACTTCTGGTTGTGAGCAGGAAGCGTTCCGTGGCCCACTCCGTTGGCTTTCCCCGACCTCAGGACACCTCTTGGATGTGACCAGAAGTGGTGGACACAAACTGAAAGTAGCTTCCAGTCACGTTTGGGAGGTCTTCTGAAGAGGCAAGGAGGCCAATGAGGTCGGCCGCGGGCCATGGGCCGGCATGACTTCCAGAGGACCCAGTGCAGCATCAAAGTAAGTGATTGCAGCACCAGGACCCTAATCCCATCTGGGACTCAAGCATCCATGGATTTTGGCCTTCACGGGGGGGTCCTGGAATGAATCCCCCACAGAGAGTCTACTGTATCTGTCGTTACTCCACATTGCCATATACATTTTTTTTAGGCTACTGTATTATAAAAGTGCCTACAATCTCTCCCTCCCCCCAGACAAGCTGAAGGTTTTCTTTACTGCCACAGGGTCCCATGAATGACTCAATGCATGGGGGCGGTCTCAAAATGTCCGAGATGATATTTGGCAGTCACCCCAGAGCCATCTTGGAATTCTCAGAAATGGAGGTTGGGGAAAAACAGGCCTCAGTCTAGACAAGAGGTCAGTTCTCTTGCGGATGTTTCAGATATTAATCATGCAAGTCAGTTTCCCTGGCTTTTCTTTTCCATTTCCCGGGGATGGAAGTGCAGGGGGTTAATCTAAGGCCATTCCATACAGTCCTGATGAATCAGTGTACAGTGTACACCATCCTGACTCTTCCTAAGAACTTGCAAAATATTGTAGCTGTGGGTTGTGGGAGAAGAGATGGGAACTAAATCCTCCATGCAGGATATGGAAGAGCAGATCGTATTTTGGCTTGTTGATCAACACAGTTTCACCTGCAGTGAGTAGATCATCCATTTCTCTTTCTCTGCATGAGTTACAGTCCAATCCTAACACCCCACACAGCATTGCCAACATGGCATCCACTGTATCCTGCAAGGGAGTTTCAGCCTGCGGGGGGGTTTCCTGGGGTTGCAGAAACAGTACTGTGCTCGGAAGTCTGCCAGCAGCTAGTCTGCTAGCAGCAGCTTCCTGGTGAACTGTTGTGTTCAGACAAGCCATGGTAGACTTCCAAGCACAGCACTGTGCTTGGAGGTTTTCTGTGGCATGGCAGAAGCAGAGAGATGGCTGGGAAGCTGCTGGAGAAGGAACATGGTGGTGACAGTGGCAGCCACATCGCAAAGCTGTCACCTCTGTTTTGTTTCCCCTGCCCAGAACAGCTCCAAAGGGGAGGGGGGGCAATTGCACGGTGCATTCAGGTGCTTTCAAAACTTAATGCTTTGCACCCCCTCTAGCTTTGTCAGTGATCCCGTCTTTACAGCAGTAAACAGCTGCACTTGTCTGCGTGACACTGCCCAGACGATTCCCCCTTGCCCTGTCCTCATCTGAGAGTGACATCACCTCTTTTGTGCCCACTCTTTGGCGCTCTACAAGCTTTTGGCATCACAATTGCTACCCTTGCAGATGGCTGGGAAGCCCCAGACTCACCTCCCTGAGCACCACAGGGATTCTTCTGTAACGGAAAAACTGACAGTTGCAGGCTCAGCTTGGCTGCGCAGCTGTTAGAGCTATTACCACTCTTTGCTCTGTTAAGGTAAACCATTATCAGTTCATCATCTAGTGCAGCGCAGTTCTTTTTCCTTCCCACTTTTGCTCACTTTTGATCCCTGGCAGTTCCGGAAAGATAACAGAAATGCAGAATTTGAGTAGCTGAGCATCTGTGTTCCTTGTTAAGGCCACTACAGAGCCCTCTCCCTGCTCATCCCCAGCCAAACCAGCTTACCCAAATTCAAAGATTTAATTTCACTTCCCTAAAATGGTCAAGACATTTGCCCTTTACAAGCCTGGGATGCGGCCAGGGCCTCCCAGCACCTGAAGTGGCAAGCCAAATGCTGCCCCATCTTGCTTGGTGGAGGTCCAGCTCCTGCCAGCCCTCCTCCTTCTCTCACTCCCTGACTTCCAAAAGGAAGAAGGAAATGGAGTGGTAGAGGAGAGGAGGTAGGTTGGCTAGAGCAGGGGTGTCCAAAAATTTTGGCAGGAGGGCCACATCATCTCACTGACACTGTGTCGGGGGCCAGGGGGAAAAAAAGAATTAATTTACATTTAGAATTTGAATAAATTTGCATAGGTTTACATAAATGAATATAGTAAAGATGAACTTATATGAATGAATGAAGGTCTTGCAATAGCTCAAGGCCTATAAAAGTCCTGGCACAAAGCAAGGCTGGCCTTTCCTTTGCTGCCTCTGCTGCATCACAGACATGAAACAGCAAGCAGTGGAGGGAGCCCTCATCCCACAGCTCACGTGAGAGGTCAAACAGTCGCCCTCACGCTGAGAGCTGCTGTGTCGGGCCAGTGCGGGCTTCAACAAATCTCCAGAGGGCCAGAGGCTCATTGGAGACTGGGGGCTCCCTGAGGGCCGCATTGAGAAGCCTCAAGGGCTGCATGTGGCCCCAGGGCTGGGGTTTGGGCACCCCTGGGCTAGATCATTGGTGGGAGACACTCTATCCTACCACTCTTCTTTCCCCCATACTTCCTCAATCACACCACTTCCCTCTTCCTTTTCAAATCCAGGGAGTGAGAGAAGGAATGGTGACAGCAGATGCCTCCTGCCAGTCAGCCATCTGAGGCAATTGCCTCTTGAACAGACCTGTCCTGGAACCACCTGCAAATGACCCAGTGAGATGAGGGGTCCTGTGGGATAGGAGGTCTTGCAGGGTCACTGCCAGGGAATTTGGACAGAAAAGATTGCCTTTGGTTTGCACTTGCAGGGAAGGAGAGATATAAATCTCAAAAAAGAAGCAAATAAAATAAGAACAGTGATGGCCGTTGATGCATTGCTCAACCCTTATCTTCTCCCATGGGAGCCCTTGGTGTGGGCAGAGGTGCTAGATGAGCTGCAGCTCTGTGTCACCTCATGCTATGAGACTCGGAGAGAATTGCTCTCTGCCTTTTTTTTTTTTAAACTTCTGTTCCTTTGAAATATCCAGTTAGTTTCCAACTATTAGTTTATAGCAGCCATTTTCAACCACTGTGGCATGACACACTGGTGAGCCACAAGTGGTCCACAGGTGGTCCACAGGAATTTCGGGGTAGATCATTTATTAGGAGGGCCAATGGGGTTGTGAGCCCCCCACTGGCAGCAGGGTGTGCCTCGTCAATTGGCAAAAACCCGATGGTGTGTCTTGACAGTTTTAGTGCCTTGTCAGTGTGCCGTGAGATGATAAAGGTTAAAAACCACTGGTTTATAGTTGAAGCTGCCTTGATCGACCAAGCGCCAGATGATTTATTTGCTTGTTTGGAGCTTTTTTGTTTTAATATTTTGACATTTTTATATCACGATCATCTCCCAAAATCTTTTGGAGTTTTAAAAGCAGCCACGGGAAGGGCAGTATAGATAGACATGGAAAGGGAGACATGGAAAGGGCAATATAGATCTGGCATGGAAAGGGAGGGGCAAATTCTTTCCGCCCACACTTTTTCCCAGTGGAAATTTCCTTCTCTCCACCCCAGGAGCTATTGATACAGGGGTGAGGGGGGCAGAGACAAGTCCTGCCCAGAGTCATTTTCACCTCTGAGGTTATTAACTTCAGACAGGGATTTCCATCGGAGAAACAGTTCAGACTGCCCCCTCCTCCAGCACCCTCACCTCAGTCTAAATCTCTGCCTCCCTGCCATCTTATTTTAAGGATAAAAGGAGACTTCTGGAGCTCTGGTGATGGGTCTCTTGTGTCACAGGCAGTCTGGTTCGGAATACAAACCACATAAGTTATTTGTGGCTTGATAGTATGTGCCTGAGACAGGCTTGGATCTTGTTCTGACCCCTGCAAGCAGCATGCTGGTATTTTAGTGTTTCCAGAAACAGTGGGATTCCTGATGGAGGGACTGTAAGTCTGTGCTAAAGCACTTGCTTTCAATGCAGAAGGCTGCAGGTTCGGTCCCTGCTATCTCTGGGTAGGCTAGGAGAGACCCTTTTTCTACAACCTTAGTGAGCCACTGCCCGTCAGCTCTTAGACAATGCAGCGGGACCTCAGTATCTATGGGGGATCCATTCCAGGACCCCCTCCCCCATGGATACCAAAACTCACAGTACTGGAATCAGTGGGGGGGGGGTCCAGAGGTTACGCCAGCCTCCCAGCCTCCTCAGAAGGCCTCCTGGATACAACCAGAAGCCAATTCCAGTTTGTGCTGGCAACTTCCAGTTGCTTCCAGGGATGTTCTGTGGTCAGGACACAACTGAAAGTCACTGACGTAAACCAGAAGTGGTTTCTAGTCACGTCCAGGAGGCCCTCTGAGGCCCTCTGTGGCACTGGCTGGGTACGCGTGGATGCTGAACCCATGGATAAGGAGGGCCCACTGTACTGAAAAAGATTCTTAAGATTGGATGCTACTCAGGGCACAACATGGGGAGGGTTGGAGATCAGTGGCAAAGCACGTGGTCCCATGTTTCAGCCTTGCCCTCTCCATGTAGGGGTTGAAATACCAGCCTAAAGAACTTTAAGAACTGCAGAAAAGCTGAACTTAGTAGACCAGCTTCCTGTTGAGGCCACTCAGGACAATCAGGTTCTTCTTATAAACACTGAACGGGTTGTTTCTTGGAGGTCTGCCCATCCTGGTCACCTTCCCCTCCTACTGCTGGCTTGTCCGAATTAGTCTCCTCCTTTTTGACTCTGCAAATACCCAACAGGGTCTCCTTGCTTTCTGAGGTTGAACCAGAGAGTGTTCGCTTTGCCTCTGCAGGAAATGGCATTTGGGTTGATTCCAAAAAGGGAACTCGGGGGGCGGGGGGAGTGTGTGCTTCACAAAAATGCTCCAACACTGTCTCAACACAAGGAAGGGAAGATTCAGTTTGCATCTTCAAATAGCTTTGCCCCTGACTGCACGTACCAAGTGGGAAAAATGACCTGACTCAGCAATATTGCCGGCTTGTCTGCGAAAATAGCCACCTTGCACCTTCTACTTATGTCTGAGTGTGCCTGGCTTCCTTGATCACCCTAAATCAGCCTGGTTGGAGGGGGTTTTTCTCACTCATCCTCAGCACGCACCGAAGTTCATTCATTGAAAATGAAATGAAAAGACTGAAAAGAAAACATATCTTTACCCAGCGTGTGATTAATCTGTGGAACTCCTTGCCACAGGATGTGCTGATGGCACTTGGCCTAGATGCCTTTAAAAGGGATACAGTCGTCTCCAGATGTTAGAACAGCTGACAGATTCAATCATACAGGAAGTGTTTAATTGCATACCTAATGTGCACTAAACAATGGGGTGAATGGCAAATTAAATTGCAAATAGCTTCTGCGAGATCCAACAGTCCCGTCTGGAGCTTGGTCAGTGGAGCCTGGTCAGTATTTGCCTAACGGTCTGAAGTCAGGAGGATTATTACAGGGGTCAGCGCTTGAGTCACCACCCAGTGTGGTCCAAACATAGCTCATTACCATTTAACGGTGTGCACCAGCAATCCCATGAATGCTGAAGTAGGACTCTGTGATTCTTCTTGTTAAAAATAGACATGCAAGAGGCTTCTTTAAAGAATTCCACCACCACCGCCCCAGCATCTCTTTAAAAATATTTTTGTTGGCTCTGCCCTTTTTCTGCTCAGTTTAGATGTTGCTTTTAAATATTTAGAACCACTGCTGTAGATTCCCCCCCCCAAAAAAACCCACTGTCTTAGCAGCAATCATTCTAGCATCAGCCTAGCAGTGCTGATGGATACTAAATCTCAGCCTCTCTCATGCATTCCCCAGTTTTTATAAGGACTGGTGGGGGGGCTCCTGTGTCTGTGGATCCCATATCCACAGATTCAATTATCCATGGATCGGGCATCCCACGGGCACTCAATGGGCCCCCCCCCACACTTACTCTCTCCCTGTCCTGCTCCCCTCGCCTCCGGAGGGTCCTCTGAGCCCAGCAGATGCTGCAGACATCCATATATTGGCTGAGATCCTTTTTGCATCATAACTAGTATAAAAGGTAAATAAGAAATTTTCAAGCGATATAATTTATTGGGTATAAACTGAGAGTCCATTGGATTAAAACGAAAGTTGAAAGCTCATAGTGAGTAATTTTATTTAAGAATTTAAATGCTTCTTTAATATTGTGGCTCTCAAACACCTGAAGTTTATCATATGTGGCTCTTACGTTAAGCAAGTTTGGCCAGTATGATGAGAGATATAGAGCAATGCGAATTTCTGTAAATGGGTAAGGGCCCAATTGTATCCAATTTTCCATTGCCGGTGCAGCCATGTCAATGGGGCATGCACTGCATCCTGTGGTGGGGAGGCAGTCACAGAGACCTCCTCAAGGTATGGGGACATTTGTGGCTTCATTGTGGCTGCACCGGTGCTGAAAAGTTGGGTAGGATTAGATCCTAAATTTAGCTGCCTGGAAGGTGGAGAGTCGAAGTTCTGCTAATTATCTTAAGGTTGAAAGTCATGATGAGACTGAAAATAATTTATCAGCCTCAGATAATTAGTGGAGCTTTGAGTTCTTTATTCCTCACCTTACACCCTGCAGCCTTCCTGTTGATATCAAAATATCAAAGCAGCTACTAAGATTAGCATCTAAGCAAAAAAAAGTGTGTTGAGAAGCCACCCTCTTTGAACTTTGATCATTGCATCCACACAAGCATTGACAGATTTGAATCTCAAACTTTAGCTTTCCATATGGGCAGGACCCAAATGATCAATGGATGGCCAAATTGTGTGTTTGTGTGGGGGGGGAGGGTGGTCAGAGCAGTGGCATAGCTAAGATGAGCAGGGGGTACATTGTCCTGGGTACCACCCCTTCAGGGGATGCCAACCCTCACCCCAAACAACGGATCCTGAAGTGCAAAAAAAGCAGTCAGCCGCTCAGAGCAGCTTGCAGTCATTCCAAGCTCTCCATAAACCAGGAAGAAATTGGCAGTGGTGGGCCTCCTCACCCCTGTGCCCTGGGGCAAAGGTCCATGATGGCGCCTCCTGTGGAATGCCGCTGCCCCCTGCATGTAAATCCACCCCACCCCCACTCACCACAACATCACAGAGCTTTGCACGGCTCCAAGACACATCGGAGAAATCTTCTGAGGCTTCCCCGACACCTTAAACTGTGCTTCTGGCAAAACCTTCAGAGAAGCTTCTGTGTGGTCCTAGAGGTACACAAGGCTCTATGCCCAGGGCATTTGCCCCTTTTAGTTAATGGCAGGTCCACCACTGGTAATTGATGATGATGTCATCACGTCACTGCAATTACTTCTGGGTTAGGCACTTAAGGGAGAGGGGGGTTTATGTCTGATTTCATGGCCCTGGACTCCAGATGCCCCAGCTACACCACTGGATCAGAGGACAAGTTAAAGGATGGAGTGCTGGAAGGATGTCTATAGCGGTGATCTGGAGGGCAGGATACAGTAACTTTGTTGAACCTAAACAAGACTAGGTGCGGACAATGCCTGGGAGGACTATCTAGATACTGTCTGCTGCCTTAGTTCCCATGGAGCAAAGGCAGAATACAAATGTAAAAAATAAACAGTTTTATTTTAAAATAGATTTGGAAATGGAAAAGGTGCAAAAGAGAGCGACTAAGATGATTACTGGGCTGGGGCACCTTCCTTACGAGGAAAGGCTACGGCGTTTGGGCCTCTTCGGCCTAGAAAAGAGACGCCTGAGGGGGGACATGATTGAGACATACAAAATTATGCAGGAGATGGACAGAGTGGATAGGGAGATGCTCTTTACACTCTCACATAACACCAGAACCAAGGGACATCCACTAAAATTGAGTGTTGGGAGAGTTAGAACAGACAAAAGAAAATATTTCTTTACTCAGCGTGTGGTCGGTCTGTGGAACTCCTTGCCACAGGATGTGGTGACGGCATCTGGCCTGGACACCTTTAAAAGGGGATTGGACAAGTTTCTGGAGGAAAAATCCATTACGGGTTACAAGCCATGATGTGCATGTGCAACCTCCTGATTTTAGAAAGGGGCTATGTCAGAATGCCAGATGCAAGGGAGGGCACCAGGATGAGGTCTCTTGTTATCTGGTGTGCTCCCTGGGGCATTTGGTGGGCCGCTGTGAGATACAGGAAGCTGGACTAGATGGGCCTATGGCCTGATCCAGTGGGGCTGTTCTTATGTTCTTATGATTTAAATTCAAAATAATTAAATTCTTCAATATCTATAAATCATAATAAAATTATAATATATAAAAATTATAATAAAGTAAGGATCTGCAGTGTAGAGAAACTATGTGTTTTAACAGTGGTTGGGTTGTGTTAACCCAAATATGGGGACAAAGAGAGAAACTGAAGAATATATTCAGGCACTGTTTTGTGGGCAGGGGGAGGGCGGATCGGTGGGCAAACTGGGCCCGGGAGGGGGGTGGAACTGGCCTGGGTGAGCTAGGCCATATCCTAACACTCCTCTTTAGCAGCCTGGCATTACACCAGGCTGCTCAGATCTGCACCAGAGAAATTGCTGGTGGAGATCCGAGTAGCCCCATTGGGGTGGCTGCCGCGCTACCCAGGGTAATAAATCCCCTTACTCTGAGTTGCGTGGCAGCCACCTCCTACCCTGCACTGGATAGAGAACAGGCCAGTTGGCCTGCCTGTTCTAGCACAGGATAGGACTGGGCTGCCTGTCCCTGAAGGTTGATTCATGGTTAGGCAGACAGTAAATATTTATCTGCGGTGGAAATATCTTCCTCTGGTCATGTCCACCCCAGCCATTCCCTGGCTGCTTTCCCAATGATGTAGTGGAGTGGCTGTATTATCTTTAGCACCATAATTGGGATTCCCCTCTGAAGACGCAGCTGCTGCTGCTTTGTGCTGCGCTTGCTGACACGGTTTGAAGTCGTACAACTGGCATTTGAGCTGTGTGTGTCCTAAAATGCATGAGAAGAGGCAAACTTGCGTGACGGTAAGCTGGAAGAATCCAGCTCTTTCTGGCAAACCTCGATGAAGACAGAATTGAAATAGATCAATGTTTTCAGGGCTGGGTTTATCTGGAACTGGAGCTCAGTGGTTGCAAACAAGCCTTGCGTGCAAGTTCAGTTCCTGGCATCTCCAGTTAAGAGGGTCACAAGGTAGAGACTCACTTCTACTTGAGACACCAACAGCTGAACAACTTCAACACCTGGATGGTACGTTCAGGGCTTGCCCTACGTTCTGCATTCATGCTGCCAGGGTTGCATGAAAATATGAGGGCAGCCTGCGTGTATAACCTTCAGTCTTCCGCTTTGGGTTTATTATTTTTTTTTCCTGCATACCTGGGATGTTTCCCAGGTATGCAGATGCCACCCACCTCTCTGTCTGAGTGGCCCTCTTTTACGGCTGTTCTAGTCGGAATGGGGCCACCCACTTTGCCGTTAGAGAGAGAGAGAAATATGTATCAAGTGAAAATGCACAGATGTGTGCGTGTTTTTTAGTTTGCAATACTTCCTTTGCGTCTGTTCTCTCATTCACCCATCCATTCACATACCTCTCTCCCACTCTCATTCACGCGCACACATATTTACACACTCACGCCCATTGATGTGTCACTCGCTCACACACAGATGCCCATTCATGCTACCCGGTCTGATGGCTGATTGGGATGTCTCCTCCCTTCTTCGCACCACTCCCCATCTATCCTGAGCCATCCTGAGTGTCAAATGCCTTTTTTTAAAAAACTTCTGAGTAGTTGGAATGTTCATAAGACATTCCACAATACCCCCAGCCATGAAACTGATGGTGAGGAACTTATTTTCCACCAACTGAAGCTGCAACTTTCACCACTAGCAGCTACAGGCAGAGCCGGTCTATCTGTGAGGAGGATTGAGACAGTTGCCTCAGGTAGCAGTTTGGTAGCGGGCTCCCTCCTCTATCCACCCACTTGCTTACACTGTTCTGCTGATTGGAAAAGGAGAAGAGAAATGTGGCAAAGAGGAGAGTGGGGGAATAGAATGTCTCACTATAGCCCGCCACTCCCTTCTCCTCCCTCCTTCCTCTTCCATTCTGTCCTCCTCTTCCTCTTCCAGTTCAGAAAGTGAGAGGAGCAGAGGATGAAACATCACTAGATAAAAGGGACAGCATTTAGCAACGCCATCTCAGCTGCTGGTTGTTTTAGGGCTATCCTTGGCTGTAGAAGGCCAGCGGTTCTCAAAACTCTCCAGCTGATGATTGAAACTTGTCTTGGAAAATAGATACATGTAAGTGGAGATACTCAACCCAGCTTTTCAATGTAGCCCTAGTCCTTTATAGCTGTGCTTCTGTTCAGGGATCCAGCAAGCATTGGTTGGGGTTCTCCAGAGAGCAGTGCCTCCAGGGAGAGTGGGGGGGGGGGAAAGTAGGAGGAAAGGAAGTATTAATGAAACCTACAAGCCCTCAACACCCAATCTCTGCCGAAACATCCCTCCCCAGTAGACTTCTAAAAACAGTAGTTAAGGGTGCTGTCAGTCACAAAAGGTAAGGAAGCTCAACTACTCTTGTCTCCCTCTAATTTGATTACTACAGTGGGGTAGGTTACAGGAGAGAGGAATGGGGAAAAATACTCCTCTCCTTTCCCACCCTCCTGAGACCTTCTCACTGTACTATGTAGCACTAGAGGGCTCAGGTTCAAGATGGGCTCTTATCCCTGAACCCCATAGTTGCAGCCCTCTATTTTGGGTGGGGGGGCTTCTGGAGAGAGGGAAAGCTGTCCTTTTTGCTTTCCTGAACCTTCCTCTAGAGCAGGGGTCTCCAAACCACAGCCCAAGGGCCAGATGCGGCCCGCAGCATGCCTCTTTCTGGCCCACAGCCAACCTCTTGTCCCCTGAAAGCCCCTGGCCCGCTCAACTGAACATGATCGGAGCTGTGCTCTGATTGTGTCTGGAGGGTATTCTGAGGGCCAGAGAGGTTGAATGAATGAGCCCATTCATTCATTTATTCACTCATCTAAGTTCCATCTCTTATTTATTTATTTAAATTTTATATTTAGATTATTTTCCCGGCCCTCCACACCACACCAGATATTTGATGCGGCCCTCTGGCCAAAAAGTTTGGAGACCCGTGCTCTAGAGCAAGGGTCTCCAAACCCCAGCCCGGGGGGCAGATGTGGCCCATGGAGAGCCTCTATTCAGCCCACAGCCGGCCTCTGATCCCCTGAGAGCCTCTGGCCCAGTTGACCAAACGGAGCCAGAGTTGTGCTTGTGTGTGCTTTATTTCCTTGGCTACGTTCATGCTGGGAAAAATCTAGGACGTTTGAGCCCATTCATTTATTCATTCATCCATCTCTAATGTATTTATTTAAATTTTATATTTAATTTTGGGGGGGCCCTTGACACTGTGCCAGATATTTGATGTGGCCCTTTGGCTGAAAAGACCCTTGCTCTAGAGTGTAGGGAAATGAGTTGTTTTTCTTTAACTCATTGCGTACATCATCCCTTATCTCCACCTCTAGGATATTAAAAGTTGATAAGTAGCCATGTAGCTATTTGTGTGCTTTGAATACAGTTGAAAACCATTTTGTAAACTTTTTTCTTGAATAGTGGTGCAGGTGGGGCATCTTTATCCGTGATCTTGCATCCTCAGATTTGCTTTACCACGGATGCTGGACCCCCAGATTGCCCCCTCATTCCAGCCGCGTCTGGGAGATATTCTGAGCCTTGGAGAGGCGGTACACCACTGTGCACAGCCTCTCTGAAACTCAGAATGCCGCCCAAAGTTAATTTAACACAACTTGCGGTTTTCACAAGGCTCCAGTTGCGTTCAGAGCCCAGGTGGGCTGAAAATTGCGATTATCCATGATTTTCAGTGTCTGTGAGGGGTCCAGGAAACGGATCCTCCGCAGATACAAAGGCACCTCCTGTATATAAATGTTCTTAATAATTCTTTATATCTATTCACACAGAACAATTTCCAACCCTACCACTTTCCTTTTCTTGCCTGACTGAGTGCCCAATCCTATCCAACTTTCCAGCACTAATGCAGCCATGCCAGTGAGGCATGCATTGCATCTTGCAATGGGGGGGTCGGCTGTTGCATGAGCCTCCTCAAGGCAAGGGAATATTTGTTTTCTTACCTCGGGGCTGCATTGTGGCTGCATTGGCGCTGGGAAGTTGGATAGGATTGGGCCTTCACTCTCTTAACTTGTCATGGATCCGGTAAGTCACTGAGAATAGAGCTTTGCTGGGCCATTTACATCCCCCCTTTCTTTTTCTTTTAATTTACAAACTATGTTTTTTTGTGCATCTGAGGAGCCCACTCAATACACAGAATTCTCTGCACGTGGATCATTTCCCTGCTCCTGATAGGCACCAAACCTATTCAGTATTTGGAAGAGCGATGCATCGATGCTTGTGATCAAATGCTCATATACTTCCATGTACTTCTGCATTGCTCAGGCTTATAGTAGCTCTTTCAACATGATGGGATTCTTATGTTTGCAGGCTGTTTACTCCATTCTGTAGTTGGTTAACATTGCTACGGCCTGACAATGAAAAATCAAATTCTTCCAACTGATCACTACTGTAATTCCCAGTTGGAGATACAGTCTATACCTGCAAGCAGGCGTTCACACCCCCAGTGCTGTAACTACTGGAAGAAAAATGTTATACATGCAAGATACGAGGGAAGAAGAGGGAAGGGAATTATGTCCCTAAAGGTTACAATGCATAGGCAGCCCAGTCGCAAACAGCTGCCGCTTACGCGCGCCCCATACGTCATTTCTAAGATAGTGTCAGACAGCAGTGTCAGTACACACTCAGATGTATGGACTGAGACATTCTCTGGATGCCTCTGCCTTTTGAAGGAACACTAGATGACTGTGGCTGTCCAGACCCGTGGGAAAATATAGATATCAGAAGTCTGGAGTACACTGGGCAAAATAATGTGGGAAAGTTTGCACTAGGAAAAGGGTCTGGATGTGAAGTGAGACCCTTCCGTCTTGCCAGCATGGTACAGAGGACAGCGGGCAGCTATGGCCCAAGTAGGCCAAGCCACTGAAGGGACCCAGGGAAGTGGCTGCTTTAAGTGGCTGATTGGTGGGGGCAGTGCCCCTGTCGCGCACCCTCCTGTCATCTCCACCTGCGTCCGGGAAGACGTTCCAGGCTATTTCCGCCCTCCTCACTTCCACTCTCTGTGCTTTGCCATGGGGAGCAGCGCAGAAGGGGGGAAGGTGGGAGCCACTGCTTGAATAAAGCGCAGCAGGTATGCACATGTGGTGCACCCAACAAAAGGGGGATGCTAGTGTCTTGCCAGGGCGGGGCTGCACTGGACACAAGACTTTTTGAACATGAACCCTGGGCAAGGAACTGAGTCATGCCCCCTTCTTCCCCCTCATTCCCTACCTGGCTGCTTGGCTAGGGTGGGGCTTTTTGATCTGGAATGTGATTTATATACCTACCTACCTACCCATAGGGTTATAACTCTGCAAGTCAATAGTCCTGTTTCCTGCAAGGAAACTTACTGCCCAGTCCTATCTCCCATCACATTATAGCATGCAGCCACCTCAATGGAGGCTGTGCTCGGGTGCTGGTGGTGGTGGAATGATTCCAGCCTGCAGGAATGAAAATACTTTTTCACTTAGCCCCCAGTAGGCTGCTCAATCGCCTCTGGGTCTCCTTGGACCTACATCAGCTATAGAAAATATGCAGGTGTGCCCCCATATCCGCGGGGGTTCCGTTCTGGAACTTCCTGCAGTTACATGAAACCGCAGATACAGGCAAACGCCTCCCCCCCCCCCCAGAGCTGAGGGGAGCTCTGCTTGCCTCCAGAGGGAGCATGGGGGGGAGTGTGTGCAGGAGGGGCACAGACTCAATCTGTGGATATAGAAAACATCCCCCTGTATATAGAAAATTGGGAGATAAGGTATGGTGTGCTCACTACTGCTGGATCTGCCCCTTCCTCCTCTTTCATGTCCCCCAGCTCCTCCTCTGAAACATCCCGTTACTCCTCCTTCCTGCTCACAGCCTACCCCTGCCACCAATTCACTGGTACCTGCGGAGCCTCCTGATTCTACTGCTGTGGGCACTCTCACCATATATGGCAGCAGCCCAGCAGCGTGCAACAGCAACCCAGCTTTTGCGCCGCCGTACTTATGCACTGCCAAAATACTAGTTCCGGCAGTGCAAGGCCCCAGTAGGATTCCGGCCGTACCCTCCCAAGCGCTGAGTTAGGGAAATCAACATCAGTGTTTAAGAAACTCTAGGTTCCTTCTTGCTGGCCTTTATTGAACTCTGCCAACAGTACAGCTGGCACAAGTGCGACCACTTCAGGTGATCGTCGTATTTAGTAGGGGTTCACATTATAAGAAATGTGACCCTTTGCAGGGAGAACGCAGCTCGAGTGTTAATTTTTGCCGCTGTCCATGTCTGAGATATTAGCCAGCAAGGTAATAAGAGAATTACAGGACCGTGCAATGGGTTCTTGAACTGAATCAGCATATTAGCTTCCTCCAGCTGCAGAGCCAAAGTTTCCGGATGAAATAAGCTAGTCAAATTGTCTCTTTAAACAATTTGGCTTCCCAAAGTTCTCTGCAAACGTTGATGCCAGCTGTTCTCTCGCTCGACTCAAAACCATCAGGAGATACCGAGAGGTCTAAAGGGCTTGCTTGCATTCGAATTCTAAGGTCACATTTTGCATTCAGAATGCAAATTCGAACTACATGTTTAAAACTGGAGCGGTGAAATTGACCATGTGAGCGGTCAATTTTATACCCCAGGTGAGGTATAAAGAGGAGCAGGGAAGAAGTCTGCACCCTCTAAGGAAAGAGGAGGCCCCTGTTGTCAGTCCCTCAGGCTGGTCCCTTGGGTTCCAGCAGGGCTGGCCTCTGGACCACCTTCTCCATGTGACCTCAAGAGTAACCATAGGCAGGGGTTCCAACCGCCCCTGTCCTTCTCTGCAGGTTGGGGTGTGTGTGATTGGCCAAGATTGGCCTCCTTGGACCTTTCTGGACCTCATCCTCTATTCAGCTACCTTAGCCTCCCTGTGTGTTATGAAGTTCTCCTCACCCATCCACACTGCTCTTCCTGTCCCACGTCTCCATCCCACCCTAGCTCTATGGGGGCCATCCCTTTCACTGATGACCAGCCTCTCTTCCCCATGGGTTGAATGTCCTTGGCACCAAAGGCATTGAGTGTGGCTGAGGCACAGTGACCAGCAGGCCTGCTCCTTCAGCAGCAGACTGCTGCAAGCCATACCACCCCCTGTGTAGCCCTCTCCAGGCCCCTGCCATCGCCAGGTATGTCCAAGACCAGACAACCATTTCAGCAGAGTTTTAATATTTACTGTGGCTCTGCTCTGGGAGGCAGTGAAACAAATAACTCTCTGCATCTAGTATTTTGGAGAAGCTGTACTGGCAACTGGGCTGTTGGTGATATATCACTGTAGCTGTCTGCTGAGAATGGCCCTTGTTTAGGAAAGCGTTGCTTAGAATGGGAAATTGGACTAAAAATGCCAAAAAAAGAGGCACTCGGGAGGCGATTCCCACAGAGCCAAAAGAAGATGTGGAATCACTTGCAAAAGTTTTGGCAAAGCAAAATCCATTTGTCAGGCAAGGGCTTGTCAGGAACCCAGCCCAATGGACGGGATCATTACCAGCTGTTGTCCAGATGCTGGTAACCAAATTGGGTTAATCGTGGGCACTTAAAACTTGAGTCACTTTGAAGAGGTTTTAGCCCAATATTAATGTTGGGGAAAGCCATAAAGGTAGTTCATGTCAGGGCAAAAAAGGAAAGGGAAGACAGAAACAGAGGGCTTGAGTAGAAGGAAAAGGGAAGCCTCTATTGAGATGGGCAAGCCTTGGGCTACTGGCAATCAGATGGAAGGGATGTGAGCAGCCAAGGGCTGGGAGATCTTGCAGGAGCCAAGAGAGGATCCAGGGCTCCCATGGCTGAATGATTTAGGCCTTCGGGTTAAACAAACCGGCTTTTGGTTCTGTTGGGATTGGCATTGAGAGGTGTTGGAGAAATATTAGTGTCCAAATCTCATGTTTATTTACAAGTAGACCTTGAGCTCTGGGCCAGCTCCAACGTGCACCAGATCCCGTTCTAAGCCCCACTGCATTTGCGCATACCCCTCCTTCAGCTCTCCCTTAACAACCAGTTTGCACATAGTACAACTTGCACATCTAGAGTCAGCATGCAACTCTAAATTTTTGTAACTCAACCTGCAGAGTTCCACCAACAGCCAAGGATAGGGTGGGGCAGATCACCCAGAGGCCCAACCCGTACCTTAATTAGCCCATCCTGTGATGCTGCCCCTGCTCGAGGCAATTACAGTATTATAATTGGAAAAACACAATATTACAAACTATGTTTTCTGGTGTCTTTAATGGTTGTGTCTTTAACGGTTACAGAAATTCATCAGGTGGAGCTTTCTCCATCCCTTCTTTCCAATACAGGTAAATCTTGATTCATTGTATTTCTGCCTTGTTAATGAGAGTGCTGCTGAAAATTGGGTAGCAACCCTATCCAGCTGCAGTCTGTTTGGGACAGGAACATAATGTATGATGAAGGGAGCTTGAATAGAAAACTGTTCTGGCTATCATATAAAGTTTCCCCTTTATTTCCTTCAGATTTATGAGAAATCTGCTTTCCCCGTTAGCTCCAGTGCAGTAGCAAAGCTACTTCTTGCCTGTTCTTATACCTTATTATATACACTTCTCCATTCACCTTCATTGATCAAAATGAAAATTAGACTAGTCAGTTAATTAAACAAGTCAATTAATTGACCAGACCAGCAATTTTCCATGTTTTTCATCTCACAGCTAATTGACCTCTATGGTCTTCTCAATGGTCTTTGCATCTTGTGCTGTCCCTACCAGCTTCTGAGAGACTTGTCCAGGTTCTGTAGCTCTGTTCCTAGAGCAGCTGTCTGTCGTAATGAATTGTCTGTGCCTCTTCTCTGCCAGTGGAGCCGGTCACCCTAGAAACAAAGCTGCAGAACCCAGAACAGTTTTTCAGTGATTTTCAACGCTGTGCCACAAACTCCTGTGGCACACTGGCAGACCTTTCACGGCACACCAGTGTGCCATGGCACACCGGTTGACAATCGCTGGACTAGATCACTGGTCAGCCATACTAATAAAAGAAAATACTGGGAGTGTCTGCCCCTTTTTCATGGCGTCCAGGTTTTGTTACCTCTGCGTGATGGCCAAAGCCAGACCTGTTTCCACCACTCCCCTTCACACTTCTTCACTGGCTAAAGCTGTGATCCTAACCTCACTTTCCTGGGAGTAAGTCCCATTGAACACAACAGGACTTACTTCTGAGTAGGCCTGCTTAGGATTGTGCCCTAAGATTTTCCCACTCTTACAAAACTGTCTCCCAGTATCTTTTACACAATCCTTCCAGCCTGTGCCATTTTACATGAGGAGATCTTTTTATTCTCCAAGCATCTGAGTTGAGAGATGGTTTGAAAGAAAGAAAGAAAGAAAGAAAGAAAGAAAGAAAGAAAGAAAGAAAGAAAGAAAGAAAGAAAGAAAGAAAGAAAGAAAGAAAGAAAGAAAGAAAGAAAGAAAATGGAGCTTGAGTCAGTTTTTCTGGCAGACCTCAAAATCTTTTATATTGTGTGTAAAATCCTGGTAAAACCATTAGGAGCTTGAAATATCCTCTGAGGATACAGCCCATGATGTATTTCTTCAAAAATTGGCTATTCTCATCCTTAGCCAAGACAGGATGCAAAATACAACAGGAGAGGAGGGGATTTATTTTTGCAGTGCACAAGCCAAGTTCACTTTTTTTCCTGCTTTGCCTAATAGAAGCATTTGGGAAAGAGGAGGAGAACGGAGCCCTATTCACACATTACATTTAGTTCACTTATCATCTGTGCACAGTTTGCACATGATTTTTGAACCATAGGCATGTACAGTTATTCACATGGAATGTACAACTGACAGGCAGCAACACACGCCATTGGTAGTGCACATCAGAGGTCTTCAGCAAGTGGGTCAGGACCCAGAAATGGGTTATGACCCAACTTCATTTCGGTCAAAGCAGTGCTGTTGCCATCGCTTTGTTTTGAGACTCAGACCTGTGCACTTCTGAACAGCAACCAAAGCTAAGGGTCCTAGATGGGCTAAATTCCACTGGAGTCTTTGGCTGGTGGGGGAGGTTGTTTTGGCCAAGCTCCACCCCAGTCTTCTGTGGGTCCCCTCATCTCCCCCTTGCCTGCTTGCTGTTCTCTGCTGTGACACTGCCTCTAAGCTCTTGTTTCCCCTCTCTCTCCCTTCACCTATCCAAACTGAATGCATGCTGTAGACATGCACTCTCTACCCCAACTCTCCTCCCAATTGGCCTGGAAGGAGAGAAGGGGGTAGAATGACACAATAGCAGTGTGTGTGAATTGGCCACCTCCTGGCAGGCCAAGAAGAGGAACCATGGCTACTCACATGCCCACCCTTTTGCCCACTGGACTCATGAAGGTGGGTCCCATGTTGCACGCTGGGGTTGGAAGTGGGTCCCAGCTCTGGACAAACTGAAGACTACGTTTGCAAAACTCCTGGTTTCCATATTGCCTTTTAAGATGGAAGAGAGAAGAGGGTTCAGCTTTTACTTCTGGTAAAACAGAGTTGCATAATGAATCTGACTGCCCAATCCTATCACCCTCCGTGTTATAGCACAGGGGTGTCCAAAGTTTTTGGCAGGAGGGCCACATCAGCTCTCTGACACTGTGTCAGGGGCAGGGGGGGGGGAAGAATTAATTTACATTTAAAATTTGAATAATTTACGTAAGTTTACACAAATGAATATATTAAAGATGAACTTATATGAATGAATGAGGGTCTTGCAATAGCTCAGTGCCTATAAAAGGCCTTACACAAAGCAAGGCTGGCCTTTCCTTTGCTGCCACTGCTGCATCACAGATGTGAAAGAGCAAGCAGTGGAGGGAGCTCTCATCCCACAGCTCACACGAGAGGTCAAACAGTCACCCTCACGCTGAAAAAAGTTGCGTTGGGCCAGTGTGGGCTTCAACAAATCTCTGGAGGGCCAGAGGCTCATTGGAGACTGGGGGCTCCCTGAGGGCCGCATTGAGAGGCCTCGAGGGCCGCAAGTGGCCCCCGGGCTGGGGTTTGGGCACCCCTGTTATAGCACGTAACGGCACCAATGCTGTGTTGGGATAAGACAATCAGACAGCCTGCAGGAGATAAGTAAAAAGATACTTACCTCCTGTAGGCTGCCCATTTGCCTATAGGTCTATAGGCCATTTTGCTGGCGTATGTCCGAGGTGAGAAGAAGGGCAGGGAGTTTCCAAAAAGGGGGTGGGGGATAAGATCTGATGCTCTTTGGTGCCGCCAAGATTCACCTCTCTCTGCCCTCCCTGATCCTCTTCAAAATTCCCCTTCCCTGCACGTGTCATAGCCCTGCTGTCAACCTACCAGCACCAATGGAGGCCTCTGGAGCTGCTGCAGCACATGTGCTGCACCACTGCCCATAGCACATGGTGATAGTCCAGCTTTACCACTGCCACAAGTCCCTTGCGCTGCCAGAACACTCATTTCAGTGTTCGGGGGCCTTAATTTTATCAGAAATCTAGGGGACTGCAACTCGTGCAATAGCTCATCATGGGTTCTGTTCACCTTTTCTTGGCCCCATGAGCATTGTGCCCCCACAAGACTCCACATATGGCACTAATAATAATAATAATAATAATAATAATAATAATAATAATAATAATAATAATAATAATAACTTTATTTCTACCCCGCCTTTCTCCCCGAAGGGACTCAAGGCGGCTTACAACATATTAAAAAACAATTTAAAAACAAATAAAAACATATTAACACATACTAAAAACAGCAGCCAGAGTAAAAAAAATAGGTAAAAAGAGCATAGAGCAGCAGCAAGTCATAAAAGAATCAGGCCTGTAAAAAATATTAAAAGATGTTAAAAGGCCAAGAACTCAGAAGGCCTGTTTAAACAGAAGGGTCTTCAGGCCTCGCCGAAAGGTCTCAAGAGAGGGAGCCATTCTTAAGTCAAGGGGAAGGGAGTTCCATAGCGTTGGTGCCACTACTGAGAAGGCCCTATTTCTTGCAGCCGCCCCACGTACCTCCCTAGGCGGCGGCACTTGTAAAAAGGCCTTCTCTGATGACCTATTCCTTCCTAAGGTTGTCCTCTTGCTCCTGGATGTGAGCACTGCTGACTTTCTCCCTTGCATCCCAGTGAAGCTGCCCTTCCCCACAGATTCCCCGCATCTGAAAGTTCATTGCAAAGGAAAAGGAAAAAGACGGAGGAAAATTAGATTGTGTTTTAATGCCAATGTTTATTCCAGCAGCCTGAGAACACATGTTCAAGTGCGTTGACCTTAATGTGCAGCAAGGCTGATGGCTTCTTATTTACATGAACGCTTGCGGGAGAAGAGCGCAAATGGATTCATAGCTAAACCAAGAGACGCTGCAAAAATTCAGGCCTGCCCAGTGATGACCCACTCACGTGGGGCAAATGTGTGCATTTTCCTAGTTTTTGTGTGCCGCCTGCACGTGCTAGAAAGGGATGTGCTGTCAGGCAGAGAGCAGGAGCATGATGGAAACTCCAAACAGCCAGATGAACACATGACGAATGGGAGTGTTCCACGGAAAAATATCAGTTGAGAAAAATCACCCTTAGATGTTCTTGAGAAAAGGATATGCCACGTTGAGCCCATTTGCAGGCACTGCAGTTTGTGTATGAACTATGCAAACATCAGCGTGTTGCAAAAGTGTTTTTTTTTGCAACACAGCGTGAGCATGTGGCTGCCGGATATGTCCACAAAAAGATGGCAGCATGAGTGCTGTCCTGTCCCAGCCATAAGAAGGAACCCAGATGGCCGGGAGAGCCACCTGAACGTGGCAGTGTATGTTATCCAAGCAGTCGGACCACCATAGTAGAAGTGAGCTGATCAGGCTGGAGTCAAAGGACTTCGAGATGCTCCAGGTTAGCAACTTGTCCCAACAGAGGCTAGAGCTCAACTGGAGGCTTATACAGTGGACCCTTGGTTTCCTCGGGGGATCCATTCCAGGACCCACCCCCTCCACAGATACGGATTTCCATGGATAATGAAGTCTTCAGGGAAGGCTTCACAGGACCTCCTGGGTGTGACAGGAAGTGCCTTCTGGTAATATTCCAGAAGTCCTGTGAGGCCCTCCAGCCACAGGATCTGCACCAGCAGATACTGAAATCTGCGGATGCTGAGCCCATAGATAAGGAGGGCCCACTGCATCCCTTTTGGGCAAGATGACCCCTCCCAGGCTCTTCCCCAAGAGTGGAGAGCCTTAAAGGGACAGTCTTCTAGCTGAAGCCTAGCAGTCCATCAACTCACTGTCCATTGCTGGTGCATTGTTGGCACTGGTGAACAGATACTGGTGATTGTGAGTACTCTGGTGTAGAGGATTCTCTCTCTTGACTGGCTCAACATCCTTCATAGCTTGCACCTCTGGCTGTTCTAATTCAGCCACTTCCTCTCTTCATAGATAGAGATCAACGTTGTGGCTGATGCTGACATTTGAAGGAATGACAAATGCGATTGCTTGCACCTTCCCACACCAAGAGAGTTCCCCATTACATGACGAAAGCCCTCTGCACTTGCTTCTGTATGTGTGGACAATCCTTGCCAACTTTATGAACGCACAGGGCATTGAATGCCCTCTTGGATGACTGAATGGTTCTCCTCCCATCTTGCAGTGTGACATGAAATATTGTGTTTCCTGGTCCTTTTCAGTAGCACCCAGTGCTGCAGGGTGGAGGTGGGAAATGGGCAATTATGGACACAAACACAGGGCAATGTGTCTTCCATGGCACAGAAGGGAGGGGTTAGAATTTGCCATTGGGATCCCAACATGGAGAGCCCAATGTGATGTTGAAGTCAGAGTGTTGCACCTTGACTAGAAAAATCTGCATTCAAGTTCCCAGCCAGCCATGAGGCTTAAGAGGTGATCCCATCCCCTGCTCCACTCACAGTAAGTTTTGTAGCGTCACCTTTGGAATTGCCTTTAGGATTGTCAAGTATCTCATGTGACCTATCTAGAACAGAATGCCATTTTTATCCTCTGGTCATTCTTCGGCAGGTCATTGTGTGCTCCTTAATAGCACTTTAATTTTTCAAGCTGTACTGTGCACAATGGCAGGTTTTACAAGGTGTGTATTTTATCAAGTCCATCTGGAGTTTTCCGCCAGCCTCTAGCACAATGGGCACCCACAGCTTCAGAGGGGTCAGGTCTGCAGCTTTAGTGCTGTCTTGAGAGGTGCCAAGTTGCCGAGTGGAGAAAAATCTCCAGCAGAGAATAATGTGCTTACCAAAAGAATGTTGTGCATTGTGAAATTGGCCCCCGAAAAGAAAGAAAGGCCCCCTGGGCAAGCACTGAGTCATTACTGACGCTTGGGGTGTCGCTGCTTCCGTGACAGGGAGGGCACCGGGACGCAGGTTGTGTCTGTTGTGTGCTCCCCCGGGGCATTTGGTGGGACGCTGTGAGATACAGGAAGCTGAACTAGATGGGCCTTTGGCCTGATCCAGCAGGGCTGTTCTTATGTTCTTAACTACAATTCCCAGGAGCCCTTGGAGGTCTCTTGTTATCTGGTGTGCTCCCTGGGGCATTTGGTGGGCCACTGTGAGATACAGGAAGCTGAACTAGATGGGCCTTTGGCCTGATCCATCGGGGCTCTTCTTATGCTCTTATATTCTTATGGTTTGCCACTGCCTTTCCCAGTCATGTGACCGTTCCCCCAGCAAGCTGGGTACTCATTTTACTGAACTTGGAAGAATGGGAGTGAGTCGACCTCGAGCTGGCTACCTGAGATCCCAGCTTTTGTGGGATCGAACTCGGGTCATGGGGAGAGTTCTCACTTGCAGTACTGCGCCACATGAAAATTGACCCCAAGTTTCCCCCCAAATGGGGACAGTTGTCCTTCTGAATGGGAAAGGACAGTCTTAAGACCACATCCCGGGAAACAGTTTGATCATCATCAAAAAAATAAATGGCATTAGTATCGCACTTTCTTGAATGTACAAAACACGTGAATGATCTCATCACAACCCTGTAAAGTAAATCATGTCATTATTTTATTTATATAATTTTTTTTCATTCCCAAACCATTGGATCCTTTTCAGTTTAACAACATAATTTTAAAAGGTTGCCTTGTAGGTAAGGAAGTAAATAAACAGGCTTGCCTTTATAAATAGAATAAACAGCCCAATCCTATCAGTACTTCCCACCAATGCAGCTGTGGAGCAAGCACTGCATCTTATGGTGGGGGGGTGGCAGTCATGGGAACTTTTGTTCCCTTACATGTGGGCTTACTTGTGGGCTTCCCCAGTGGGCTGCTTCCATCAGCCATTTTGCTGGTACAGAACCAAGGTGAGTATGGGAGAGGGAAGGAGCAAAAGGTACTGGCGCATTTGAGAGCCGCTGGTAACTGCCCCCTTCCACCCCTGTTCTCCCTCCCCTTCCACACGCCCATTCCCGCCCTTTCTGCCCTGTTCTGCCCACCACCTACCCCTACTGCTAACTCACTGGCGCTATTGGATGGTATCCTCTCCACCAGCCCGTGCATGCAGCTGCCAGCCTGAAATCCTGTGAGTGGCTGCCATATGTAGTCTGTGTCCTAAGCTCCAACATAGGAAAGTGGGCTGGGCAGGGGATGGCAGGAGGCGCAATTTTCTGCTGTTTTTCTCTTCCCCATCGTTCCTAATGGGGTTACTCCTACCTCTGCCCACTCTGTCATTGGCACGGTGTTTTTCTGGCGTTGAGGACGTGCCTGTTGTCTAAAGGGGGCTATGACAGGGTGTGTGTTGGCTCCTGCTCAACCATCCCGCATCCCTCCTATGACCTCCCCACATCATTCTGTAATTCTCACAGCAGAGTTGCGCTGACATCGGAGTGACATCCGAGCTACATTGGTGTGTTTTTCTGAAGCGGCACCCACATCCCTGGTGTGTCTGTCGCCAGGCAGAGTTCTATGTCAGAAAGGCTGTTTTTGCATGTACACTGGCATATGTCAAGGATAAGGTATTAAAGCTGCAGTCCTATACCCACTTACCTAGGAGTAAGTCCCATTGAACTCAGTAGGGCTTATCAGACATGCCAAAGATTGGGCTGGAAGTGAATGGCTGCTGGAAGAGGGCCTTTTTGATTGTGGCACCCTGACTTTGGAACACGGAGACTGTCCTGGTGCAGAGGCTACTGGCTTTTAGCCACCCTGTAAAAACTATTTTCTACTCTCGTGCAAGAGCGTACTCTGCAAGCTCAATTAAGTTTTGACTACTGCTGTTTTTAGGGATGTTTACTAATGATGAGTTATTTTATTGCTTTTTAAAAAAAATGTTGCTTCGGATATGAGCCATCTTGGACAGTTGACTGGAAAGATGGGCGGACACGGTATTTAGTTAGCTAATGAATTAGTGGCCAGTGAAGCCAAGCGGTCCAGCTCTGAAGGCTACTTCATAAATCTTAAGCCCAGCTGAATGGCAGAGGCTGCATCGCATACATCATTCTATATAGACTGCATTGCATATATCTTGGGTTTTGAACCGTGTTGGAAAAGGATTACTCACAAATGTAGAGTAACTTGAGGAAGTCCCTAAAATAATCTTGATAGCTCAGTCTAGAAAATGTGAAAGTCATAAATGCAACCATTTCTCTTTCACTTTTTTGTATTAAAAACTCAAAATCCCCAACTGCAGGGGGCCAGAATGTGCACATTCTATGAGCATGTATGTCCTGCAACACACTGGGCCAGCTGGACGACTGTTGGTCATGAAAGCGATGTGAGATGCTGAGTCCATGGATGAAGAGGGCCCACTGTACAAGCAAGAAAAAGAATGTTGTAAAAGCCATGGCTGGCATGATTTAAATCCAATGAGGCCTCATTCCCAATAGGTTTTATTTTCAGTTAGCCACAGTAAGTCCAAACTCTCCTCTGGCCTGCTACCCTTTCCCCTTCAAAAGCATTACAGTTATGACTGCGGACTGAAAAATTCCACAGCCATGATGTCATCACAGAAGAACCCTCTGAAATTTTTACAGCGGAGGCTTTTCCTGACAACTTTATATAAACGTCCAACTGCTCGGTTTGGGGTTTCTTCCCCCCCCTTTTTTTTTCTTTTTTTCTTTCCTTCTTTCTCTTCCCTTAGCTGCCTTCCCACTTAATATATTTTCCCAAACTGTTTGAGCCTGAATTCCGGTGAGGTTTGCTCCATGACTGATGTCACGTAGACCCAGAATGTGAAAATTAGTCTTTTTTGGTGACTCATCATCACCCAGCTTTTCAGTTGAAAGGGAAATCCAGGTCATAGTTATGAGGCCATAAAACCCTCAGAATCCTCACATGGCCAGCACTTCAAGCCATTCATCCTTCCCCTGGTAAGGCATAGCCATCATTGGAGAAAAAGAGGGGACAGTTTTACCCCGTACATTTTATTTATCCTATCATGGATATCCTGTCCTTCCTCAAAAACCTTTGGGGTGGTCTACATAGATGAGAACTATCCCATTCTGTCTTCACATTCTGCGTGGTCAAGTTGAGTGACAGTCTGTGGTGGTTATAGGGCCGGATGCATTAAAAATCACTGGTTTCTGAAGTGGGGCCTGGTGAAGTCACAAGCTGCCAACCCTTGAAAAATCAGATCTGGTATAGGGGGTGCAGAAATGTGGCACCCCCTGTATGGGGGGCCCTGTGGCATTGAAGCAGGCTCCTGCAGTGCCCCCCAAATAGGCTGAGATTCATTTTGCTGCCTGACTGCCTGAGAATAAAGTAAAGCCTGGTTCATTTTGGGTCACCTGGGAATCTTACACCTGGCCCAAGGTTGCAGTGCAGCAAGGTTCCAGAGTAGGGGCCCCCCGAGGGTTGCAGGCAAGGCAGCCTGAGACTGACATCTGCCCTGAAAGCTCTTGTTTGCAATGGGAGAAAATGTAGCTGCAGATCTTCCTGCTTGCAGACCTGTTAGAAATAAACCCTGGAGCAGCAAAACACTTCCTGCTGCTCCAGGGAAATTGTAGTGGGTGGGGAATCCCTGCCTTTCCATGCAACTGGTGAGGCTGCAAACCGCCATGCAAGGGCTCACTTGCAAGTACCTTTTCTGAGGTCAGCTGCCCCATCCATGGCTGGGCCACCTATCCACTCAGGAACCATGCACTGCCTTGGCACTGTTTCTAGCTTCCCCCACCAACCTCACTAAGAGCTGGGTCATTATGGATACGGAGCCTGGCATTACAAAACCTACCTAAGAGGGTTGTTGTGAGGACACAAGGGGGGGATGATATATGCTAGGCTTTGAGAAAGGTGGGATGAAATGTGATGAATACGTACAGATATATATACAGTGGGCCCCCAGTATCCATGGGGATCTGTTCCAGGACTCCCTGTAGATACCAAATTCCGCAGATAATTAAATCAGTGACCAGAGGTCCTCTGAGTCCTCCAGCTGTGGACTCGGCACCTGTGGATACTGAAATGCGCCTATGCCAAGCCTATGGATAAGGAAGGCTCACTGTATTTATGTATTGCAAATATATAGCATACAGAATCCAAAATAAGGAATACCCCCCCCCCCCAAAAAAAATCTCCCTTTCTTACAAACTGAAATCAGGTTGCTCTTTGCTTTACAAGTGAACAAGTGTGCAGAGTTCTTCTCACACCTTGATTCTGAGCTGTGTACTATGCAGGTGGTACGAGCATTCCACCAGCACTAGGTTTCTTAGGATTGGGCCCTTGGGTTGAAAAGGGCGCTTCAGATTACCCACTGCCAGCAGAGCTGCTTCTAAGACAGCAAGCTGGAACCTGGCCTAAGAGTTCGTTCAGCTACTTACAAACAAACGCTGGTCTATTTTGTTTTATCTGCACAACTTGTCTCAACTTCCCACTCCTCTTCCTAGAATATGCATATCCGAGTGGAAGACATCCGAATCCGGGCCATCCTCTCTGCCTTCCGCAATCGGGTGCCTGTCACAGAGGGCTACGTGGAGGTGAAAGAAGGAGGCGTCTGGAAGCAGATCTGTGACCGAAAGTGGACCCCGAAAAATTCCCGAGTTGTCTGCGGCATGTTTGGGTTTCCACACGAGAAGAAATACAACGTCAAAGTCTACAAGTAAGGGTTTAAAAGGATCAGTTGTGTTCTTGACCCTTAAGTGTTGATCATGTTTCTTAAACACACTTAGAGCCCCATTTAGGAATACATGTTTCCTACTCAGGAGAACTTTTTCCAGTCTTTTTGCTTCGTTTCTTCCAAAACGATTTCCTTCACTGTAAAAGTGGAACAAATACTAGTTTAAACCACCACATGTGTTTACAAGTCCAGCCATGCAGAAGTGCAGGCATCCACCGTATCCCCGGGTCTCGTATCCACAGATTCAATTATCTGTGGTTCTCTGCCCCCCATTCTGGCAGAGAATCTGGCAACATTCTGGCAACTCCTGCGACTCTGCTGGAACCAACCATATTGTCTTCTGCCTTTCCATTGGACCATTTCAGCGACGTGGAGAGGGGGGATTTGCTGCATGGGTAACAGTCTATCCTCCATATCTACCTTACCCAGGCTTCGCGCACTGGAGAGGACACTCTGTTCCAGAACCACCATTCAGAGCGCGATACCATAGTCTTCCAAGACTGAAGGATGCCAGTGTAATGTATCTTCCCCCCATGTGCCCATTACTTATCTGTCTCCTTTTACTAGCTCACCAAGCACTCATGTCTCTTCCTTTGCAACCTGTTATAGCATGCTAGGAATGGCATGCTAGAAGCAGTCAGCTGGAATTCTGGAGGAGGGAGACAGCCAGAGCAATGGGGTGCAGGCCGCCCCAGGTGATGTGCATGGGGGTGACACCACTATGCGCCAACATTTTTTAAATCTTGGTATTTTCAAATAATACTATCATGTTTCAAATAATACTATCATGTTACATATCAAGCGATGTGTGATTTCATGCAGAACGCAATGAAGCAAACCACATTGAAATATCCCTATTCTATCAAAAGTTATAGCCAAAAAATCAGTGGGGGTGGGGCAAAGGTACATCACCACGTCCACCACCCAGGGTGTTGCCCGGCCCGCTGTATGGGAGGTGTATCATAGGGGTGACACACTAGCCTCCTGTACTGGGTGATGCAAACCCTAGTGACACCACTGAGCCAGAATTCTAACAGGAAGGAGAAAACTGCTGAATCTTATCCCCTTCATTTTAAAACTCTCTGCCCCTTTTCTGTCCTAGAACATACACCATCAAAATAAATGTGTGGTGTTTTTTTTAACTTACCTCCTGTTTTTACTTACCTCTGGGTCTCCCTCCCCCCACCATTGGATGCAGGGCATGCTTTTGGTGCAGCTGCATCAGCACTGATGGAGGGAGATAGGATTCTCTCTCTAAAGATCTTCTAAATTCATGTCTTCTGCAGTGTCCAGTAAATAAGGTCCTCAAGGCAGCTGCAGAATAACTGGTGTCAAGCAATAGCCAACACTGTTTTTTTGTACCCGAAGCCCATGACCTATGGAGCAACAGTGGAGGGCAGCCCACAGGCACAAAGCTTGTAGTTTTGTGCGCAAAGCACAAAGCAAGCCCCCTTCTGGCTTGCGTGACGCAGTTTCCCAGGGTCTCTACTGGCTTTGCTTCCTGGTTTTCATTAGCAAGATAATAATGACCAAACGAAAAGGTTCAGAGATTGGAATTGTGTAAAGTCCATGTGCAGCACCAACAATGAAAACTGCCTGAGTAGATATTTCCTTTGCAGGCACCAGTAAATGCAGTAAGTGCTTCCAGGTGGTGTTAATGTCCTATACATGAGGACAGCCAGTCACATGTTTACATCAGTGTTCTTGGTCCCTCTGGGATTCCCAGTGCTGCTGTTTATATCTGAACCTAATGCATTGCAAAACAATTAGCCTCGATGAGAACTGAGAGCCAAACCACATGATGTTTTAGCGCATAGTCTGGCTCTGCATGTTTGTGTTTAAAGACTTAGGGCCCAATCCCATCCAACTTTCTAGCACTGGTGCAGCCACAAAGGGAACAAATGTTCCCATACCTTGAGGAGGCCTCTGTGACTTCCTCCCCACCACAGGATGCAGTGCACACCCCATTGGTACAGCTACACTGGCAGTGGAAACTTGGGTAGGATTGGGAACTTAAATAGCAACCTGTCAAGGGCAGATCAGGATCAGTAGAGGGATGCATAGGGAGGGGTGTATGTTAACCCTTTCAGTTGTGCCCTAGTCCCAATGAAAACAAACACCTCACCCCAAAGCTGCTGGTGCCAATGGCAGCTTCTCTCTCAAGGCAGAGAGATAGCTTAGAGAGGGGTCCTTTGATTTAAAACCATGCTGTTAAAGCAAGCAAGGTTAAAATACTTCTTTCCCAGACACCACAGTTCACTCCTGGTCCTGTCTAGAGCTGCTATTTAAATTTTTCTTTAAAAAAAAAAAAGCACACTATAGCAAGTCCTCACTTGAAATTGTTTTGTTTTAAATCATTTCATTATAAAGTCGATGAGAAAAAAAAATGGATTCCTAACAGGGACCACTGCCTGGGTAGAGTTTGCACATTCTCCCCATGTCCTCGTGGGTTTTCTCCAACCTGGAAAGCTCACATTTATTTCAATGTTTAATATTAGAAGTGTTTTGGTTATTCATCTAGATCAGTCATTCTCAAACGTTTAGCACAAGAACCCACTTTTTAGAGTTCAAAACTGTCAGGACCCACCGGAAGTGATGTCATGACCGGAAGTGACATCATCAAGCAGGAAATTTTTAGCAATCCTCGGCTGCTATCCTATCCACACTTACCCAGGAGTAAGTTCCATTTACTATCATTGTCAAAAGCATATTCATAGTAGCCTGTTAAAAGTACCAATCTGTCACATTTCCCCAAATGCAGTCACGTACCATGGTAGCATCAAGTCTAATATATTAAAAATAAAATATTGAAATGAATGGAGAACCACCTGAAATTGGCTCACGACCCACCTAGTGGGTCCCGTCCCACAGTTTGAGAAACACTGATCTAGATGTTTGGTGATGTTTTTGTGACCAGAAATATGCTGTAGGAACTTAACTCTTGTTTGCATATATCAATTAGCCAACAGTAAAATTGGTTTCGTTATAAGTTGTTTCGCTTCAAGTTACCATTTCCAAGAATCTATCAACAACCTTAAGTGAGGACTTGCTGTACACATTTATCCTCTCTTTTCAGTTTGACTCTAAGAGGCAGCCCCATGTTGACGGCTTCTGTTTGACATGGTGTTGACTCATTTAGCTAGGTGGTCCTCCATCAATGTGTATCTGGTTATCTGCTTTTTAACTAGAATTGTATCAGGTTAGAATTCTAGCAGCACTGATCCTCCAAGCCTGTTTTCAGACTCTTGGGTTGCTACACTGGAAGCCTGAAGATGCTTTTGCCTTTAAACTGGCCAGCATGATTAATGAGGTCAGGCCTCTGGGTTGCTGATTTACCAACACTATGCCCCCCCCCCCAAGCTTATCAGAGGGTTCCTCCTTGAGAAGAGCAGTGATGGTGGCCAAGCTTCCTTGAAAGACTGCTTGTCCTCCACTACCCATTTTCCCCTGTAACGTTCAGTCATAAGAGGATCCAGGCAGAGGCAGCAAGGGGGCAGAAACAGAGAGCAGCCAGGAGTCCCAGCAGTCAGAGTCTGACTCCTTTTGTAAGACAGGGGCTGCAGTTCATGCTTTGCACACAGAAGGTCACCAGGTGCAATTCCTGGCAGTGTCTCCAGGTAGGATAGAGGAAAAAGTCCTGTCTGAAACCTCGCTGAGTCACTGCTAGTCTGTGTCGACCGTACTGTCCCAGATGGACATAAGAACATAAGAACATAAGAACAGCCCCACTGGATCAGGCCATAGGCCCATCTAGTCCAGCTTCCTGTATCTCACAGCGGCCCACCAAATGCCCCAGGGAGCACACCAGATAACAAGAGACCTCATCCTGGTGCTCTCCCCTACATCTGGCATTCTGACTTAACCCATTCCTAAAATCAGGAGGTTGCGCATACACATCATGGCTTGTACCCCATAATGGATTTTTCCTCCAGAAACTCATCCAATCCCCTTTTAAAGGCGTCTAGGCTAGACGCCAGCACCACATCCTGTGGCAAGGAGTTCCACAGACCGACCACGCGCTGAGTAAAGAAATATTTTCTTTTGTCTGTCCTAACCCGCCCAACACTCAATTTTAGTGGATGTCCCCTGGTTCTGGTATTATGTGAGAGTGTAAAGAGCATCTCCCTATCCACTCTGTCCATCCCCTGCATAATTTTGTATGTCTCAATCATGTCCCCCCTCAAGCGTCTCTTTTCTAGGCTGAAGAGGCCCAAACGCCGTAGCCTTTCCTCATAAGGAAGGTGCCCCAGCCCCGTAATCATCTTAGTTGCTCTCTTTTGCACCTTTTCCATTTCCACTATGTCTTTTTTGAGATGCGGCGACCAGAACTGGACACAATACTCCAGGTGTGGCCTTACCATAGATTTGTACAACGGCATTATAATACTAACCGTTTTGTTCTCAATACCCTTCCTAATGATCCCAAGCATAGAATTGGCCTTCTTCACTGACGCCGCACATTGGGTCGACACTTTCATCGACCTGTCCACCACCACCCCAAGATCTCTCTCCTGATCTGTCACAGACAGCTCAGAACCCATCAGCCTATATCTAAAGTTTTGATTTTTTGCCCCAATGTGCATGACTTTACACTTACTGACATTGAAGCGCATCTGCCATTTTGCTGCCCATTCTGCCAGTCTGGAGAGATCCTTCTGGAGCTCCTCACAAGCACTTCTGGTCTTTACCACTCGGAAAAGTTTGGTGTCATCTGCAAACTTAGCCACTTCACTGCTCAATCCTGTCTCCAGGTCATTTATGAAGAGGTTGAAAAGCACCGGTCCCAGGACAGATCCTTGGGGCACACCGCTTTTCACCTCTCTCCATTGTGAAAATTGCCCATTGACACCCACTCTCTGCTTCCTGGCCTCCAACCAGTTCTCAATCCAGGAGAGGACCTGTCCTCTAATTCCCTGACTGTGGAGTTTTTTCAGTAGCCTTTGGTGAGGGACCGTGTCAAACGCCTTCTGAAAGTCCAGATATATAATGTCCACGGGTTCTCCCGCATCCACATGCCTGTTGACCTTTTCAAAGAATTCTATAAGGTTTGTGAGGCAAGACTTACCCTTACAGAAGCCATGCTGACTCTCCCTCAGCAAGGCCTGTCCGTCTATGTGTTTTGAGATCCTATCTTTGATGAGGCATTCCACCATCTTACCCGGTATGGATGTTAGGCTGACCGGCCTATAGTTTCCCGGGTCCCCCCTCTTTCCCTTTTTAAAAATAGGCGTGACATTTGCTATCCTCCAATCTTCTGGCACCGTGGCCGTTTTGAGGGACAAGTTGCATACCTTAGTCAAGAGATCTGCAACTTCATTCTTCAATTCCTTAATAACCCTTGGGTGTATGCCATCAGGGCCCGGTGACTTATTGATCTTTAATTTATCAATGAGGTCTGAAACATCTTCTCTTTTAACCTCTATCTGACTTAACTCCTCGGTTAGGAGGGGCCGTTCGGGCAGCGGTATCTGCCCGAGGTCTTCTGCCGTGAAGACAGATGCAAAGAACTCATTTAATTTCTCTGCCATCTCTAAGTCTCCTTTTATCTCCCCTTTCCCTCCCTCACCATCCAGAGGGCCAACCGCTTCTCTGGCGGGTTTCCTGCTTCTAACATATTTGAAGAAGCTTTTATTATTCCCCTTAATGTTGCTGGCCATGCGTTCCTCATAGTCTCGCTTGGCCTCCCCTATCACCTTCTTACATTTCTTTTGCCACAGTTTATGTTCCTTTTTATTCTCTTCATTAGGGCAAGACTTCCATTTACGGAAGGAAGCTTCCTTGCCCTTCACAGCCTCTCTAACTTGGCTGGTTAGCCATGCGGGCACCCTCCTGGATTTAGTGGAACCCTTCTTTCTTTGCGGTATACACCTCTGCTGGGCCTCTATTACTGTTGTTTTAAGCAGCCTCCATGCACTCTGGAGAGACTGGACTCTTTTTACCCTCCCTTTCAACCTCCTTCTAACCAGCCTCCTCATTTGAGGGAAGTCCGCCCGTCGGAAGTCAAGGGTTTTTGTTAGAGATTTGCCTGGTATTCTTCCCCCAACGTGCACGTCAAAACGGATCGCAGCATGATCACTGTTCCCCAATGGCTCAGTAACGTTTACATCTCTAACCAGGTCCTGCGTACCGCACAAAATTAAATCCAGAGTCACCTGTCCTCTGGTGGGCTCCGTGACTAGCTGATCTAAGCCACAGTCATTTAGCACGTCAAGAAATCCGGTCAAGAAATGGACAATGACTCTGCATAAGGCAGCTTCCCTTAGAGAGTATTGGGTGTGTTGCACAATGAGTTAATATGGGCCATGCTGACAGGCCACATAAATGGAGAGCATGCATGAGAATCTGACTCAGAAAGTGCATTATGCTTTGGTTCCATGGCTCACATGGATGGCAGATGTGGAAAAAGGTCCCTGAATGAGGAAAGCTTAAACACCACTCCCCTAGGAATCCACGTGTTTTCTTTAGGGCTGATTCAGAATTATTATAAGAAGAGCCCTGCTGGATCAGGCCAAAGGCCCATCTAGTCCAGCTTCCTGTATCTCACAACAGCCCACCAGATGCCTCAGGAAGCATTGATACATCTTGTACTCCCCTGCATCTGCCATTCAGAGATAACTAACTTCTAACCTACTTCTAATACCAGGATATACCCACACACACACACACACACACACACACACACACACACACACATATCATGGCTTGCAATCTGTGATGACAATCTTTTCCTCCAGGAATCTGTCCAATTCCCTTTTAAAGGCATCTAAGCCTGGTGCCATCCCAACATCCTGTGGCAAGGAGTTCCGCAAATTAATTACACGCTGGGCAAAGAAATATTTTTCTTTTCTAACCATCTAGCATTCAGGTCAATGGGAGAGCTTCAATCTCCCTATTTTAGGCTCTACAGTGCTGGCAGGCAACCAGGACCTCCCCATCTTCCCAGCACGTTCCTCTCTTGTCTATTGAATTTACAACACGCTGCCTAAAAGATTCCGCCCAGATTCCACTGAATCTTCTCGCCAGTCACTTGGATCCAGCCCTTTTGACACGTGCCTCACTCACGCCTCTCGGTTGCATTCTGCATCGTGCTGTGAAAGGGCCGTGATTCCACAGCTGGGAAAGCAGTTCCCAAGGGTGGGTTTCCAATTCCAGTAGGCTGACTTGGTATTTCTGCACACTGGGGGTTCAGAGGAACTTCCCCACACACACCCCCACACCTCCCTCTCTCCTTGCCCACAGAACCACCAATGAGTCCATTCTCTGCTCTGACCGCAGCTTTGACGTGCTGAGGTAACCCACGTGAGGCTGTGGTGCTTTGCGATGGTGAGAGGCGAAATGATTCACAGATGGCTCCCTGGTTAAAGTAAACAACTGAGTTCATTGCCTTGCTGGCTGCCAAACTTTCGCCCTGGAATGTAATGCAGTTTCTGCATTTGATAATGCGGTTTATGTTCAAGGAAAGGCAAACGAAACCTCTGGGATCTTGCTATCCTACTGTTTTCCTTATGGGGCTGTTGACTCCTCATAAGACGAGCCCTACTGGATCAGAATCAAATGTTCCAGCTTCCTGCTTCACACAGTGGCCAGCCAGATGTCTATGTGAAGCCCCTAAGCAATGCATGAACACAAGAACCCTCCTGTGTTGATGTTCCCACCCCCAGCACTTCCTTTAAGTTCTTGAGCTATCATAGCCGATAGCTATTGACTGCATTTATTTATTTTTCACATTTTTTATACCACCCTTCTTCCAAGGAGCTCAAGGTAGTGTACATAATTCCTCCCCTTCTTTTGTCCTCACGACAACCCTGTGAGGTAGGTGAGGCTGAGAGACAGTGACTGGTCCAAGGAAGCTTCATGGTGTAGTGGGGATGTGAACCTGGATCTTCCAGGTCTAAGTCCAACTCCCAGACCACAACACCATGACTCCTCCATGAATTTGCCTTATCCGGAGCATTGCACAGATCTACTAGGCAGGGACAGCTCTCCAGGTGGGGCTCGGTGGAACATACGCCAGGCCATGCCAACACAAGGACCCACAACCATGCCCTGGGAAATCCTGAGGCAGTGAGGGGAGGGTCTGCTGCAACCGCTGCTACTGCTGTTGCTGCACCCCACTGGAAAGCAAAGGCCCATGAAGGGGTTCACCAAATGACTTGTTGGGGTGCAGCAGGAACAACCAACCACCTTCTTTCTCCAGTGCCCTTTAAGAATTCCAAGATGTCCTATCCTCTGACACTGGCAGGGCAAAAAAGAGGATAGCCTGTTGCTATTCTCTCTTTAGTCTCTCTTTTTAGTCTCTCTTTTTGCAGCTGTGTTGCCAGAACAAGAGTTCCAGAGGCTCAGTGACCCTTTAGGATTGGGACATCAGAACTCACCAACCACAGCTCACCTGTGGACCTCTGTTGAAAGGATAGATGGGTGATGGAGGACAAACTGTCTTTTATGGAAACTTGTCAGCCATCATTTATCTTTTCACCATGGAATTCATGATAAGCTTCTGAGGAATCCTTGTGTTGCCCAGAAAAACATAATTTAAAAGACGTGTTTCTTGTTACTCCCTCTAGTACTTAATTTATTTTTAAAAAGAGAGAAAACCCACTTTAAAAAAAAAAAAACTTCAAAGGCCGATTGTATCCCCTAATTACAGATTCTTATCTCATGGTCTCCTTCCCTCCCTTTTTTCCTCACAACAGCCCTGTGAGGTAGGTTAAGCTGAAGTACAGCAACTGGCCCAAAGTCACCCAGTGAGCTTCATGGCCGAGCACGGATCTGAGCCCCAGATCTCCCCTATTGTACTCCAAGGTGTCTTCCAGTGTACCTTACTGGCTATCATATATGGGAGTGGATGGGTTGAGCTGTGCTTATACATTAGGGAGCTGTGCAATGCTCAGGTTCAGATGTGTTGCAATTTGTATTACTCCGTTCATTCCCAAACCGATTACAAAAAGCAGGTTCGGGAACTGAAATTAAACTCTCATTAATTGCCCAGTCCTGGGTCAGAGAATTGTGCTGAGACTGGGCCACAGATATGGTAGGATTAAGGCTGTCTGCGCTTCAGAGTAGTTCAGCCTGAGTCTGGTAGTGGCGTTGAAAGGCCTATGCCCAATTTTCACTCAGACACAGCCTGATGGCAGAGACCTGCCTTGTGCCTGCAGACTGGCGGAAGTGGGCTCAAGACCGTTCCAAGCCTTATCAGCACTTGGGGAATTGGCTGGCACCATCCTTGGCAAGGGCCACAGTGCATTTGAGGGCTTCAGAGTCCAGTGCTGGCCTTGCCTGCCTACACCGCTTAATTTGTCCCCGAGGAACTCTTAGAAATGATCCCTGTGCCTTAAGCTTTTAACTCCAAGGCCCTGAAAGGCCTTCTTCCGAGCAGCAGTTAAGCTAGGAGGGGAAAGGAGTTACTCGTTCAGAGATCGCCGTTTGCCTTTCCAGAATGGGCCAGAATTTCCTTTCCAGATAAATTAGCACATGGGGGCAGGAGGAGAAACAGAGGAAGAGATTCATTCATTTTAAAAATTATTTTCCCCATCTTTGGTCTGCATTAGACTAAGAGCCAGTACAGTATAGTGGTCAATGTTGGCCAAAGAGCAGGAGATCTGGGTTCAGACAGGGCTGGATCGTCTTTGAGGCCAGTTACACAATGGGTTGGTGAACAGGTACTGTACCCACCACCGCTGCATCTCCTTCTGCTTCCTGGGCTTGAAAAAGAAGAAATGGGGAGGGGAGTACAGTCTGCGAGGATCAGTTCCTCAGATACTGAAATCTGCAAGGAGCTGGGGTTGTGGTGCCACAATAACCTGGAGGCCACGCCAGGTTCTCCACTTCCCCATGCCTCAGAACTCACTGACACATAAGAACATAAGAACAGCCCCACTGGATCAGGCCATAGGCCCATCTAGTCCAGCTTCCTGTATCTCACAGCGGCCCACCAAATAATAATATAATAATAATGCCCCAAATGCCCAAATGCACCAAATGCCCCAGGGAGCACACCAGATAACAAGAGACCTCATCCTGGTGCCCTCCCTTGCATCTGGCATTCTGACATAGCCCATTTCTAAAATCAGGAGGTTGCGCATACACATCATGGCTTGTAACCGGTGATGGATTTTTCCTCCAGAAACTTGTCCAATCCCCTTTTAAAGGCGTCTAGGCCAGACGCCATCACCACTTCTGGTCACGTCCAGGAGGCCTTCTGAGGAGCAGACTCAGCATCCTTGGATACTCCAATCCATGAATAAAAAGGATTCACTGTAGTGGACAAGAGCCCTCTTCTCTGTCCCCCTCTTCCTTTTCAATTCTAGGGAAGAGGAGGAGTGGCAGCGACTGGCATGCAAAGGGTACCAACATGCATTTGGGGTGGTTTGGGGTCAGCCCTGGGCTCAAGTTCCCCCTCAGCTATGAAACCATGGCTATGGAGGCTATCTACTGTCTCTCAGTCTAACCCATCTAATCTAATTTTCAACCACGGAGCCACGGCACATTGGTGTGCCACGAAGGGTCTGCAGGAGTGTCGCTGGAGTTTGGGGGTCATATATTAGTAGGGCCATTGGGGTGGTGAGCCCCTGGCTGGCAGTGTGGTTCGCCTTGTCAATTGTCAAAAAAGCTGATGGTGTATCTTGACAATTTTAGCCCCTTTTTAGTGTGCTGTGAGATGACGAAGGTTGAAAATTGCAAACCTAATTTACCTCGCTGAGATAAGCCTTCTTATCTGCAGGCTTGTCATTCACAGATTTCAGTATTTGTGGTGCTGAGTCTGCGGCTGGAGGGCTTCACAGGACCTCCCAGATGCAAGTAGGAATGCCTTCCTCCACTTCTGGTTGTGCCTGGGAGGTCCTTTGAGGGACCCCTGAGGATTTAATTATCCATGAAATTCAGTATGAGGGAGGTCCTGGAATGGATCCCCCATAGATATCAAGGGTCCGCTGTAATTGTAAGGATAAAATTGAGGGGTGACCTTGATACCTTGAGCTCTCTGAAGGAAAGTTAGAGGTGTTGATGATGATGATGTTACTGTCTGCTTCCACTGACGTCAACAAGTCTCATGTTTCATTATCTCATGTTGTTGGCAACCTTCAGTCTCGAAAGACTATGGTATCGCGCTCTGAATGGTGGTTCTGGAACAGCGTCTAGTGTGGCTGAAAAGGCCGATTTGGGAGTGACAATCCCTTCCACACTGGGGGCAAGTGCAGTCTGTCCCTGGTCTGTCTCCCTGGCTATGGGCCTTCCTTCTTTGCCTCAATAACTGATTATCGGTGGCTATGGTTTCTTTCTCCTTCCAAGGATGACAGCGAGCAGAAGGAAGCAGAGGTATTGGGCCTACTCCATGGACTGCACGGGTACTGAGTCTCACATCTCCAGCTGCACTCTGGGAAATCGCATCAGCACAGCGAGAGGGAAGAACATTACCTGCGAGAATGGAATGCCTGTTGTGGTGAGCTGTGCCCCTGGGCGCTCCTTTGCTCCCAGCAGCCACAGCGGGTACCGCAAAGCTTTCCGGCAGGAGGTAAGAAAGAGAAATGACACGGCTTTTGCTGACAAGCATGAATTGAAGGTACCTCTGATTACCTGCAGCTGTCTAGCCCATCACAAGGCTTACCTTGAGATCCAGCTTGATGGCCAAATTGTGTCACATCCAAACCCAGTCTTGATTCCATTCAACCTTCTCCTCCCAACCTGCCTCAGGTTTAGAACTTGAAGGCTTTGGGCAATATATTTCTCAACTAAAAAGCACTTTCCAGCTACTTCCGCCTTAATGGTTGAACTCTCCCCCTGGGCAAACTCCAAGGATAGGAGGAGATGATATGGTGTAGGGTCCAGTTCTGGTTGCCACATCTCAAAAAGGACATAGTGGAAATAGAAAAGGTGCAAAAGAGAGCGACTAAGATGATTACGGGGCTGGGGCACCTTCCTTATGAGGAAAGGCTACGGCGTTTGGGCCTCTTCAGTCTAGAAAAGAGGCGCTTGAGGGGGGACATGATTGAGACATACAAAATTATGCAGGGAAAGGACAGAGTGGATAGGGAGATGCTCTTTACAGTCTCACATAACACCAGAACCAGGGGACATCCACTAAAATTGAGTGTTGGGAGAGTTAGGACAGACAAAAGAAAATATTTCTTTACTCAGCGTGTGGTTAGTCTGTGGAACTCCTTGCCACAGGATGTGGTGATGGCATCTGGCCTGGACGCCTTTAAAAGGGAATTGGACAAGTTTCTGGAGGAAAAATCCATTATGGGTTACAAGCCATGATGTGTATGTGCAACCTCCTGATTGTAGAAATGGGCTATGTCAGAATGCCAGATGCAAGGGAGGTCACCAGGATGCAGGCCTCTTGTTTTCTGGTGTGCTCCCTGAGGCATTTGGTGGGCTGCTGTGAGATAAGGAAGCTGGACTAGATGGGCCTACGGCCTGATCCAGTGGGGCTGTTCTTATGTAGGGTCCAAAGCTCCCAAGGTGAAGGAGTTAACTTTTGCTGTTCTGAGCACTGAGTGACTGACCAGGTCTAAACCAGAAGCTAAGGCCCAAATCCTCTACACACTTTCCTGGGAGTAAGCCTCATAGGACACAGTGAGGGTTACATTTGAGAAGATATAAAGTTGAACCTCGGATAAGCGAATCCTGTGGTTCAGTTCATAGGACCTCCTGACACAACCAGAGATGTTCTCTGGTCATGTCTGGAGGCATTCTGAGGCCTGAAGAGGCCACATGCAGCCTCTGCAGGTCTTGGAAATGCCTCTAGAGCTGACAGAAACGCACTTATGGTTTTTACAAAAACTGAAAGTGCCTTTTTGGCACCTCCCAAGCCTGTTACATCTGCCTTTCCACCTGTCTTTGCATATGTCTCTCAGTCTGGTCTGTCTTACAACGTGACACCCATCTTCACATCTTTGCATAAGTCTTCAATTGTTCTTTGGTCTGTCAAATAATAACAAAGAACATAAGAACAGCCCCACTGGATCAGGTCATAGGCTCATCTAGTCCAGCTTCCTGTATCTCACAGCAGCCCACCAAATGCCCCAGGGAGCACACCAGATAACAAGAGACTTCATCCTGGTGCCCTCCCTTGCATCTGGTATTCTGACATAGCCCATTTCAGGAGGTTACACATACACATCATGGCTTGTAACCCGTAATGGATTTTTCCTCCAGAAATTTGTCCAATCCCCTTTTAAAGGCGTCCAGGCCAGATGCCATCACCACATCCTGTGGCAAGGAGGTCCACAGACCAACCACATGCTGAGTAAAGAAATATTTTCTTTTGTCTGTTCTGACTCTCCCAACACTCAATTTTAGTGGATGTCCCCTGGTTCTGGTGTTATGTGAGAGTGTAAAGAGCATCTCCCTATCCACTCTGTCCATCCCCTGCATAATTTCGTATGTCTCAATCATGTCCCCCCTCAGACGCCTCTTTTCTAGGCTGAAGAGGCCCAAACACTGTAGCCTTTCCTCATAAGGAAGGTGCCCCAGCCCAGTAATCATCTTAGTCACTCTTTTTTGTACCTTTTCTGTTTCCACCATGTCTTTTTTGAGATGCGGCGACCAGAACTGGACACCTGGACAATACTCCAGGTGTGGCCTTACCATCGATTTGTACAACAGCATTATAATATTAGCCGTTTTGTTCTCAATATCTTTTCTAATTATCCCAAACATAGAATTGGCCTTCTTCACTGCCGCCACACATTGGGTCGACACTTTCATCGACCTGTCCACCACCACCCCAAGATCTCTCTCCTGATCTGTCACAGTCAGCTCAGAACCCATCAGCCTATATGTGAAGTTTTGATTTTTTTGCCCCAATGTGCATGACTTTACACTTACTGACATTGAAGCGCATCTGCCATTTTGCTGCCCATTCTGCTAGTCTGGAGAGATCCTTCTGGAGCTCCTCACAATCACTTCTGGTCTTCACCACTCCGAAAAGTTTGGTGTCGTCTGCAAACTTTGCCACTTCACTGCTCAACCCTGTCTCCAGGTCATTTATGAAGAGGTTGAAAAGCACCAGTCCCAGGACAGATCCTTGGGGCACACAACTTTTCACCTCTCTCCATTGTGAAAATTGTTCATTGACACCCACTCTCTGTTTCCTGGTCTTCAACCAGATCTCAATCCAGGAGAGGACCTGCCCTCTAATTCCCTGACTGTGGAGTTTTTTTCAGTAGCCTTTGGTGAGGGACCGTGTCGAACGCCTTCTGAAAGTCCAGATATATAATACCTACGGGTTCTCCCGCATCCACATGCCTGTTGACATTTTCAAAGAATTCTATAAGGTTTGTGAGGCAAGACTTACCCTTACAGAAGCCATACTGATTCTCCCTCAGCAAGGCCTGTTCTTCTATGTGTTTTGAGATTCTATCTTTGATGAGGCATTCCACCATCTTACCCGGTACAGATGTTAGGCTGACTGGCCTATAGTTTTCCAGGTCCCCCCTCTTTCCCTTTTTAAAGATAGGTGTGACATTTGCTATCCTCCAATCTTCTGGCACCGTGGCCGTTTTGAGGAATAAGTTGCATATTTTAGTCAAGAGATCAGCAACTTCATTCTTCAATTCCTTAATAACTCTTGGGTGGATGCCATCCGGGCCTGGTGACTTATTGATCTTTAATTTTTCAATGAGGTCTGAAACATCTTCTCTTTTAAGCTCTATCTGACTTAATTCCTCGGTCAGGAGGGGCAGTTTGGGCAGCAGTATCTGCCTGAGGTCTTCTGCCATGAAGACAGCTGCAAAGAACTCATTTAATTTCTCTGCCATCTCTAAGCCTCCTTTTATCTCCCCTTTCCCTCCCTCACCATCCAGAGGGCCAACCGCTTCTCTGGCAGGTTTCCTGCTTCTAACATATTTGAAGAAGCTTTTATTATTCCCCTTAATGTTGCTGGCCATGCGTTCCTCATAGTCTCTCTTGGCCTCCCGTATTACCTTCTTACATTTCTTTTGCCACAGTTTATGTTCCTTTTTATTCTCCTCATTAGGGCAAGACTTCCATTTACTAAAGGAAGCTTCCTTGCCCTTTACAGCCTCTCTAACTTGGCTCATTAGCCATGGGGGCACCCTCCTGGATTTAGTGGAGCCCTTATTCCTTTGTGGTATACACCTCTGCTGAGCCTCTATTACTGTTGTTTTAAGCAGCCTCCGTGCGCTCTGGAGAGATTGGACTCTTTTTACCTTCCCTTTCAACCTCCTTCTAACCAGCCTCCTCATTTGAGGGAAGTTCGCCCGTCGGAAGTCAAGGGTTTTTGTGAGAGATTTGCTCGGTATTCTTTCCCCGACATGCATGTCGAAACGGCTCGCAGCATGATCACTGTTCCCCAGCGGCTCCGTAACACTGACATCTCTAACCAGGTCCTGAGTACCGCACAATATTAAATCCAGAGTCACCTGTCCTTTGGTGGGCTCCATGACTAGCTGCTCTAAGGCACAGTCATTTAGCATGTCAAGGAATCCAGTCTCCTTTTCATGACCAGAACACAAATTGACCCAGTCAATATGAGGATAATTGAAGTCCCCCATGATTACAACCCTGTCCCTCCTTGTCACCTTCCTGATCTGTTTCCTCATTTCAAGGTCCCCTTCCGATTTCTGGTCTGGAGGACAATAGTACGCCCCCAGAATTACATCGCTCCACAGGCCTGGTAATTTAACCCACAGAGATTCTACGGTGGAGTTGGACCCACCTTCAATCTCTACTTTGCTGGATTCTATCCCTTCCTTAACATAAAGGGCCACCCCACCTCCAACATGCCCCTCCCTGTCCCTCCTGTAGAGTTTATAGCCCAGGATTGCGGTATCCCACTGATTCTCCACATTCCACCAGGTTTCCGTTATGCCCACTATGTCAATGTTTTCCCTTGTCACCAGACATTCCAGTTCTCCCATCTTTGCTCAGAGACTTCGGGCATTTGCATAAAAACATTTGTACATGGAATGCCCCAGGATGGGTTGCTTATTAGCTCCTTTGTCTCCGCATCCTCTCATTGTGCCAAACCATCTATCACATCCCATCACGCTACCATTCCCAATTTCTTCTCCTACTCTGCCTTTGTCTTGTTGTTCTCTAACCTCCCCATCCTCATCCCATAGGAATGAGGAGTCCCGAACTGGATGCCCCTCAGCTCCTGTTGGCCTTCCCCCAGAGATCAGTTTAAAAGCTGCTCTGCCACCTTTTTAATGTTATACGCCAGCAGTCTGGTTCCATTCTGGTTCAAGTGAAGCCCGTCCCTCTTGTACAGGCCCTGCTTGTCCCAAAACGTTCCCCAGTGCCTAACAAATCTAAACCCCTCCCCCCTACACCACTGTCTCATCCACGCATTGAGACCCCTGATCTCCGCCTGCCTAGCTGGCCCTGCGCGTGGAACAGGTAGCACTTCAGAGAACGCGGTCCTGGCTTTCAGCTTCCTACCTAATAGCCTAAATTTGGCCTGCAGGACATCCCGGCTACACTTGCCCACGTTGTTGGTGCTGACATGCACCACAACAGCTACCTCTCCCCCAGCACTGTCCACCAGCCTGTCTAGACGAGAAGTGATGTCCGCAACCTTCGCACCAGGCAGGCAAGTCGCCATGCGGTCCTCACATCCGTCGCAAACCCCCCTCTCTATGTTTCTAATAATCGAATCCCCCACTACAAGAAGCAAAACTAACATTCACATTCTGCAGGATTGACAGCATTTCTCCTGCTTTTGACTCAGGATGTGTCTTGGCTACGGTCAGTGTGAGATTCCTTTGCGACTGGAAATGGCAAAGGCTCTATCTTGGCAAGTCACACAGCGAAACACTTGCCACATTCCTCTTCCACATTGCTTTGTTCAAACCCACTGACTGCTTGTCTGGCTGGTTGCGTTGTTCTTGCTGCTCCACACTGCTGTCAAACTGCCAGCTATTATTATATAAAACGTTACATGTCATCGTCAGCCATTGCTTTACATAACATTGTGTTGTCAGTGCAGAACTTCCCAGAAGAACATCCAGTACAAGCACTGAGATTTGGGTGCCGTTGTTGTTTTCAATTAAAATGGGATGCTTGGATCAGGAGACAACAACCAAATTAGCACCATTCCAGTGGAGATGTGTCCTGTCCTGTTTTAAAAGCTACAAACAACCTTGTCTGAAAACGTGTTTATGATTGCATGAACCAGAGACTGAAAAAAAAAAAGTACAACATAGGAAACATGCCATCATTTAAGCTGCAATGCACAGCTGGAGGAAGGGGGTCCACTGTGGAGCCACACTCAGCCCTTTGTGGACATACAAACTTTTCAAACTGAACACAAGACATAGCCAGTTTCTTCTGAAGCTGGCTGTGAGAAGTCCTGATTGGCTGGCCTGCGGGGCAATCACAAAGCTACCTCCTCCCATCTCCCCAATGTCCTGAGCAGTGTTTTTAAGCCTAAGAATATCAAACAGATTGCATTTCTCTAGTTAAATATTTAAATGCAGCAATACATCGATAAATATTAAAGTGCAGAAATGCTTAATGACACCTCCAGTGACACCTCCAGCTTAGCCACACCCCACTACGACTATAACAAACAAACAAGCAAGCAAGCAAGCAAACAAACAAACAAACAAACAAAGCTGCAGGGGGCCCCATATCCACAGATCCTGTATCAGCAGTTTCACTTATCCACGTATCAGGGATCTGTGCCCCCCCACGCCTTCTCCCATTATTCAGTTTTGCAAAAAAAACCAGAAGTGAATTTTTTTCATTCTAATCATCATTCTGAGCGCAGCAGAGGCTGCGGGCTGATGTGAGTGGCCTCTGCAGGGTTCAGAAGAGCCTCTGGAGTTCAGGGAGGGAGGCATCCCCCGTATCCACCGATTCAGGTATCCAAGCGGGTGGGGGTTCTAGAACGGAACCCCCACGAATCCGGGAGCACATCCATATTTTAGCTTCCTTCGTTAGAGTGTTTTCTTCTCCTAGCGCTTAGTTTTACTTTGAAATATCCACGGGGGATCTGCTCCAGGACACCCACGCCCTGCGCGGATACCGAATTCCACAGATAATTAAATCCATGTGGGGGGGTTGTCATGCTGACAAACCAGAAATGCCTTCCAGTTGCATCTGAGAGGTCCTCTGAGGCCCTCCAGCTGTGGGATCGGCATCCACAGATATTCAAAACCACAGATGCCAAGCCCACGGATTAGGAGGCCCCACTGTATTCAGTCACCACTGGGTGGTTATTCAGAAGCATTTGCAGAATCAGTGAACAAAATAGATTGATCATTCTAGATCAGCCTGAAAATGCCTAAGGGTCAACTTCATAAGTTGCAATGCTCAGAACATAAGGACATAAGAACAGCCCCACTGGATCAGGCCATAGGCCCATCTAGTCCAGCTTCCTGTATCTCACAGCGGCCCACCAAATGCCCCAGGGGGCACACCAGATAACAAGAGACCTGCAAGGCTTCCTGGGAATTGTAGTTAAGAACATAAGAACAGCCCCACTGGATCAGGCCATGGGCCCATCTAGTCCAGCTTCCTGTATCTCACAGCGGCCCACCAAATGCCCTGTGTAGTTTATCTGTGCCTAGACCTACTGAGGTGAAATGCCCCAGGCTGGCCAACAGCCACTGATTCCTGAAGTACTTCTGTGGGTTTTGGCTGCCCTAGAACTGACCTCTGCCTTGTTTACACTGTGTATCTCCAGATTTTGAACACGTGATGTTCATTAAGTCTTTGGCCTCTCCTAAATCATTCAGCATTCAGGCATAGAACATGCTTTGCCGTTGCAGTAGCACATCATTCAGCTGTGCCTTAAAGGCAACATTTCAAGGGTGGTCTTTGGAATTGAAGGGCTTGGGGATCCAAGACTTTTTGAAATTGGTGGGCTTGTGATTTTTAAATATTCTCCCTCCCTGCAAATGTTCTTAGCTGACACAGAATACAACTTTGGCAAAGAATTTGGTAGCGTATAGTCAGTATTAAGATGGGTGAATCCCCCAGTTCCTGAAATTTGGAAATTTAAAAAGAGTTACAGCTATACCAGGCTAGAAGACTCTAAATCTCATGGTCTCACAGGCCCCCAAATCCCAACCAAAGCATCCGCTTCAACCCGAGCCATAGGAAATATTTTAAATAAACTGAAAACAAGGTTGTCATCCAAGGACATGATGTACATATTTTCTCATAAGGGTAGAGAACAACACACACTTGTAAATATACCACGACTCAAACGATTCTCAGTACTGGAATAAAATATTCAGTACTGGCTTCTTGGTACTGGAACTACCTAGATGTACAGGGTAACATTCTTTCCAGGAACTTCATCAGTTAGAGGTGTTAACAAATTGCATTCCCTCCATGGTTTTGCTCAGAAAAAAGGCCCAACCCTGCTACCACCAAACACATTTTTGCCTCTGATCATCTGTGCATAAATGGTGAAAGTCCCCTACTGTGGTATATTTACTCACTGGCTATTGAGGAGGGTCAGTAGGTAGGTGTAGCCCACATCTGGCCACTTTTTCCGACAGGGCTGCCAGAGTGGGCATGGCTCATTCCTCAAGCAATGAAAATTGGGCATCAGTAAAGTTTAAAATGAAGCATCTGTAGAACAGGACACCTCTGCCCTACAGCCAGCCTGAGACTTCCTGGAAACTGAGACAGTATGTCAGATTCCCCCCCCCCCACCATGGTGTGCAAACTCCTCCTTGTCCCGGGTACTCTAGTGCTCCTCCACTTCCTGTATTCTTGAAAAGGAGGAGGGAAACAAAGCAGAAGAGGAAGTATGAAGAAGAGGAAAGTGGTAGGTTTGAGTTTTGGAGACACTCTAGCCCACCACTCTTTTCTTCACACCTCCACACTTCCTTTTCCCACTTCCTCTTCCCACTTCCTCTTCCACTACCTTTCCCACTTCCTTTTCAAAATCACAGTGTAGGAGGAGAAAAATGGGTTGCAGATTTGTAACTCCTTCAAATCTGCTACCTGACAACCACCACAGTCAGATTTATGGACAGGTCAGTCCTTAAAACCCACCTTTTGCTTGCAGGTATATATAACATGGAGGCTTATATATCCTGGTGTTTTGTGCAGGCGGTTAATCATAGAATCATAGAGTTGGAACAGAGCCACAAGTCCAAACACCTAGTCCAGTTTTTCTCAAAGTTTGTCCTCCACTATACCACTTACCATGGTCCACCAATTTAAGTACCACTGGAAGTAACTGGCGATGACATCACTGCCAGTTACTTCTGGGTTGGGAGGCCAGATTCAACACCAGTAAGAGGCTCAGAGTGGGCAGGAAGGCTTTCTTGATCATGGAAAAGCAGGCTTTGGAGCCTCCTGCCACTGCTGTATCATGGTCCTCCTGGTCTTGCTCATGGAAGGTGGGTCCCGTGAATGGTCCCATGAGTACTACCAGACACCACCTCAAGTACCACTGGTGGTACCCATACCATTGGTTGAGAAACACTGATCAAGTCCAACCCCCTGCCTGTAGCAGGAAATCCTCCTGGAACATCAAGCAGATGCCTGTCGACCCTCTGCTTGAAAATCTCCAGTGAGCGAGAATGAACCACTATGCATTTTTCATTGACCTATGAATGCTGTTCAGGGTTTCCACCCTAGCCAGTTGACCTGTCCTACAAAGCCCCACATGCTTTGTTTAACAGTTGGCCAGCGGTGGCCAAATCAGAGAACAAACTGATTTAACAAACCTGTTAATAGGGTTTAAGGTAAAAAAAAACTCAATTGTTTCTGAGTGTCAGATAATTGCTTTTTGGTGTCGCATATAAACAGTCCGGGTTTTCCATGTGGCTTTCTCTTTCAGCATCCACTGGTAAGACTAAAGGGTGGAGCCAACATAGGAGAAGGCCGCATCGAAGTGCTGATGAATGGGGAATGGGGAACTGTTTGTGATGACCAGTGGAACCTGATTCCAGCCAGCGTGGTCTGCCGAGAGCTGGGCTTTGGGAGTGCCAAGGAGGCGATTGCCGGTGCAAGGCTTGGGCAAGGTAAGGCTGCCTAAAATGAAGTGAAAGAGACATTGGGAAGGAAGGAAGGATTCCTCTGTCTTCTTCATCTTCAACAAAAATGTTGACGACACATAGCTGGGCCCACAGATATTCTGAGGGCCCTTAATTCCCCTTAAAGATAAGAACATAAGAAGAACCCTGCTGGATCAGGCCAAAGGCCTATCTAGTCCAGCTTCCTGTATTTCACAGTGACCCACCAAATGCCCCAGGGAGCACACAAGACAACAGACATGACCTGCATCCTGGTGCCCTCCCCTGTCTTGATGTTAAGGAAGATGTTAAGTTCTGCCTGTTATTAGTATACCAGCAAACACCCATCATTATGGGAGGGAGGTGCTGTGTATTCAGGGACCCTTGAGTGAAGTTGTAATAAACAGAGAGGAAATGGGGGCAGGGAGGGGGTGGATTGGGTCCACAAAGGGGGCACGTTCAGCAGCAGAGTCACCCACTGAATCCTAATCCCTTTCCCTGGCCTGACCCACAGCGGCATGGCAATCATGTCTGCCGCCCGGGGCAGTAACTCCTGGTGTCAACCCCGAGTGCACAGACATGGGAGTAATTGGCAGTGACATGGTGATCTCATCACGTCACCGCCAATCACTTTAGTGTTTGCACGTTCTGACTAGCCACTTTCGCTCTGTGTTCCAAAAGCAGAGCGCAGCGAGAAAACGGCTCGGTCAAGTGGCAGAGTCATGTTCCTTGGAGGTGGCGGCAGGTGCAGCTTCGTGGTCTTGCTGCCTCTCAGGCCTCCAAAGGAGAAATTACCGGGGGGGGGGGGCAGCAGTGAGATTGTGAAGCTGCACCTGCTGCGGCAATCTGTTCCACTGCCAAACCGCCCTTACCATCACGAATTTCTTTCTGATTGGTACGGAGTGTTCAGGCCAGCCAGGGAGACATTGTGAAGGGCGTGGGCTCATCCTTGGTCAGGGCTTGGTCTATGACACCACCCCTGCCATTCTGCTTACAACTTCATTGTATTTAATGGGTAGACCAACCCGGGGGGGGGGGAGGTGGCATTTTATAATTGTCAGACCTACCTCTGGGTTCAGGAGTGCAAACTTACACACACTTACCTAGAAAAAGGAGCAGACTTTCTGTGGCTCCTGAGGAAAGGGGTCAAAATAGGTTTCAGCTAAGGAGTTGAAACTAAAGGGAAGCACATTTAGGGTAGACATTCAGAAGAATTTTCTAACTGTAAGAGCTGTCTGGTGCTGGAACACTCTGCCTAGTAGTGGTCTCTCTCTCTCTCTCTCTCTCTCTCTCTCTCTCTCTCTCTCTCTCTCTCTCTCTCTCTCTGTGTGTGTGTGTGTGTGTGTGTGTGTCATGGGAGGTTTTCAAATAGAGGCTGGATGCACACCTATCAGGAATGCTATCACGGTTGCCTGTACTGAGCAGGGAGTTGGACCAGATGACTCCAAGATCCCTTCCAACTCTGACCTTCTACTTTCTATTCTATAGAACACTTATTACTGACCAAATATGTGTTCTGTAAAGACAGAATTCTATCTCCGCTGTGGGGTTCGACTAGATGACCTCCAAGATCCCTTCCAACTCTTAACATTCTCATATCCCACTGACTGCAGCAGCTGAGTCACAGGCTTAAATCTGGTGATAGTGATATCTAAGGCTTTGCTTTCCAAGCTGCTCTTAATCTCCAAATCTTTAAGTTTAGAATACCCTTTCTTGCAGTTCCCCATTTCTTGCTCCTGTATAGCAGGGGAAGAAAAATCACAATCCGCTACCAAACCAGAAACCAAAATGAAAAGGCAAAGAGCCTCCAGGACCTGTGTGGTTTGGAAAAGGAAAAGGAAAAGGAATTCAAGTATGAGGAACACTACAGTCTTCTGGAATCTTGGAAATGCCAGCTTGCCAGCCAAAGGCACGCATCACACTCCGAGATGTATTTAACTGTGGCTCTAGTTAAGGAAGCGTCACATGAAAACGGCTGACTGCAACGTGAGGGCCGCAGAGCCTGCTGCCTGCCCGCCACATTGCGCAGCCAAGACCTGGAAACTTGAAACAGCTGCCTCTGTGCGTTGAGTTTTCCTGACTGAAAATAAAAGGCCACTGAATGATGTCTTTCCAAGGCTTAGAGCCCAAGTCAATATTTGTCCCCAGTGTCAGTACATCAGAAGATGACACCTCCAGAGAAGCTAGTCGGTACTGATGGATTTTCTGTGAGACGAGATGCATGCAGCGAGAGGCTGCAGAGCTGGGGCAAGCAAGCATCTCTTCTAACAGCGAGAGAAAGGGGTAATCGTCGGAAGGGCACAGCTTACTGACACTGCTATGTCGCAGTTATTTAGGCAGGGACACACAGGCAGGTCTCCCCACAGGACCAGCCAGATGCCTTCTGCTGAACTCACAGCAAGGGTTGAAGGTGACAGCTGTCCCCTGTTCCTAATGCCCCATGACAGTGAAATGTTGCCAGTAGTTCTGTTCTCTGTACGATGATCTACTAGCTAACTGCATCAACCATCATTATGTCTGCACCAGCCTTTCTTCAGCACTGTTTTTCACATTTTCTTCTCTGGAGTCATCACTCTGTGTCCCTCTACTCTTATTTTGGTCTATATGTCCCACACAGACTAAAGTTATTTTAATGGGAAGTCTTCGCTTTCTCTTGCTATTTTGCTCTTTACTTCAACTCTTTCTTCCTCTTCTTAAATCTCACTGTCTCTAATCAGACTCCATTCTCTCTTCCACACAATGACACATATAGTCAGTGGTGTCACTAGGGTTTATGTCACTCGGTGCAGAAGGCCAGCGTGTCACCCCTTGATGGACCTCCTCCCATGCAGTGGGCGTGTCAATGCCCCTAGCGGTGGGCATGGTGCTGCACCCTCACCCCACCCCCGCTGGTTTTTTGGCTATAACTTTTGATGGACTAGATATATTTCAATATGGTTTGTTTCGTTGCATTCCACATGAAATTGGACATTGAATTATGTATAACATGATGGAATAATTCAAAAAATACCAAGATTTTAAAAATTTTGTCCAGTAGTGGTGTCACCCCCCTGTGCACGTCACCTGATGCGGCCCACACCCCCTAGAGACGCCACTGCACACAGCGCAGACCTTGCCCTTGTTGGAAACTTTGCTTTTGACTGTATATGTTTTTCAGTTAGCAGTGCTAGTAGTGCTGGAGAGGTGTATATAAATCTCCCAGCATGCTCTGGTTGCATATGTTTTTCAACTTCTAGCACCCTTGCCACACTTGCAACCTTTCCTTCAGGCTTGGAGCAACTTGATGACGGCCTCCTTGCATTTGAGATCTACTGGTAGAAACATGGCAACCTCCATGCATTTGAGTTCTAATGACTCGTCCAAGACTTGACGTCATTTTGTAGTTTGTTAATGAATCAAAATAGAAGCATGCTAGAGGCAACTAGTGATGTCACTTCTTGCTAGCTGAAAAAATATGCAGCCTTTCAATAAAAGTTGAAAATGAAACTGTAAGTTCTTTATTTCCCACCCAGTAGGAAGTACCAAATCATGACCGACTGACCAATGATAGATAGATAGATAGATAGATAGATAGATAGATAGATAGATAGATAGATAGATAGATAGATAGATAGATAGATAGGAAAGCTGATCAAAATATATGCAATGCTTCCCAGATTCTTTCGGGAAAGCCAAGACTGTGTAATACTCAGTAATACTTTTTTTTGTATTTTTTTATGTAATACTTTTTTATGTAATTATTGGATTACATAATCCAATGTAATACTGTGGTAGATATACCCTCTATGTACCTTTGTTGGGTGCATTTTCTTCTCTGCTTTGGGGGTTTGGTGATTAAAACAAAACACTGAATGTGTGTCATGTAAGTCATTCAAAGCCATGAATGCTTAAAAATTAACATGAACATCAGAGCAATAAAGTAGATTAAACAGCGTTTGCTGCGTCAAGTGAAAGATGATTGCAATATTCTGTAATGACAGAATCAGCCTCAGTCCTCATTCAAGTGTGAAGTGAAATCCTTTTGTATCCATGGATCCTTTGTAAGGTCAAACCCTTGTGAGAATCCTCAAGCAACCCACCTGCGTTTGAGATTATTTGTTTTGCAGTCTCTGGTTGGCAAGAGAGTCTTTTGTTTCCCACCAAAATGTCAACTGCGTGTTCCCATTGTGCAGAAATTGCCAAAAAAGCTGAGTAAAATATATTCTGCTCTCAGTTCTCCAGCTGAATGTTGTAAATGATGGAGAAGTGGAAAATTGGCCTTTCTTTTGTTTCTGGCATCTTAAAAAAATATAATTTCCTGGAAATCATTTCTCAAGCAATATTAAAAACAAAACAAGAGCTGCAAAAAGAAGGAAACTTCTGCAGAATCTCAGATCTTCTAACTCCAGAATCCTCCTGGACTGAAATCTGGAGCTTGGGGCAGTGGCAGATGTTCCCAGCCCCATGCCCCAGGGCAACGGTCTGTGATGGCGACCCCTGCAAGATGTTGTCGCCCCCATGTGCAAATCTGCCCCCTCCCATTTACCTGGAGTGTGACAGAGTCTTGTGCAACTCCAGGATATATCGGGGAAGCCTCTCTGAGATTCCCCGTCGCTTTAAACTGTGCTTCCGGAAAATCAGAAGCACAGTTTCTGACCCCGTTGGGCACCTCAGAGAGGCTTCCATGGGGTCCTAAAGGCATGCAAGGCTCCACACCCAACGCATTTGCCCTATAGAATGAATGGGAGGTCTGCCACTGGCTTGGGGTGTGCTACAGTCAGAGGTATGAAGCATAATGACATACAGAAATTCCTCATCTTAGTGTCCCTGGAAAACTGAGCCTGTTTCTTTCTCTCAAAGGAATGGGCCCCATTCATCTCAATGAAGTAGACTGCTTGGGTTTTGAAAAATCCATCACAAACTGCAAATTCAGCACCACTGAGGCAAGAAGATGCACCCATGAAGAAGATGCGTCTGTGAGGTGCAATGTTCCAGCCATGGGTTTCCAGAACCAGGTGAGGAGCATAGGTGTCCACCTATAATGGCAGGATAGCACAGTTGCCACTTTGTTCCAAATGCCCCGATACAATGACTTCCAGTGGAGAATAAGCTTCCCACTAGCAGCCGCTTACCCCAACCAAGCAAGCGTAAGGAATGTCATATTTTGGGTCAGGGGCTCCTGCCAACTGTGAGCTAATGCGAGTGAACTCATGGAAAAGGCTACCACATTTCCACAGCTGCTGCAAAAGTTCCCTGTTGCAAAAAAAAAGTGGCACACTGGAGATGTACTGTGGGTGAAATGCAGAGCTCTTCACCTCCTGTTTTGCCGGAGATCCATAACTGAGCTGTAGAGCATGTGTTTTGCCTGCGCAAGGTCTCTCGTGTATCTGTTTAAAAGGATGTCAAGATGCAAGAGAACTCCTTTCTCTTTCATCACGCAGCAAATGCAAGAAAAAAGCATGCGCCATTGCATGCCAAAAAGTTGGGTCCCCCACTTGGCCACATACCCAACCATGTGCAAGCACTTCACACCGCTACTGTGCTCCCAAAGGTCATGTGAGTCATGAAACTTTGAACGACTTCACGTTTACAGAATATGTTGCCTGGGGCTTTAACTAAGGGGGAAGATGCTCTGCAAGATTTTAGTCCATTGGTCAGCTGCACAGGAGTCTCTGTTCAGCCACAGGAGCTGCTACTCAACCCTTCGGAGTGAGGTCACCGTCAAATGCTGGCTGTGGATCTCCATTGGCAGAAAGTTCACTGAATTAGGGAGATTTGCATCCCAGTTGTTTGGCCAGACCCTTCTTGTTCCGTTCACTTTAACATCTGTGTTCTTTTAGAGTTAGACCCTGAGAACAAAACATATTTTTGAGCCATTTCCTAGCTATTCACTAAGTTCCGTACCTCAAAAAACTCAAGCTAAATTTCTCACTGATTCAGGGCCCTGTCCTATCCTATGTCACCGGAAAGTTGGGTAGGATTGGACCCTAAGACTCAAATCCTCTTTTGAACATGTAACCAAAGTAATACTTGGAGCCCAATCCTATGCCTGTTTACTCAGAAGTAAATCCATTATAGTCAGCGGGGCTACTCCAAAGTATGTGTGATTAAGATTGCAGCCCCGCAGCCCACTCCTACTGCTGACTGTGCTTCTGGGTGCAGTGGCACCACAGTGGCTACTGCTGCATCCAGCAGCACCGCTGGGCCACCAGAGGTCTCCCTGGGAGAAGAGAACTTTCATCCCCTTCCCCCGGGGAAAGCCCCAAGCCCCGCAATGGGGCTTCTCAAGTATGCTCCAGTAATTTTGCTGGTGGAGTCTTAAGACTTTGCAACCCAACATGGAGGATAGGATACAGCAGAGCAGGGCTCTGCTGGTCCCAAATCCCTTCCACCCTAGTTCCTGCCCCTTGGACCTTGATATGCCTGCAGTTGAAGACCCAGGGCCCAATCCTATCCAACTTTCCAGCGCCGATGCAGCTGTGCCAATTGGATTTGTACTGCATCCTACAGTGGGGGAGCAGTCATGGATGCCTCTTCAAGGGAATGGAATGTTTGTTCCTTTACCTTGGGGCTGCATTGCGGCTGCATCAGTGCTAGAAAGTTGGATAGGATTGGGCCCCTGTGATGGCCATTAGTTTCAAAGTACATCTTTTTCCAACAGCCCTGCTATATGTTTCTGTGTCACCTGTTTGAACAGTGGATTTGTCCCATGCATTTGTACTTCCTCTTGCTGATACATGGAGCTGTTGATCAGGAAATCCCCAACTGCTTTCACGTTCAATCTCTCTCTCTCTCTCTCTCTTAAAATAACTTGTAGATTCGTTTGAGTGGTGGCCGCACACCCTATGAAGGCCGCGTAGAAGTCCTCCGGATGCACAATGGCATGCTGAAGTGGGGAACAGTCTGTAGTGATAAATGGACCATAAAGGAAGCCATGATCGTTTGTCGTCAGCTGGGCCTCGGCTACGCTGACCATGCATTTCAGGTATGTCAAAGTCTTGTTTCCCAGAGCACCAGAAGAAATGATCTATACTCTTTGGAGATTTCAGCAGCCCCAGATTTACTTAGTTAGACGGTTAGAGGTGGTCTCTGCAGCATTGGTTGCCCCTGAGCATTACCTGCCCCCTCCCACTCAGTTCACCCTAGTGGCACTTCTCTGGCTGCCAGTGCTGGGGCTGTTTGGATGCAGCGATTGGCTCCTTGGACATCACACCAACGACACACAGACGTCGAACGGCTGATGCTCCAACTAGACGGTGATGATTCCCAGTCGTTAAATGGATGATGTGCTGATGTCACAGCAATGATGTGCTGCTGCTTCACGGCTAACAGGTTATGTTGGTGTTTCTGTGGATGTTTGAGGTGTTACTGGGAAGGGCTGCACCAGCGTTCAGGTTTGGTATTTGGCCCATACTGGCATGGCATCCAAATAGGATTAGGCTAGTAGTTCCCGAACTCACCTGGATCGTGACACCCCCCACAGCTTCTTTGTCCCAGCTCAGCCGGGCGCCACCATCCTGGATCTCATGAAACCTCATGAGATCTAAGACAGCAGTGTCTAAATCTTATGAGATTTCATGAGATTCGAGATGGTGGCGCCCAGGAGATTAAATAGGAGGGGTCCAACTAGATGGAACAAGTAGGAGGGGTCCATGGGGACTTCCCATGGTGTCCCTGTGAGTGTGCCACAACACCCTAAGGTGTTGTGATATACACTTTGGGAACCTCTGGATTAGGCCTTACAAATGTTACCACTGTCATGCTGATTTCCCACTGTCAGGATGCAAGTGATCACACACTCTTGGTTTGTTGGCAATCTTCAGTCTGGAAAGACTATGGTATAAGCCTCCCATCCAAGTACTAACCAGGCCTGACCCTGCTTAGCTTCCGAGATCAGACAAGATCGGGAGATAGTGTTCAGTATAGGGAGATGGTTGAACCTTCAGTCTCGAAAGACTATGGTATAAGCCTACAGCATCTGGTATTCCCAGGCGGTCTCCCATCCAAGTACTAACCAGGCCTGACCCTGCTTAGCTTCCAAGATCAGACGAGATCGGGAGATAGTGTTCAGTATAGGGAGATGGTTGGCAACCTTCAGTCTCGAAAGACTATGGTATAAGCCTACAGCACCCAGTATTCCCAGGCGGTCTCCCATCCAAGTACTAACCAGGCCTGACCCTGCTTAGCTTCCGAGATCAGACGAGATCGGGCATGTGCAGGGTAAGAGCATTTTCCCATGTGAAGCTGAAATTGCCTTGATACACGTTCATCTGATTGGTCTTCTGCTTTCAACCCTGTGTTAATAACAGTCACATGTGGCATGAATAGCATGCAGGGAATTCAAGGTTCCCAGATTAGCACTGATTATTACAAACATGCTCCCCAGCTTTTGAAACCTGCACCAGAGAGTGCCCAGATTGGGCTCATGTTTCAGAAGGAGGAAATGAACCGTACATTTCATTCCTTCTTTTGCAACACTCTGTCTAATTAACCCCATCTGCGATGGCCCCCGTCGCATGCTTGTACCTACGCATACACAAGGTGAGCCCTGTTTCACACACAGGCTTGCTGTATGTTTCAAGGAAGGGTGTAGCCTGGACCTGCACAAGGGCCTTCTCTCTTCGTGATACTAGGAGCCCCGGCCACAGGAAAATGCCCCGTATCAAACAGCCCTGGCCCCGCTTGTGTCAACACAGCTGAGCGATCAGGGAAAGGATGGTTGGTGTTGGACCGATGCAGATCCCCTCACCTCTTGAACTAGAAGCTGGCAGCAGTACAGGAAAAGAAACTCAAATCTTTCAAGTGACATTGTTAGCTGTGCATTCCAAGGTAGCGGATGGCAACAGCACCCACCGTCTCCTCTGGCCTGGGCAACCTCTGTCTTGGGAAATGGCCCCAGAACAGTGAGCACCGCGCGCACCATATTATGGGCAGATTTGCTCATTAAGACTCTACTTGTGGTTACGATTGCAGAGAGGTTAAGAAATACATTAGCGCAGTGTTTCTCAAACTGTGGGTCGGGACCCACTAGGTGGGTTGTGAGCCAATTTCAGGTGGGTCCTCATTCATTTCAATTTCTTATTTTTAATGTATTAAGACTTGATGCTACCATGATATGTGACTGCATTTGGGGAGATGTGACAGACCTGTATTTTTAACAAGCAACTGTGTATATTTTTTTAACAATGATAGTAAATGGGACTTACTCCTGGGTAAGTGTGAGTAGGATTGCAGCCTAGGATTGTTAAAATTTTCCTGCTTGATGACATCACTTCCCATCATGACATCACTTCTGGTTAGTTCCTGACAGATTCTCATTCTAAAAAGTGGGTCCTAGTGCTAAATGTGTGAGAACCACTGCATTAGAGGGAAACTAAGCAGACAATGGGGGGAAAGGAAGATCCTGGCAAGAAGGTTGATTTCACAGAAGCTAGCCAATAGGCTCTCTCCAGAACTGGCTTTTCCCAGGTTCAAGCTGATCCATGCTGAAAACTTGTAGAACTGCTTTTTTTCAGTGTCTACTCCAGTGCAGAAGAAGTTAGATTGGTACCAGCTGCTGTTTTCCAACTCTTCACATGTCAGGAATAGCTTCACATCACACCTCAGACCATTTTGAATGCTCTTCTGAGCTGCTGGATGTTGGCAAGATGTTTCATGTTTTAGGTTCCAGTTCGAAATTGACTATTTTGAATTGGGTCTAAGAAATTCGTGGACTCCTTTGACTTTTCAGATTCCTTGACCCCTCCATACCTGAGAGCACAATCCAAGCTGGGCGCTCGGCCAACGCAAGTCCCTTGCACCAACCTAGGAGGGTCGCAAACATGCCGTAAAGCACGTTTCCACCTCCTTAGGAGTTAGCTGGGCTGGCACAAGGACATGTGCCGGCTGCATCTAGCCTCTGCTAAGTGGAAACCCAATAAGTCTGCGCTGGCCAAGTTTGGCTGGCATGGGGGCCTGGGGGAGTGTGGGGAGGAAGCATTTAGGGGCAGGGGGAGGGCGGATGGCCCGTGGGTGGACAGTGGGAGAGTAGGGCTGGGGCCAGGACCTGGCAGTTATGCCGAATCTGGACCCCATTCCCGAGCAGCGCGGAGCAGCTCCAGGCTGCTCAGTTTTGCTTGGATCTGTACACCACCTCTTTAGGTGGCATAGATCTTAGTAGACCCATTGGGGCTGCAGTGGCTTTCCCCGGAGTAAAGGGAACCCCAAACCGAGCCACTTGCAGCCCGGAACTTGCGTTGGATACAGTGCAGGCCAATCAGACTGCCTGTTCCCACGCAAGTTAGGATTGCACTGCCCAATCTTCATTCTGTCTTAGTGGTGTTTGTCCTAAAAGTCCATTTTGGCCAAGGACTAATCTTTCTGTTGTTCTTCCAGAAGCACAGATGGAGGCCTCATTTGTTTTAAGAGGCAGCAGTGCTATCACAGAGGCACTTCTGACTCAGATCAGATCAAGAAAATGAATTAATATTAGGTTGGGTGGAGCTGGAAATTCAGAGCTTGGCCACAGTTGTGTAGAGCAGTCCAAAGTTAAGGAGGCTGGGGGGGAATAATACATTTGCGATAAATTACGTTGTCAAATCACCAGATGAGGAGAAAGAGAAGCCAGGATGCCTGGGCTGACCTCTCAGAGCTGCCTCTTGCATTTCTCAACATTAGTTTCAGGTGTTGCAGGATGAGAATTTATCTTCTAATGGAACCCCTGCTAATTGGGTAAGAGGCACTTTTTCAAGTGGGTGCTCCTTTTTTTAGCAGGGGGAGAGTAACTGGCCCACCTCACCCCAGCACTGTCTGTTCTAGTGGCTGTCTGCTGGTATTCATTTGCATCTTTTTAGATTGTGAGCCCTTTTGGGACAGGGAGCCATTTAGTTATTTGATTTTTCTCTGTAAACCGCTTTGTGAACTTTTAGTTGAAAAGCGGTATATAAATATTGTTGATAATAATAATTCTAATGAATAATACTTATTATTATTATTATTATTATTATTATTATTATTATTATTATTATTATTATTATTATTATTATTATACAGGTATTTATATACCGCCTTTCTTGGTCCTCAGATTTCTCCTCAGACTTTATTCAAGGCGGTTTACATAGGCAGGCTATTTAAATCCCTGTAGGGATTTTTACAATTGAAAGAAGGTTCTATCTTTCAAGAACCACAACAATTCAGATGTTTCTTTCTGATCTGGTTTCACATTCTGACCTCCATCCTCCCACGCTCAGAGCAGATGGAATAACTCGGCTCAGCTTGTCAGCTGCTTCAAGGTCGCACGGTGCCGGTGGCCTCGAACTGGCGACCTGCGGATGTTATCTTCAGGCAAATGGAGGCTCTACCCTCTAGACCAGACCTCCCTGAATGGGACAAGAGTCTTTTGGAGACTGGCAGCCTAATCCTATCCAGTTCTGGTGCAGTGGGGCCGCAAAGCTCATGCTGGTATCAAGCATTGGTTAGGAGGAGGCTGTAAGGGAACATTTGTTCCCTTATCCCATGTAGAACCTCAGCCTACCCAGTGGGGCTACTTGGATCTGTGCCAGCAAATTGCAGCCCCATGTCGAGGGGAAAGGTTCAGGAGGGGGAATAGGATACAGTGTAAGCCAGCACCACTAATTCTGCCCCCCTCCCAGTCCTGACCTGCCCCCTTCTCGGCCCTCCACTTTTCTGTTACACCCCCTCCTCACCCTACCTGCTCCGTCAGGCACTGCTCCAAATCTGGCACCAGCAGGACAGTGCCGGGCAACACAGCTTAGCCACCAGGCTTGACAGTGCATTTGTGACACCCTAGGCTGGCACATCAGAAGGTGAGCATAGGATTGCACTGTGAACCTATGTAAGACCCTTGAGAGCTGGCCCAAAGAGTCAGGCTGTGGCTCTAGATCAGGGGTGTCCAAAGTTGTTGGCAGGAGAGCCACATCATCTCTCTGACACTGTGTCAAGGGCCGGGGGGGGGGGGGAAAGAATTAATTTACATTTAAAATTTGAATACATTTACATAAGTATACATAAATGAATATATGAAAGATGAACTTATATGAAGGAATAAAGGTCTTGCAATAGCTCAAGGCCTATAAAAGACCTTGCACAAAGCAAGGCTGGCCTTTCCTTTGCAGCTGCTACTGCATCACAGACGTGAAACAGCAAGCAGTGGAGGAAGCCCTCATCCCACAGCTCACGTGATAGGTCAAACAGTCGCCCTCGTGCTGAGAGTAGTTGCGCTGGGCCAGTGCAGGCTCCAACAAATCTCTGGAGGGTCAGAGGCTCATTGGAGACTGGGGTCTCTCTGAGGGCCGCATTGAGAGGCCTCGAGGGCCACATGTGGCCCCAGGGCCAGGGTTTGGGCACCCCTGCTCTAGATGCTCTTAATGGCATGTGCAATTTGTACTTAGAGAGAAGAAAATGTAGAGCCGTCATCGTGCAGCTCCAGATTTTTGGATCATCTCTGGCCTGTGGGGCCCTTTGGGTGCCATGGTAGGCCTGCATGCTACCAGCACCTCAGTGTGCGAAGGCTGAACAGCCAAGGAGTCAAAGGCCTTGTATTCTATAGATTCGTTAGAAAGAGCCAGCAAAAGCCTTGGCGAAATAAAATGTCTCTATTAAACGGGCACAAATCCTTTTTCCAAACTTTCCGGACAGTGGCTTCGTTTGCCTGCCTGTCTGTACAGTAACAGCCGGTCAGATATTCGTGGGCAGGGCAGCCGGAGGATGAAAAGAGCATTCACTCCCGGCAGACTGGCTGCACTTGGCTCCTGGCTAGTTTGACAGGAGGACAAGCTGAGGAGTGACTCAATCCGCTGTTTACCAGGCTGTTGTGTGTTTTCCAGGATGAGTGCCAGTTCCTCCGCCTGTTAGGAAGATGGCTTTAATTGTCCATAATTCACTTAATACCTCTTGGGCAAATGCCGGCTCAGCTGAAGAAGGCCAGGCGGCCACTTCCTAGAGAGATACTTATATGAGACCTCAAGTAGGGTAGAGGCTAAGTGAGGGCATAGCGAACCAGCAGCTGCAGCTGGGGCAACTACAGCATTTTCCCCCTTCCTCCCCATAAGGTGCATAGGAATTGCTTCATTATTTATTTAGTATATTTATGTATAGGCATCCCCCATTTCTGAGGGCCCCATATCCACGGTTTCACTTATCTGTGGTTCACAAACCCTCCCATCATGCAAATGAATTTTTGTTTGGTTGGTAACCTTCAGTCTCGAAAGACTATGGTATAAGCCTACAGCACCCGGTATTCCCAGGCGGTCTCCCATCCAAGTACTAACCAGGCCTGACCCTGCTTAGCTTCCGAGATCAGATGCGAATGAATTATCTTTGTCTGATTGCAGCCTTCCTGTTGCTGTCTCTCTGTTGCCTGCAAAAGCTAACAGGCTCACAGGAAGCAGGTTGGAGGGCTGAAAGCAATGCAGCGCTCCTGTGAGCTCTTCCTGCTAGTGCCACCGGTCGCAGCCACTGAGAGGGACGCTATGCTGGGACAAACAGGGACAGTTCCTCTCCCCCTGTGACATATAAGGGAATCACCACTGGAAAAGGTGCCTCTTGGCCAGGATAGCAGAACATTCTTGCCACAGGATGTGGTGATGGCATCTGAACTAGATGCCTTTAAAAGAGAATTGGACAGATTTATGGAAGAAAAGTCCATCTTAGGTTGCAAGCCGTGAGAAGTAGGCTATCTCTGAATGCCAGATGCAAGGGACTAGTAACAGGATATAGGGTCTTTTGTTGTCTTGTGTGCTTCCTGAGGCATGACCACTGTAAGCTGGACTAGATGGGCCTTTGGCCGGATCCATCAGGACTTCCCTTATATTCTTAGGCCTCCATGCTCCTTGAGTGCTTCATGTAGGAGAGAATAGTGCCCTCATTGGAATGATAGGCCCTCTGCTGGTCTTGGGGACCTAGCAAATTCAAAACTTGCTGGGTCCAGGGCAGGAGCAGGTCCACAAGTGTTCATGCAGGGAGAACAATCCTATCCCAGGCCCATCCCTGAGGCGGTGAGGGTCTGCTGCAATCACTGCTCCCCACTACCACCCTGTACAGCAGAATTCTTTGGGACATTTCTGGGTAGTTGTGGGGGAAGATCTGCTACAGGAGGCCATCTGGTTTGCCCAATGCTATTTTATGGTTCCCAGGTATCCTGAACCTCAGTGCTGTGTCAGAGGCTGGGCACCTGAGAAGTGTGAATTAGCACCAGGGAAAGAATGAGGATGTTGGGCAGCCGATGAATGAGGCTCTTCTGTCACCATCAGGGCCGGCTTCAGGGCAAATGGGCCCAACAGGGTCCTGTGCCAGGGGAGGGCCTGCACTAAGGTGGTGAGTGGATCGCCCACTGCCACAGCCAGCACCCCACTCTGATACTAATGAGACTGGGGCAGCAAGAGGAGCATCTCATAAGAACATAAGAACAGCCCCACTGGATCAGGTCATAGGCCCATCTAGTCCAGCTTCCTGTATCTCACAGCGGCCCACCAAATGTCCCAGGGAGCACACCAGATAACAAGAGACCTGCAAGGCCTCCTGGGAATTGTAGTTAAGAACATAAGAACAGCCCCACTGGATCAGGCCATAGGCCCATCTAGTCCAGCTTCCTGTATCTCACAGCGGCCCACCAAATGCCCCAGGGAGCACACCAGATAACAAGAGACCTGCAAGGCTTCCTGGGAATTGTAGTTAAGAACATAAGAACAGCCCCGCTGGATCAGGCCATAGGCCCATCTAGTCCAGCTTCCTGTATCTCACAGCGGCCCACCAAATGCCCCAGGGAGCACACCAGATAACAAGAGACCTGCAAGGCTTCCTGGGAATTGTAGTTAAGAACATAAGAACAGCCCCGCTGGATCAGGCCATAGGCCCATCTAGTCCAGCTTCCTGTATCTCACAGCGGCCCACCAAATGCCCCAGGGAGCACACCAGATAACAAGAGACCTCATCCTGGTGCCCTCCCTTGCATTGGCATTCTGACATAATCTCCACTGATGGGCCCTCCCATCTGCCCCTTTGTACAATTGACCTGAAATTGGAGACCCCAGAAGCCCCTACAAGGGGCTAGCATGTGTTTTCCAAATGGGGGGAAATGCTGTTGGGGGTCCTGCACAGGCCTTTTGCTGCAGAGATGTCAAAAGTTGGTCCGCAGCATGATTTGTAGGTTCCTGCCCCAGGCAACTTGCTGAGATGAAGTGGATGTCAACTGGGGTCTGTTTGGTGGCAAAATGGGAGACTGCCTGAGATTCCCAATTGGTCCCAATCCCAATTGAACCAATATTCAATATACAATATTTTGTGTTCCTTTCTTTGTTTATAAGCATTATTTTTTTTTTCATTCTTTTTAACAACCAGGTACCTGCGTGAATTGACCTCTCTGTTCCTGTGCTTCTCTCTAGGAAACCTGGTACTGGCACGGACACGTCAACGCCAACAGTGTCGTCATGAGCGGGGTGAAATGTTCTGGGACGGAGATGGCCCTGTCGCATTGCCGGCATGATGCTCAAGTGTCCTGCCCCAGGGGAGGGGGGCGCTACGCTGCTGGCGTTTCCTGCACAGAGAGTGAGTCTCTCAACTTTCTTTGCTAAATGCTAGAAACATAGGTCTGTGCATTGGGGTTGGCATCTAGGGTGCCATACTCTAAAAGGCAGGGACTTCGGTAACCACAGGGCTCTTATGATTCTCCGGAGAAAGGTCCAAGGCTAACAGGGCTGGTCTATCCATGTAGCCAACTGAAGCAGGCAGCAGATTGGGGGGCGGGGCTCCCATGCTTGTCCACCTACTTGACTGCAGTCCTCCTCCTTCTGCTTCCACTCCCCGGACTGGAAGAGGAACTGGAGGGGAAAAGAGTGCTAAGCTTGAACATCGGAGAGTGGGAGGACTGGAAAGTGACACATCATCAGGTAAGGCATTTGGCATGCTGCCTCAGGAGTCAGGAAGTCCAGCCCTGAGGGCTTGGAAATTCATTCCAGTGCATAAAACTGGCACACACACACACTGCTCAACAGTTGGATCAATAAGGAAACTGGTGAAATCCAACAGAAAGACTTTCACTATTGTGTGAAAGTGACTGTGTATACGAAGCACTGCATACAACACCAGAGATGGAACATTCAGATATGTGACCACCTTTCTTGGAATGCTTGGACACATTTTTTCTTTTCTCCTCCTTACAAGTGAAAAGGAGAAGAAACTTTTTTTCCTCAACCTTCAATCTCGCCCACCTATGAGACCAACTGAGCCAGTGGCCTAAAGAGCAGTGCTCCCTCTAAGATGTGCAGTGGCACACCTCCTAGCCGAGCTCTGCACAGCAAGGAGCTCAGCAGCCTGGACGTTTGGTGATGGTACGATGACATAATCGCCAAAAATATGGAGGTGGCATCACGATGAGTTGCGACATTGTGCTGCTGCCTGCTGGGTCTGTAAACTGGTGTGTACCCCTTAGAGCAGTGGCTCCCAAACTTACCCTCGTCACGACACTTCCGCAGCCGCCTCAGCTGGGCACTGCCATTTTGTATCTCGCAAAATCTCATGAGATCCAAGAAGGCGGCATCCAAAGCGAGATTTCAGGAGATGCAAGATGGTGGCACCCAGTGGGAACGGGTAGGAGAAACTGCCAGGGACATCCTGCAGCACCCCTGTGAGTATACTATGGTGGCCTAAAGTGTCGCAACACACACTTTGGGAACCCCTGCCTTAGAGGGACTGCTGCTCAGGAGCAATGGCGTCGCTAGGGAAGTGTGGGGGGTGCGAGCTGTACTAGGTGACGCACGCAGGGAAGGTGACACCGCCACTCACCAAATTTTTTAGCATCTTGATGCTTTCAAATAACGCCATCATGTTATATATCAATCAGTGTGCAATTTCATGCAGAATGGAATGAAACAAATCATATTGAAATATCTCTATTCTATCAATAGTTATAGCAAAAAAAAAAAAACCCAGCAGGGCAGGGCAATGGTACAACACCACAACCAGCCCCACTCCCTGCACAGGAGAAAGTCCTGCATTGCTGGCCTGCCACACTGGATGATGCAAAGCCTTGTGGCTCCACTACTCAGGGGGCAACTTCTTTGAACACATAGTTGCCATGAGAAGTGAATATGTGGTTTCTACCATATTAACTGCATAATATTTAGCTTGTTGCCTTGAAATGTTAATTTTACACAGATTCCTATGAACTCGTTGTGGCTCACAGCGAAATAACGACATCTGAACTGAGCTGACCTTCTGGTCACGTTCTCTTCCGTCAATTCACCCTGGCAACCCTTTGCAGTTTTCTCCTTCTACATTCCACATTAATGAATCCAGAATGTGTGATTTATAAAAAGTACATTGAGACACAGCTCATTTTTTTTTTCTCCTGACAATAATATAAAGTATGAACTTCAGAGGACCGTCGTGGTATCCAGTTTATGGGAAGAAATTTTTCATACCGGCAGAAGGCGGTGCCACCGTGTAAAGTTATTTTTCCCTGATGCGACACCAAAACATGCCATGTGAAAGCAGCAACAGCAAATCTTAGCCAAGGCAAGGCCCAGACCTGGCTGAGAGGCAGTAGCATAGCTAGGGGGGAGTGGGCTAAGCCGCCCTGGGTCCTTTTGGGGAGAAGAGCGGGGTATAAATAAAGTTTATTATTATTATTTATTATTATTGCAGGCACCGCAATGTGCCGTGTAAGCAGCTGTTGCTGCCCAGAGTAGCTCCGACGGCAAGTGAGAGGGGCAGCTTACACGGCACATTATGGTGCCTGCAATATTTAGCAACTCCCCCCCCCCCCGTAGCTATGATGAGAGAAAAGGGTCTTTGGGGCAAGAGGCTTTAAAGTCGTTTCTCTGTGTTTCCTGTTCTTGCCTGCAGCTGCTGCCGACCTCGTCCTCAACGCCAAGGAAGTGGAGCGCACCTCCTACCTAGAAGACCGTCCAATGTACATGCTGCGATGCGCTCTTGAGGAGAACTGCCTGTCCTCCTCAGCTGTCAACACCTCTATCTCCACTGGCTCCAGGAGGCTCCTGCGTTTCTCCTCCCAGATCCACAACAATGGGCAGTCCGACTTCCGCCCCAAAAACGGGCGCCACACATGGATTTGGCATGAGTGTCACAGGCAAGCATTTTAATGTTACCTTCCCAGTTGTAGGTTGCAAAAAGGGTGCGGTGCACCAACCTGCAGAACCGAGAAGAGTTGGTCTCTGCCCAGTTCCTAAAAAAACAGATGATGGTCCACCTCAAGACCTTCTGCATATAACGCTTATTATCAGCTTGGCAGTCAGGTTCAAAGTCAGCATCAGCTGAGATCTTGGCATTTGATTCACAGCAAGTAACCACATCATGAAGGAGCTTGCTGTAGACTCAGCTGAACCCTTGGTATATCAAGCCCAGGCTTGGTTTTGCTGCCTGGTCAAGACTGCCCAAAATCTGTCCAAAGGCTGAGATCTTAAAACTCTGGTCCTCTGAAGGATATTATCTGCCCATCTAATTCCACTCATGAGCCTGGAGTTGCATGGAGAAAGCAGTTGCTGTGGGCTATCAGACTAAACAGCAGGAGGCTTAGGAGGCCTATCTGAATAGTTCCAAATATTCCTCTAGTCCAGTGGTTCTCAAACTTTTTAGCACTGGAACCCACTTTTTAGAATGAAATCTGTCCGTGACCCACTGGAAATGATGTCATGGCCAGAACTGACATCATTAAGCAGGAAGTGAAGCCGTTGGTACGCCAGACCCTGCCACTTTCCTGAGAATGCAGCAGTGAGTTGAGTTCAATAGTAAAGCGAATCCGAAAGGGGAAAAAAATCCTATTTATAACCTTGACGCAAGCAAAATAACCACACAGCCAACCCCCTTTCCAGCATCTCCTTTCTGTACTTCCAATGGTGGCTGTACTAGGTTTGACAGGACGCACCTGAAATTGGCTCACTACCCACCCAGTGGGTCCCGACCCACAGTTTGAGAAACGCTGCCCTGCGACAAGCAGCTCAGGTGCATGTGGGCTGCGTAGACGGGACCACCCCAAGCATTACTGGCTGCAGGCCTCTCCTAGCTGAATCCCACCACCCGCCGGAAAAGCAGAATCTGACGATGGCCGACTGACAGAGCACTCCGCTCTCTGGCCATTGCAAACAGCCCGTGTTTGAAGCGAGGCGGCTGCAGCCCTTCTGTGTGTCTGAAGCGGTCTCTGTTTGCGCAGAGAACTACAGCCTCAATTCCTCTTTGATATTTCCAGTCTGCAAACACGATAACATAAACAACCTTCTGAATAGGAATGGACTCGGGCCTGAGGTTTAAACTTTCCCCTTTACATTGGAAATAGCCCATGCAGCCAGCTTCAAAGTAAATAGTTTGGACACCACAAAATGCTCCCCCCCCCTTTCTTCCTCTCCAGCTGTCTCAATCTCTTACTGTGTACTTCTGTCCAGGACACGGAAGCAGGAGACAGGGGCAGGCGGGATGGGAAATGCCACTTAACAAGCAGGTACAAAGCCATCTGACAGCAAGTTTTAATTGCAGTGATCTAGGGTTGATTTTTTTTTTCTTAAATCTTGCTTCACCTTAGGAGAAACATACCTTCCTCAAACCCCCCCCCCCCAGCTTCCCCTTATGTCAACATATTTAGGTAGATGAACTGCAGGAGTATAGGAGCCGCTGCTTCCTGGTACCCAATATCAGATGTTTAATATTAAGACCTTATTTATTTTTGCATTGGAAACAGAGTTAGCTCGTTGTTTTCAGTCTCTCCCCTTTCCATCGTTTAAACTGGGATGTGTCTGTTTTGTATCAGATGTTTAATATTAAGACCTCATTTATTTTTGCGTTGGGAACAGAGTTAGCTCGTTCTTTTCAGTATCTCCATTTTCCATCGTTTAAACTGGGATGCGTCTGTTTTGTAGCTCTGAGTCTCAGCTCAGTTCCCAAATGGGAGGTCAATTTTTGCTTGACCTCCCAATGCCTGCCAGATGTCACTGCTCCCCCCACTCCTGCAGAGATTTCAAAAAGGAAGAGGCAAATGGAGTGGAACGGGAAGTGTAGCGAAGAGAGCGGTGGGCTATAGTGTCAGAGACTCTCTTCTCCTCCCACTTCCAATGGTGGACCTCCCCAGCCCTGCACCCCAAAGGTCTGTGATGGTGCCACCCTGCAGGAAGTTGCCGCCGCCTGCCCCACCCCGTACACAAATCCCCCCCTACTTGCCTGAAGCTTACAGAGCCTCGTGCAACCCCAGGCTGTGTCAGAGAAGCTTCTTGAGGCTTCCCCGACACTTTAAACCAGGGGTGCTCAATAGGTGGATCGCAATCTACCGGTAGATCGCAAGGCAAAATGAGTAGATCGCGGAGTGCCGACCCCCCCTTCAGGTGCCTCTGGGAGGAAATGCCGGGAGTAAGGCCCATTGTACTCAATGGGGCTTACTCCCAGGTAAGTGTGGCTAGGATTGCAGCCTCACAGCCTAATCCTAGGCATGTCTACTCAGGAGTAAGTCCTGTTATACTCAGTGGGGCTCATTGTACACATAAATGTTATATGTTATAATGGTGCGAACACTGTAAAAAAAACTCTGGTAGATCTCCTTGCTGGGTTTCAAAGTAGCTCTCGAGCCAAAAAAGTGTGAGCACCCCTGCTTTAAACTGTTGCCCGGGACATTTGCCCCATCAAATAATGGAAGGTGTCGGGGCCCCTCCCAGATGCCCTGACCCCCAACTTACCCTGGAGCAGGCACCCCATGCCCAGGGTGGGGAAGCTTCACTGCCCTCAAAGGGGGCAAAGCAGGTTGGCTCACCTCAACCAGGCAGAGGGGGCTGGCAGGGGAAACAAGGAACACTGCAGGAAACAAGCCAGGCACAGGAAAGGCCTTTTCTGCCCCACCTGGAGGAAGGGGAGGGGCCAAAGGGGCAGGCTTGCTCCATAAAATGGGGAGGCCAGGGATGAGAGGCAGTCAGTGTGAAGCAGGGAGCTGTGAGGTGAACAGCTCCTGCTCCTAGGCCGGGTTTGGCAGCTCTGCTAGGGAGGAGGACAAGGGTGCTGGAACCCCCTCCCCCTCCAGCCAATCTGAGGCCTCCCGGGGGAGGAACAAGCCTGCTCCAGGCCCCTCCAGGGGAAGGCCCCTACAGAAGGTTTGCCACTGCCCACTTCTACTTCATTCCCCCTCTTCCTTTTCAAGTCCAGGACGCATGAGGAGGAGCAGAAGTGAGTGCCCCACTGCCAATTTCCTGCCTGAGGCATCTGCCTCAGTTTGCCTTCTGGATGGGCCGGCCCTGGGACAGGTTTCCCTATGCATGCATAGCATAGTTTATGCCCCTAGTTACTCAGCGTACCCGCAGTGCAGGCTCAAGCTAGCTTAACAGTCTGTCCACATCACCATGGACCTCTCAAAACTCTAAGGCTTTGAGCTGTGGATGAGGGCCCTCGGGATCTCTCACCACCAGCCCGTGTCTCCCAGAAGCCTTTGTAGGATGTGGAGACCTGGTTTAACACCTGCGCAAATGGCCGCAAGAACAGAAAGTGGGTGACCTAAACCCCCAGTTGACTTTGTGCAACAGGCCATATGCTACGTCTACTTGCTTGCCTTCTTGTTTGGGTCCAAGCCCCATGAAGTCACAGATTTCCTGGCTGCATGTGGCGTTAATTTCCTGCCTCTGTCGTAATGTTACAAAGTTAGAACGTCCTTAGAAAATTCTCAGATTTTTTGGGTACATAATGATATGGGCCTTAACTGCGGAGGGTGACACTTAATTACTTGGTTGTGAAATGGATGACAGGAAAAGCTCCTTGTAATAGCGCCACGGTGCCACCCCCATTGGAAAGTGCTCGTCATTTAGTGGCAGTGGTGCGCATACCATGCTGTGTGTCAGTCATAAACTACGTACCGATAGCAAGAAGGCAGCGACTGGGTTATTTGGGATGGAGTGGCGGTGGGTGCAGTTGCTTCCCAAACCGTATCACATAATGTACCCTGTCTGATCACACTGGAGTGTCTTTTTGGAGCTTATAAATATGGTGAACTTGGGCCGGTCAGTTGGAATCTTTCAAACGACAGATTGCATTGCATTAGAGTACAGCATAATGTCCTCTCCTCCCCCCCCCCAGTTAAGTTTCAATTCCTCATGATTAGAGGAGAAAAGCATGAAAATGGGGCCAAAATAATTAGTGGTGCAACTAGTGCACCTCCCTTATGAAGAAAGGCTACAGGCCAGGGTTTGGGGCTCTTCAGTCTCGAAAGAAGACTTTCCCCCCTCAAGGCCGACATGATTGAGAGATATAAAAATATGCATGGGACTGATAGAGGGAAGTTATTTTCCCTCTCACACAATACCAGAATCAGGGGACATCCACTAAAATTGACTTGCGGTAGTACAGTTTTAGAAAAGAAAAAAGAAAATATTCTTTACCCACCATGTAATTGATCTGTGGAACTCCTTGCCCCAGGATATGGTGATGGCACCTGGCCTAGATGCCTTTAAAAAAGGATTGGACAGATTTATGGTGGAAAAGTCCATCACAAATTACAAGCCATACCGCACCATCAGCAAAGTAACACATAGGGCGCAATCCTAACCAACTTTCCAGCACTGGCATAGCTGTGCCAGTGGGGCATGTGCTGCATCTTGCAGTTGGGGGACAGTCTTGGAGGCCTCCTCAAGGTAAGGCAATGTTTGTTCCCTTCCCTTGGAGTTGCATTGCCCTTATGTTGGTGCTGGAAAGTGGGTTAGGATTGCACCCATACTCATTTAACTGGATAGACTTCCCTGTGAAACAAGGAAGCATCTATTAGGGGACCAATCAAGTCCCTCCATTTCCATGTTTGTTTCAGGACCTAACAGCCATTTAAACAGCCAAGCTCTGTTCATAGTTGACAGTCTTGTGCATGCATTTTGCCCTGTAGAACTTAGGCTATGTCAACAAGGTTCTGTCAAATCCAGAACTGAAAAAAAATAAACTAGGTGTTGTCATCCTCATTCCTACTGCAGCCATCACCCCTCATCCAGAAGCTGAATGAAAAGTGAGGTTTCTACAGATTTCTTAAAGCAGTTCAAGGAAGGGTGCAACCAAGCCTCCAGAAGGACGGTGTTTGACAAGGTTGGCCTCCAAAAAGGCCCTGCTTGTACTACTACTACTAATAATAACTTTGTTTTTACCCCGCCTTTCTCCCCGAAGGGACTCAAGGCGGCTTACAACAGGTTAAAACAGATTTAAAAATGTAATTTAAAAACAGATAAAAGCATATTAACACATATCATAAAAACAGTAGTCAGATAAAAAGTAGTCAGGTAAAAAAGAGCATAGAGCAGCAAATCATAAAAGAATCAGGCCTGTAACCAAGCATTTAAAAAATATTGAAAGATGTTGAAAAGATGTTAAAAAGGCCAAGAACTCAGAAGGCTTGTTTAAACAGAAGGGTCTTCAGGCCTCACCGAAAAGTCTCAAGAGAGGGAGCCATTCTTAATTCAAGGGGAAGGGAATTCCATCGCATTGGTGCCACTACTGAGAAGGCCCTCTTTCGTGCTGCCGCCCCACGTACCTCCCTATGTGGCGGCACTTGTAAAAAGGCCTTCTCTGATGACCTAAGAGGATGAGCCAGATTGTACGGGAGTAGGCAATCTCTAAGATACCCTGGCCCAGAGCCGTATAGGGCTTCCCATATCTCTGAAGGCAAGCACATCCAGACCATGCCCTGAGTTGATGACTGAACCATACAGAGCAGTGCATCTGAGAGGAGGTTCACATGACCTTCAAGATTCACATGACCCTTGTGTGCTTTCCGCTCGGTATGGAAATTTGGTTCTCTTTGTGCAAGCGGGTAGTAAATTTACAGCCAGCCTTAAAACTCATTCCCTGCTGAGATTATGGAGAAATCTGATTGGTGTTTTCACTAAGCACAGATTTTTTATTTATTTTTTAAGTGAAAACAGGATGCGGAGCTGTGATTAATCAAAACGTTCCTTTTGTTTCTGGCTCACAGACATTATCACAGCATGGAGGTGTTCACACATTACGATCTGCTGGACCTCAATGGAACCAAAGTGGCTGAAGGGCACAAGGCCAGCTTTTGCCTGGAAGACAGTAACTGCATAGATGGTATGTGCAGGTTGGGATAGGAAGGGACACTGGGATGGCAGTGCAGCATTTGCCTGCGATGGTTTGCAAGAGGATGGCAGCTAAAATGGAGAATGGTCTTGTACCCTGTGTATGTATCTACACCAAAATAGTGTTTAGGAGTTGGGAGTGGGAAGAGCAGAGAAAGAAATGGCCTTAAATCTTTTTCTGAGAATTTTGTTTTTATGTACATTGATTTTTTCCCCATACTTATATAGTACCCCCCCCCCCACACACACACACACACCATATCTGTGGTTCCTGCTGGTGTCCATAGGTACCTGGAACTGCACATAGTAGTGATGCTTTGGTGCCACAAGGGCACTACAGTGCTTGATGCCACAAGCCTCAGTGAGGCTTCAAACAGAGAGATGAACCCTAAGCACAGCATTAACCAGAAGTGGACAGCAGAGGAATTTTTTGGGGAAGAAAGCAGGCAGCAAGAATGCTAGACTTGTTGCCGCTAGAGAAGGCAAAAGCAAGACTGCTAGCAAGAAGTGGTCCAGCATTTTTGCTGTCTTCTTCCCCTGCTGTCCACTTCCTATTAGTGTTCTCACTGTTGCCTCCTCTAACATTCCTCTAGTGCAGGGGTGGGCAAATTTTCAACTTTAGGGAACCTGGACCTTTAGCAATTGTGTAGGAGAGAGAATTTCAGCAGGTGCAGATCGGACATAGCCCTGCTCAGAAGTCAGTCCTGTTATAGTCAATGGGTCTTACTTCCAGGTAAGTGTGGATAGGATTGTAGCCTTAACCTGGGGCTTTCAGCATGCATAGGAGATGGTGCACCACTAAGCTACAGCCTCCCTAGAGCATGAAGGGATGTACGTCAGTTGCACGTAGAAGAGCTCTGCCCAGCTAGCCTGGAAAATAGGGCTGGAACGAAGCATCTCAAGAAGCCCGGCTGCAACGCTAGTCAACTCTTCTCTTAAAAAACAAAGCTAATGGCTTTTTTAAAAAAGCATCTATAAACTGACCTCTGACATTTCTTTTATTTCTGCTTCCCTTCCCCTTCAGGCGTCCAGAAGCAATATGAGTGTGCCAATTTTGGGGAGCAAGGAGTCACTGCTGGATGCTTCGATGTGTACCGGCATGATATCGACTGCCAGTGGATCGATGTGACGGATCTCAAACCAGGAAACTACCTCTTTCAGGTTTGTTGCAATCCATCGGGCCAATCCATCGGGCCAAGGTGCGTCTGCTGCCATCTTTGCAGACAGAAGACCAAGAGAGAAACTGCATCTGAGAAGACAGTGGGCCCTCTTCATCCGCAGGCTCAGCATCTGCGCAATTCAGCATTTGCGGGTGCCGAGTCCATGGCTGGAGGACCTCAGAACACCTTCTGGACACGACCGGAAGTCACTGACACAAACCGGAAGTGAATCATTGGGTCTGCGTCCAACCCGATAATTTAAATTATAAAAACAAACCACCACATGTGAATGGACCATTAGATTGCTTATAAACCATGCTCTGCGCTACTCAAGGTGCTTTAAAAATAAATGCAAATAGAATAGAAATTTGCGCTCCTTTGCTTCCAAAAGGAGAAGAGAATGAAGCTACAGAGGAGGTATGGAGGACAGAAGAGTGGTAGACTAGAGTGTCTCCAATGCTCTAACTCACCATACTCTTTTCCTCCACACTTCTTCTTTAGCTCCATTCCTCTCTCTTTTAAAAACCAGAGAGGAGGAGCAGTGGATCTGTATGGAAGGAACATTACTGGGTAAAGGGGTGGCATTGGGCATAGCAAGGAATTGTTGACAGTGGCGTCACTAGGGTTTACGTCACCCGATGCAAGAGGCCAGCACATCACCCCCATGATGGACCTCCTCCCATGCATGGTAACATCCTGGGTGGTGGGCCCGGCAACGCATCATTGCCCCACCCCCGTGGGTTTTTTGCTATAACTTTTGGCAGAATAGAGATATTTCAATGTGGTTTGTTTCATTGCATTCTGCATGTCATTACGCATTGAATGATATATAACATGATAGTATTATTCCTAAAAACCAAGATTTTAATAATTTTGGCCAGTAGTGGTGTGTCGTCATCCTCCGTGTGTGTCACCTGGTGTGAACTGCACCCTCCTACCAACGCCACTGGTTGTAGAAACCCTGGTAGTGTTTGGTGCACTGCTTCAGGCACCAGGAGGTTTTGGGGCAACCCAGAGTAGTCCCTGTTTGCATACACATTTCCCCCTATGGATCTGGGCCTATGTTTTCAAGTGGTTCTAAGTCCTCTCTGTCACTCCTTTCTCAGGTCATTATCAACCCAAACTTTGAAGTTGCAGAGTCCGATTACAGCAACAACGTCATGAAGTGCAAGTGCAAATATGAAAGTCACCATGTCTGGATGTACAATTGCCACATAGGTGAGTGGGGACAAAAAGGCTAGCCAGATAAAAAAAATTTTAAAAAAAGACTAGCCTCTCTATCAAGAAGTTGGTGCAGAAATCTTTGTAAATGGTGCTTCAGTTTTGTGGTGATCCGCTTTGCTTATTTATATACTGCCACTATATATTGCCCTATGTATCTCTAAGGTGGTTCACAGGAAGAAGAAAAAAAGACAACACAATGAAAAACAGCAGTGTAGCAAACTCTCACATTAAAAGACCTGGGAGAACTAGAAAGGTCCTTAATGCAGTCTCAGAAGGACATTAGCATGAGTGTCAAGCAAGCCTTTTAGGAGAGAGATGGTTCCATAAATCCTTGTGTGGTGTGGTGTCGATTCCAGATCAAATTCCCACTCAGCCACAAAAGTTCAATGGTTGTCTACAGGCCAGTCACTATCAGTTGTGTGGATAAAATGGGGTAGGAAGTCCTTATACTCCACCATAGCTCCTTGGAGAGGGGTCATAGATGGAAATATAATAATTTTAATATAAAGCCAGGCACCACAGCAAAGAAGGCCCTGCCTCATCTCAGACAGCAGGGGTGGATGTGTCTCCAAAGCGGATCTCACTGCATGGGCAGGTTGATGTGGAACTGATGGTCCTTTAGGATACAGAAGACTTGTAAACCCAGTTGACAATGAGATGAATTCTTTCCCATTTTCCCCCTCTGCAGCCGACTCCTTCAGCGAAGTAATAGAAGAGAAGTTTGATCACTTTCCTGGACTTATGGACAACCAAATATCCACTCGGTAGAGAAGCCTGGATGTCAGCCCCACTATTTAAGGAGGAAGGAATGATTTTCCTAACCACTGCAGAGAAAAACTCAAGTAATCAACCAACCAACCATTAGCCTTAGTAAGTTATTTTCAAGGGTGTGCTCCAGACCTCCATTGTACCTTAGTAAGTTAGAGTGTTCTTCAACACAAGAGATAGGATTTTTTTTTTTTCCTTTTTGCATCCATTCCAGCGGAATGAAGATTTTGCACCAGTTGCTGAGCTCTATCAGACCCTGCTCCCCAAAATGTACACTGTGACTTATTCACAAGGAATCTTGTGCAAGCTCTGGCACCAAAATTTTTCACCACGATGTAGTAGCAGCAAGCCATACGAGGGTGTCCATTGTTGGCTATTTGCCTTTTCAAGGGAATGTTGTGATTGATGCCTTCATGTTTTGTCTCCACCTTACCTGAAAGTCCAGTGGTGCACTGCCAACGCAGAACAGACATTTCTGCACATTCCTCATGATGCTCAGAGAACTTGATGACGCACCACCTTAATTTTTTGTACTGTCACACTCCTTTCTCGTCACGCCAGTTCCTTTCTCCATGGGCACCTTTGGCAGCTGGCAATAATAGGATGTTTGATACACCATGATAAGAAAACATGTCGAATCATTCCCTATATCTTGGGGTGTTGTTTTTTTTGGTTGTTTTTTTTTGAGACACTAGGCTGTGAATTTATTTTTTGCACAGTAAGTAAGCAGTTTGCCTCCCTGCCTTTTTACAGGCATTTGCTGACTCTGTGATCCTTTTTCAGTTTGCTTTTCCCATCTCTCCCCTTCCATCCCGATTGACTTTTACATATAAGTGTTGCATTGTCAAACATACTCTGGAAAGATAACTTATTGGCCTAATGCCAAAAAAAATCCCCTTCCCCTTAGTTCTGTCAGCCATTTCAGTGTTGTCTTTAAAAGAAAAACTTTGGAATTTACACATGTTCACAAAAATGGTGCTAAGCACATATACCTCTGTTTGTTTGAGGTCATGCATTGCTAAAAGTACCCCTCCACACACCCTCAACTTGAACTTGTATTAAAGTCTCTCATTGTCTAGGAAAACGGAGTGGATGCCATTTGTGTGTAACTCGCTGACGTTGTGCAATCGTCTGCTGTGTGGCTGAAAGGAAAAATTAGTTTAGCATGGTCCTGCTGTTTCGAGAGCATGATCCATCTGCTTTGGAATTTGCTTCCCAAAAGGAGTCCGCAGGATGCTCGCAAAACAGGCCATGAAGATTAGTGCCCTTTTGCACCATTGGCTTTATAAGCCGATAACCTGAGGTATACTGCCTTAGTCCCATTAAGCTTTCAAGGCTCCTAGTTATTGATCGTCCTGGCTTCCATTGTTTTGGAACTATGGCTGAAGGAATTTAAGGGATGCCTAAAGCCAAGGCAGAGTGCACAGGGATTATTTTGGACTTTTCTGTATTTGGAATTTGTTTTTAATCTCCTTTTGCAATATGTGTGTGTGTGTGTGTGGAGGGGGGAGAGGCTTTCCTATGCAGAAAAATGAATTCAATATCCACGCAGGGTGCTATGCAGGTTCACCAGTGGAAAGACTGAACTAAGCGTGTTTCTTTACTCAGCGTGTGGTCGGTCTGTGGAACTCCTTGCCACAGGATGTGGTGATGGTGTCTAGCCTGGATGCCTTTAAAAGGGGATTGGACAAGTTTCTGGAGGAAAAATCCATTACGGGTTACAAGCCATGATGTGTATGCGCAACCTCCTGATTTTAGAAATGGGCTATGTCAGAAGGCCAGATGCAAGGGAGGGCACCAGGATGAGGTCTCTTGTTATCTGGTGTGCTCCCTGGGGCATTTGGTGGGCCGCCGTGAGATACAGGAAGCTGGACTAGATGGGCCTATGGCCTGATCCAGCGGGGCTGTTCTTATGTTCTTAACTACAATTCCCAGGAGGCCTTGCAGGTCTCTTGTTATCTGGTGTGCTCCCTGGGGCATTTGGTGGGCCGCTGTGAGATACAGGAAGCTGGACTAGATGGACCTATGGCCTGATCCAGTGGGGCTGTTCTTATGTTCTTATAAGTTGGGGTCGTAGCTCCTCTTGATCAGGGACTCAGGGCATCCCTCTCCACAACCCAGCTCTCTCCCATCCTGTGTTCCCATCTAACCTACCTCATGGGGCATTGCAACGCCAATAGCCAATTCGCATGGCCATGTGCTTGGGGTGGCCACTTGTCCTCCTTTCAGTGCATGGCACAGGTCAGACAACTCCTTAACCAGAAAGGTGGCAGGTTTGCTTGTTCTCAGCTGCCCATCTCTCAGCGACAGTTCAAGCCAGCAGTTGCCCTTTGTGGTGATAGCCAGAGCCACAGCAGTGGTGGTGACGTGGGCAGGGGAGCGGGTGCTGTGCTGCAAAGTAATGACCAAGGAGGAACCTCAAGCGGGCATAGGGCAGGTTGAAAGACTGAAAACCTGCACTGAGACTCCTGAAAGATTAGGGTGCATGGATCACCACTAAGCAACATACTGGAAGGGGAGGAAGAGAGACAACAATTGCAAGTACCAGTGTCTTGTCCCAAGATCTCTCAAGTTCTCATCTTACTTATACCGAAAGTGTATTACATATCTCCCATTCTTCCACACTGGAGTTGGTCCAAAGCTTAATTTTCTTCTGGAAACAGCACTGCTGTTCCACGAGCACACAAACTTATGCTGTCTCAGTAGCGTGGAGGGCAGGGGGTCTGGTCTAGAGGGTAGAGCCTCCGTTTGCCTGAAGATAACATCTGAAGGTCGCCAGTTCGAGGCCACCAGCACCGTGAATGGCGAAACCTTGAAGCACCTGACAGGCCTAGCCGAGTTAAGCCGAGTTATTCCACCTGCTCTTTGGCCGCTGTCAGCCTGTGTGGGAGGAAAATGGAGGCCAGAATGTGATACTAGATCATAAAAGATCCATCTGAAATGTTGTGGTTCTTGATAGACAGAACCTTCTTCAATTGTAAAAATCCCTATTGGGATTTAGTATAGCCTGCCTATGTAAACCGCCTTGAATTAAAGTCTGAGGAGAAATCTGACGACCAAGAAAGGCAGTATATAAATACCTGTATTATTATTGTTATTATTAGCATGGGAGCTGCTTCCGAGTTGTATCACCCAGTGACACTCCAGGGAACAGGGGACCCCCAAACACAGTCAGCAACACCACAACTGCACCCCACACCAAAAGGGGTCCAGTCTCAGTACATTTCATATAGCGTGTCCATGTTCAGGCAAATACTCTATATTTTGACTGTCAGAGCTGGGGGGGGGGGCTTACCTGGCTCATAGCCTTAGCACCCTACTGTGGGCCTTTCCAGTTAGTAATGGCAGAATATCACATTGGTTTCTTTGTAGCCTGTGGTCATCTCATGCCATAAGCTGCCATATGAACACAACCTCAAGATAACTAGCGGGCCCTCCTTATCCATGTGCTTAGCCTCCACAGATTTGCGCTCTACCTCAGAATGCCAGATGCAAGGGAGGGCAACAGAATGCAGGTCTCTCGTCTTGTGTGCTCCCTGAGGCATTTGGTGGGCCACTGTGAGATGCAGGAAGCTGGACTACTACGGCCTGATCTAGCGGGGCTGTTCTTATGTAAGCTGAGCACACGGCTGGAGGCCTCAGAGGCCTCCATTACCTCCAAACATTACCAAAAGGCACTTTGCGCAGCAAACTTCTGGTTGCATCCAGGCCTTATGAGAAAGCTGGGTATAACCTCCAGAGGGTAAGTCCCTAAGGCACCCCACCCCATGGATTCAATTATTTTAAGAATTCAGTATCCACAGGAGTCCTGGTACAGATCACCCACAGAAACTGAAGGCCCCCTGTACACTACAAAAAGTGCCTGTGTAGCATCTCCCACATTGGTGAAGCAAAACAGGGACAGGCACTGAGAGTTTGCCGCACAGCCCATAGTTCAGCAAGCGCACCCTCTCCTGAACAGCAGCACTTATTTGCCTTATGCCAGGAAAGGAGGTTTTGCCAACATCAGTGGCATCATCTGAGCCAAGGTCCACAAAGCATTTCGCCCCTGAACATAGTTACAATGCAAGAGCTCAGCCTCAGAATGAGCAAGGGAGAAGGGGTGTGAGTAGCATTTCCACACCACTATGACAGCCAATCCACATAGATCTGGCCTGGGGCAAAGCGGGTAGGCATGGTTGAGCCCCAACCATCCAAATCAGGCATGTTTTTGAAAATGCAGGCATCCCCCTGGACCTTAGATACCAGAAACTGCAGACAGTAGTTCATGTACACAAAGCAGTTCACAAACCACCCTCATCACACCAACGACTTCTCTTTGATTGCAGCCCTCCTGGCACTATGTGTTACCTGCAAACACTAACAGGAAACAGGAAGAGCTCATTGGAATTGGGATGGAGGGCTGAAAACAACACAATGCTTAGTGATGGGAGGATTTGTGAATCACAGAGAAGTGAAACTGCAGATACGGGAGCCACAGGTTTAGGGGGACACCTGTACAAAATTAATTCTAAGGAAAGCTGACAGAGTTGCTCTCTAACACAAAGCGAGCAGGAGTTGAGATCCAGAACAATAGACTCTCTTTCCTCCCCAAAAGGAAGTATGTGAAATGAATGCATTTGCTGAAATGTAGTAGGCAAAGAGGATCATAGGAAAAAAAAATACTGCCATATGTATACAACGTGTTGGTTTGTGTGTTAACTTTATTTCAAAACAAAATTCTCAATGAACTTCAGTAAACAAGATGACGACTCCTGCAAAAGTCTGGCTTTGTGTCTTTCGCATCCACTTGTCATCGAGCTTTAGCCGCTAGCATCTTGGGGAGGGGGGAGGAAAGTGGAGACAATCGTTCAAGGCCATTTGTATGCAAACTTGTGCTCATCCAGAGGGGACCCCCAGAGGCTGGATAAGGGCAGACAAGAAGATTTCCCCTCCATCTTTGCAAAGCCAGGTCAGGAAGTGAACTTTCAGCAAAGGAATTTGAGGGGGGGGGGAGACCACTTAGCTCCTTCTCTAGCTGGCTACCTCTTTCCCCCTCCACCTCATACTGCCCAAACAGAGATTCCCAACCTACAATTCCACCACTGATGCATTTGGAACCTGGGCTGGGGGAGGGGGGAAGTTAAGGGCCCATCCTCTGCTGGGAATCATGCTCTCCTATCCCTCCTCTGCAAAACTGAAGCAATGCCCAGGTATAAAACTCCAGGATGCAGGCTAATTGGGTAGTTTCCACCCTATTGAAGAAGAAAGCAAAGGACATCCGATTGATTTAGAAAAGGGATGTCAGAGCCTAGCAAAAGAAAAAAACCAACCAACCAAACACACAACAGGTTAAATCAGTCAAATCACAACAAGGATTCTTTGTTTCTGCAACAGTGGATGCCATTGGGAGAGCTCTTATTGGGTTATAGTGCCCTCTTGTGGTCCCTCTCCAGGACAGCCCATTGCCCAGAAAGCAACATGGGAAATTCCAAATCCCACCATTAACTCTTGTCAACTTGGATCCATTCTTGTGTCTACCACCTCCCCCAAAACATCAAGATTCATCCACAAAAACCACAGATCAACCATTATTCTGTACGCAGTTTAATGCCGCACCCAGACCATCAACCCAAGATCTTCTGTTCTACTCTGGCAGGCTTGAGTTTTCAGGGTTCTGCACTTCCTGGCCAGAGTACAGCTGGGGTCTGCGCTGTAATCCCAAGGCTCTGGTCACCAGCCTTCGAGCAACTGCCGTGTCCGTCTGGGGTCTCTCTTTGGCCAGCTGAAGGAGCTCTGAAGTGGAAGAGAAGGGGGAGGAAAAACACAAACGGAGGGTTGCGAAGGAAGTCCTAGGGATGCAGCAAGACAACTTGGAGCCTTGGTAAAATCTTTCCTCAATGCAGACATTGTAACCATCATCTGTATAAAACATACTCTACAGGCCCAGTACAAGAAGTTGGTTGAATTAAATGTACCACTTCAACCCAAAAGTGGTGCATCCTGGTTTTTTAATTTCACATTTCTTTAAAACACACACATACTGCAAGTAGAGAACTAGGACACTGGGGAGAGGGGATCTAGCTCACTCCCAGCTGAGCCTAGCTGCAAGTTATACACTTCCAAACCAAGCTCTTGCTGAAATAATAATACTGGCGTTGTGCTTTCTCAGCACAATATTATCTTGAAATATATGTACTGCACATATATTATCTACTACATTACATAAACCTATAATATAAATATTATCCCCATAGGGTAGATGGAAGAAAAGGGCTGAGAAGCTTGCCAAAGGGCACAAGTGAATTTATGGAAGATGCCAAATTCAAAACCTGGGAAGGCTTTGCAATTTGCGTCTCTGCCTGTTAGCCACAATGCGGGGCCAGCCCTCTCATCAGAAGCTCGACCAGAGAAGTGAAGGCAAACATGTCAGAAGCCAAAACTACTGCCTGCCTATTCCCCATCAGCCTGTTCTCTGTCCCTCACAAAGAAAGGGGGAGCAGGAACAATTGGTCACTAAGGGAGAGTAAGTTGAGACCAACGCAACAGAAAACTCGGAAGTGTGGCTTTCTTGCATGTTTGCGCAAGACTCCCTCTAGCCTTCTTTGCCTGTCTCTGGGGGAGTGGGGGGGATTCAGAATACAGTGTATGCACTACATGAATGTAACATGTAACCAGGCTCTCAGCTACCTTTCTATAGCAAGAAGACTTCTAGGTTTTGAATACAGGAATACAGTGCGACCTCTGTATCTATGGGGGATCTGTTCCCCCAAGCAAATAATGACATGGGGGGGCATGTAGCACACACCTACTTACCTGGGGGCTGCTCCCAGCCCTCTGGAGGCCGCATGGGGCCTCCACACACCTCAGAACACCTCCCCGACACAACCGGAAGTCAGTTCTGGTCTTCTAAGGCCCTCGAGCTATGAGTTTAGCACCCATGGATACTAACATTCAGATGCCAAGCCCACGGGTAAGGAAGGCCTACTGTATTCAAAAAATGCAGTTCTCCATCTATTATCTCATGTGGTACAGAAGGGGAAGAAAGGCAGCAACTCAGTGGAAGACCACATACAGTAGGTCCCAAGTTCAATCTTTGGCAAGTTTGGGAGAGACCCTGTCCAAGATCCTGGAGAGCCACTGACAGTTAGTGCAGATGATAATGAGCTAGACAGGTACAAGGCATGCCCAGGTACCAACCTGAGATAAGGTATCTTCCTGTGTTCAAACAGCTTGGAATACCAGTGGAAAGGAGCCCTCAACATTGGCTTTCATGGGAAGCCACCTTCTGCCGCCCGAGATGGGCCAAGGATCTGACTCCAGAGTTTCAGGCAGGGTCTTTCCCAGCCCTGCCTGCAGACAACATGGATAATCTGGGACAGCTGGCATGCAAAGGAGGTGCCCCACTGCTATAGCCAAGTAACTCTCAGAGGGATTAACAAAATAAAGGCAAAGAAAAAAAAATCTACCCAGAGCACTTCTATAGTGGCTTGTGTGTTGAATTTTGACCTGGAAGATCCAGGTTCAAACACCCTGTTCAGCCATGATGCTTCCTGGGTGACCTTGAGCAAGGGGCAAAAGGAGGGAAGGAACCATGTACACCACCCTGAACTCCTCGGAAGAAGGATGGTATAAATATCTGAATAATAAAATAAAATGAATATCAAACAACATGGGCACCCAACAAATCCTCCAGGTCTAAAGTGAGAAAGCAAGACTTAAGCTACACATTTATTTAAAATACCACCCCTCTAACACATGCACACATAGGCCAGCACCAGGCAAAACTGCACCCAAGGCAAAACTACTTGTAACCCTGAATATTTTTTTCCCCATAAGACTTTGTAATTGATTATATTCTATAATGCTATTGTGGTATTTATCTTAAAAAAATATGAATTGTCAGTTGCATTTTTTACATGGCTTTTAAAAAAACGAATTGTATAAAACTGTGCCCCCCTTAAAGATTAGTATTGCACCATTCTGAGGTCCACGCCTTAGGTGGCTGTCTGGTTATCCTAATGATCGCACTGGCCCTATACATGCCTCATCCACAAGGGAGAATGCAAGTCAGGCCAACCTCAAATCCTCGTTCAGGAAAATGGGTTCAAAAAAAGCCACCATGTCCTGCAAAAACTTTTTCATTCTGATATTTTTTGCAGAAAATGTCTTTGCCCTTCTGCATTTCGGAAGAGCCATTTGAAGACATAAGGAGCATGCAGGTACACACGAACACACTTCCCAGCTTTCTAGCAAAAACCCACAGCCTAAAAGGAAAAAAAAAAAAACTGGTTTATGTCCACCTAAGAAAGAACCCATGTATTTTTTCTATATATATGCTGGAACAGACATATAAGACTGTGGCCACAGCCGATAAAACACCCACAGCAAAGGGAAAGTCTCCTCTGGGTGCCAGGAACCTAGTGCCTGCAAACTGTGACGCCACTACACTTCCACCACACCAACTGTGGACCATTTCAAACACATCACGTCTCTTACTTGGCCGTTGAAGAGCCTTGATTTTTGACTGCCTTGTCCCATGGATCAAGGGCCGGATCTTTAGGGACTCGTAACTCTGTTCCAATGCTTGAGACGCTGCAAAGAGAGAGTTGCCAAGAGTTGGTTGCATTTTAGAGGAGTAGAAGCCTCTGTTAATCTACTACAAAGTCCTTCAGAGGGTTGTCCCAGGGAAAAAGTGGCATTAAAAGGGAGACTTGTCATAGCTTTGGAAAGAAAGGGGCCATCATCAAGACCCGACTTTTTGAAGTCGAAACCCAGTTATTTTCTAACATTAATTCCACCTGCTCCCCCCATTACTTTGGCCTATTACCATCTCCCGGCCATGTTGCCAACTATTTTAGGGAACTAATTAATCCAAGCAAGAGGCGGGCTTTTATGCTCGCCAGACTCAATATTTTTCCCTCTGCATTCCTTGAGGGTAGATTTCTTAATGTTCCGTTTGATAGCAGGATTTGCAAATTCTGCTCCCTGGAACCTGACACGGTGGTTCATATTCTGTGTAATTGCCCTGCTCTCCGAACACTTCATGATACCTTTCTTGATCCAATCCTGTCTGTCCTCTCTGGTTCAACTAATGATTCCCTGCGTTCCCTTTTGGAAGATATTTCTGTGGCTACCACTGATTTGGTTGCTGACTATTTGTTAGCTGTTTTAAGGAAAATATCCTCATGCGTTCCACCAACTTGAATTTTATGTTGCAGGCAGAACCTTGTTGTATAGATTGCATTTATTTTTTCCTATGTTTTCTGTGTCCTGTTAAAATTGTTTTAATGCCAATAAAGGTTCTCAAAATCAAAATCGAAAGAAAGGGGAATGAAATCTAGCAAGCCAAGACAGTAGCTCTCAACAAAACTCCCAGTATTAAACCGAAACCACCAGCTTTCTCAGTGCTGGTGGGAGAAAGATGAAGAGGTGGAAATCAAACACATGTGCATAGAACACCAAACCATACTTCCGTATTTGATGAGCAGGCTTCCCCTCCATTCAAATTCCTTCCCAGAAATTATGATTACTGCATCGTCAACATCTGTTAGCACTTCACACAGAGTGAAATGACAAAACTCTGCCCAAGGGGCTTACAATCTTGATACCGAGGGACACAGAAGAATGGAAGGTGACGGAGACAGAGGTAAACAGAGGGAGTGTATGCAACTCTTTCAGTTACAGGTACATAGTTTAGCTACGGTAGGGAAGAGAACGAGGGTGTGGTGTCCAAGGCTTACACTTCTTGTTTAGCTCAAAGCATATTATGTCTCCTATCAGATCATCTGAATTGGTCAACCATGGTTTGTGCTAAATAGGAAGTCAACAAAGGAATTCAAGTGCGAGTGGGAGGGGGGGGAAGGTAGAGGGAGCACGCACAAGCCCAACACTGCTCATGAAACACCATGTTATGATTTGGCACTGTATGAGAACCAAGCTGCAGTGAAGAAGGGGCACCTGGCTAATTTTTGCCCTTCTTAACATCTAATTTCTCCCAGGCGTTGGGAGGAACAAGTAAAAAAATCAGCCACACAGAAATAAATTACAGGTGGGGAAAGACAGCCAACAGTTCTTCCTTCGCTGTGTGTACAGTGGGCCCCTTTTCCACAGGCTCGGCATCCACAGATTTGAATATTTGTGGATGCAGAGTACACGGCTGGGGGGAGGGGTGGCCTCAGAGGACCTCCTGGACACAACTTCTGGTTCAAACTAGCAACTTACAGTCACATCCAGAGACTTTCTGAGGAGTAGCCTCTGCAGCTGCAGCACTGAGTGGGCTCAGCCATAGATTTTGTTATCCGTAGAATTTGTTGCCTGGAAGGGGCCTGGAATAGAACCTCCCGTGGGTATTGAGGGCCTCCCCCCCGTATCCAACTTTTATTTCTTCCAACGTTTCTTGCCAAGAGACAGAGAAGACAAGATTTGTAAACCTGTAGAATCCTCACAGAGTGTCTAACAACGGTTTCCAAATCCCTAATCAGACTTGGGAACATTGTGTTTGCAGAGGGGGGCAGGGGGAAGCCCCCATAGTGCAGCAGTGATCGTGGCACCACAGGGACCCAAGAGGTCCAATAGGAAAATGTAAGTGGGCTCTGACCACTGATCAGAACTTTGTGCACCCACGGGGAGGCTTGCAGAGGAGGCTATGAGACTCTCAGACCCTGCCGGAAGCCAGCACAACCCCCCAGGTAAGGTTTAAATCCCCTGGGTCTCCACGATTGCTGCAGTGCTATTGGGGCACCCATTTCTGGGCCACTGCCCTTAAGGGGGAATGGTCCATTTCCCAATGGGTTGAGACCCACCAGTTTGGGAATCACTGGTGTATAATGTGCAGCCAGGTCCATATGCTCACATCAACCTGAGCAGCAGGAAGAGCACAAGACAGCATTTGGCAAAAGCGTAGCACAGTCATGTTCAGCACATGAGAAGGGCAACCCCATAGTTACAGCCACTCTTGCAAAAGCCACCTTACCTGCCACGAAACTGGAGAAGATCCCTAGAGCATGAGTGTCATCGACCCACTGTAACTTAAACCCACTCTCTCTAAAAAAGAAAAGAAAAAAAGCAGCATTTATTGGTTATCAAAAAGCCACATATGGATCCACCAGAACATATCATTCCACACACTCCAAATACAGTAGGTATAGGTTTCGCAGGCACACCAGGCAAGCTTTCAGAAGTCTCATCATAAGGATAAACCAGCTTTCTTCCGTCACCGTAGTGCATGTACAGTTCCCAGTCAGTCTCTGATCTAGGCATGTTAAGACCCAGACCTGTATAGCTCCAGCAAGGCTGCCACATCAATACACATAGCCCAGCTTTAGCTGGTGCACCAGCTATGGCTGTACCTGAGCCAGCAGGACCTGGCTAAGGAGATCCATGGCTTGGTGACATCTTGATTAGACGACTGTAATGTGCTCCACATGGGCCTGCCCTTGAAGACAATTTGGAAATTATAGTGCAGGACAGGGGTGCTCACACTTTTTTGGCTCGAGAGCTACTTTGAAACCCAGCAAGGCCCGGAGATCTACCAGGGGAGAAGGAAGCGTCTGACAGACACCCCCTTTGATGTATGGAGTCTAGTCCGTTTCATCAGTTTTGTTGCTGCATGCCTGAAGAGCAGCTAAAGAGTTTCAGTGTCAGTTTAGTGTCAGCTAAATATGTCAGTTTCATCTAGTCACTAGACGAAACTGACATATTAACAGTTTGGAGAGACAGGGCTCTGCGATCTACTCATTTTGCCTCGCAATCTACCAGTAGATCGCGATCCACCTATTGAGCACCCTTGGTGCAGGATATGGCAGCTCACATGGTTGCTGGGGCTCGGCAGTTCGACTTTACAGGGCCACCACTGCAGCAACTGCCCTGGCTGCTGATCCAAACCCAATTCCAGGTGCTGGTGTTAACCCTTTACGGCCTGGGACCAGGGTACTTCAGGGACCTGCACTCCCATATATCATGGCCCAGTCTCTAAGACAGAAGTTCCCAAACTGGTGCATTGTGATGACCCAGCCAGGGAGGCCTGTCTCTGCCCCCTTAAAAGCTAGGGTGATGGTGAAGGCAGTGAAGCAATTGCCACAACCGTGCTGCTGCCAGGGACAAAAAGGTGTTTGTTTTTTTTAAAACTTACCCTCTGAAGGGTCCAGGGAGCCTGCAACCCCTCTGCAGGGCTTCCTGCACCTGCAAATGGCTGTATATAGTGGGAAAAGGCCATCTCCAGTTTTCATCACAAAACCAGAAGTGGCCCTTTTCCACTATTTACAGAGGTTTGGAGGCACTTGGAGCCCTCCACGGGGGTCTGAGGGCTCTGCTGACCCTCTGGGGGGCCAGCACTGCCACAGGAGAGTAAAGAAAATGCTTTTGCCCACAGCAGTGCAGCTTTCGCCCCTCCCCTGCAAGCACTTATAGCAGTTCCTAAACTCCCAGAGAGTTTGGGAACTGCTGACCTGAGCTCATCTGAGGGGGCCTGCCTTGGGCATAACTGTTAGTAAGAGGCGGCCAAGAAGCAGGGCTATTTCTGTGGTGGCACTGGAGCTATGGGACTCCCTCCGTCATGTGCTAAGAACAGCCCCTCATTAGAGGTATTCTGGCAAGAGCTGAAGACATTTTTATTTCAGCTACCATTTTAGGATGGGGCTGTTACCCTGCACATGCCCAATCTCGTCTGATCTTGGAAGCTAAGCAGGGTCAGGCCTGGTTAGTACTTGGATGGGAGACTGCATGGGAATACCAGGTGCTGTAGGCTTATACCATAGTCTTTCGAGACTGAAGGTTGCCAACCATCTCCCTATACTGAACACTATCTCCTGATCTTGTCTGATCTCGGAAGCTAAGCAGGGTCAGGCCTGGTTAGTACTTGGATGGGAGACTGCATGGGAATACCAGGTGCTGTAGGCTTATACCATAGTCTTTCCAGACTGAAGGTTGCCAACCATCTCCTTATACTGAACACTATCTCCCAATCTCGTCTGATCTCGGAAGCTAAGCAGGGTCAGGCCTGGTTAGTACTTGGCTGGGAGACCGCCTGGGAATACCGGGTGCTGTAGGCTTATATCATAGTCTTTCCAGACTGAAGGTTGCCAACCAGGTGCATGGGGAGAGTTTTTTTTTTAATTCTTGCTGCTGGTGACATTATGACTTTTATGGTTTTAATGCTGCTTTGGCTTTGCTTTAGAGGCTTGCTTTGGAAGTTATTTAAACAGAGTTCCCATCCCCAGTTGATCACATCTCATTTGAAACCAAGGTTTAGGGCCAGCCCCACCATCAGGCAAGCGTAGCTGCCATCACGTTTACAGTGGAGGAGGACAGGTTCTGCCTTGGGCCAGAAACAAAAAAGCCTTCAGATGATTTCTTACTGGAACTCTGTGAAAGCCTCCAGAAGGTGTTCAGTTTTCAGCAAGGGTGAAAAATCATAGATCTCTATTACGTGTCCAAAATCTCCCTCATTGATCTGTGCCTCCCCGTAGCTGGAGTAATCAAACTGGATCTTCTCAATGCTGATATCCTTTATGGTCAAATAATTTGTGATCTGGAAAAAGAGAGAGAAAAGTTTGCAGGAGCAAGAAATATTCGTAAAGACAAAAAGAAGAAACATCCAGCCATCCAAACTACCCCAGGGTTAGTTTATGCAATCAGCAGAATCATGCCGTAAAAACTGATCCTGGACTCCAACACTTCTGGGGGAGAGTTGCGCATCTTTGTGTTCTAATTTTTCCCCATGTTGGGAATTTTTGAGAATATCCGGCAGAAGGTTTCCACCCAGCTCCTCACTGAACTTGTTTTGAGGAGGAGTGAGGAGTTCCACCCTGCCATAAGGGAACATTCAAAACATGTAACTGTCCCTTCTCCAGTTTTAAGCGGTACGGTCCAGAAACCATTTTAGCCACTCCTTGCTGCTGATTGGTTAAAATCAGCACTGAGACTCAGAACTAAGGGGAAGTTTCACATAGGAATTTATCCTACGTGGTGTTGGAGGACACCTCTTTCCCTAAGTTCTGACCACAGCCCATCACAAGAGTGGGCAGCCTGCCTCACAGTTGCTCTGCACCCTCCTTCCCCAAAACATGCCTCTGTTGGAAGGCCAGGCAGCTTCACAGCCACATATTGCCCACTGGCATACCATCCCAGCCATCTCCACTTCCAGTAGGCTGGGCCAGCTGTAGCAGGGCCATCTTGCCACTGTGGCCATGGGTCCAAATGCCACCCACGAAACTGCAAAGCACCACCAGCAGTGGTAGTGCCACTAGTTAAAAGGTTTGGTCTAAAGCAGTGATTTTCAACCAGTGTGCCATTGTACATTGGTGTGCCATAGGAGGGAGAGTCATTTATTAGTAAGGCCTCTAGGAGATGCAAGCCCCTCCCTCCACCAGTATGCCTTGTCAATTGTCAAAAAATGCACTGTGAGATGAAAAAGGTTGAAAAATGATGCCTTTAGAGCAGCTAATCTTTCAGTTTACCAGTAACCTCTCACAATATTTTGGACTGGCACGCATGAGGTCACCAAGAAGGTTCAAAGCGTACAGCCAGCATTAATATTCTGCCGAGACGGAATATGGGCTTGCAGATCAAATGGTGCCATGATCAAATGGTGCCATGATCAAATGGTGCATTCCCTACACCACTACTAGAGAATCCAATCAGGATCCACTACCACACCCTGCTAATTATAAAATAATTATGGGGCTTTGTTGAAAACACTGTTTTTGAAACGAAAAAGAAGAGTGAATCTTTACGCACAGAGGAAAACGGCAAACTGGAGCTTGCGCCAAACCAGGGTGGGAGGGAATCGCAGCACAGGAGAGAGGAGAGAATGTGCAAGGCCAAGGGTCCTTAAAGGTGCATACACAGAGCACCAGACCATGGCTTGCCATGATATCCAGGCAAGCCATGGCAGGATATCATCCAGGCATGATATCCTGCCCTCTCAGGAACAAGATCATTAAGTGAACGGTTACCTCTTGCAAGAGTTCAGCACAGCAGTCGTCTTCGAAGACACTGTCCTTCTCTCCTGTCATGGAGCTCCCCACACTTCTGTCTCCCGCAGACAGCTCCAGCCTGGGCCACTGCTGACCTTCCATGTCTACCGTCTCTCTCTCCTGACCTTCAACCACTAGGTTCGTTTTGCCATTATCCAATGCAGAGGTATTTAAGCAGAGGAGGGTCCGAGGCTCTACCACCGATTGATCTGTGCAACATCCCAGGACTGGAGAGGCTGCTGATTCCAGCAAGGGGGCATGAGTATGGCTTTGGTCCAGGAGGTCACTGCAAGGCTCAGCATGGCTGTGTTCCAAGAGGGAAGCAGCGGCACTGCTCTTATCCTGGGTTTCCAACAGAGACACGTCTGTGTCATTTTGGCATGCGGTAACATCCTCGGGGCCCTGTTCCGACAAGGGCTGCGTGTTGCTATGTCCCATTCCACTGGCACATGTACAGTCATCATTCCAATCTTCTGAGATGACGGTATCATTGCAGCATTTCAAGAGGACGGCATCCGTCACCTCCCTCGTGCAGCATTCGGGGAGGGGTGGGGACATGTTACTTCCTGGCCTGGAAGGATGCAGGCTGCCTTCTCCCAGGTCTTCCAGGATGGGATGGGTTTTGCTCACTTCCAAAAGAATACCCGGAGTATTCTTGCTCTGGTCCTCTGGCACACCCACAGGTCCACTTTCTTCCAATGGAGCATCACCTTTGTCCAGCAAGTCTGAGGTTTCGAGAGACTCTGATATCAAAGGAGCCACACTGTCTTCACACTGACTTTTCAGTACGGCCACGTCTTGGCTGCTCTCTGCATTGGCCACCTGCTTGACATTACTTTGGCCTTCCTGATCCTGCGGCTCAGGAGCAGATTCTGACACAAGGGAACGCAGGGGCTCCACGGGCCTCTCGCTAGTTTTACTACCAGACTCCAAATCTTTTGTCAACATCTCTCTGGGGCTTTGAACCTCTGGATATTCTGCCCCGGGAGCAATATGGCTTGGTAATCTCTGGGCACCTGGAACCTCTTCAGTGGTGCACATAGTGCTAGTCGTTTTGAGTGCATTGTCCTCACTCGACTCAAAGCTCTGGGGTTCAGCTCCAAACACTTCCAAGCCTTCCTTTCTAGTGCCCTCAGGCCTTGTGCGCATTGCCCTTGGGACATACAAGGCTCTGTCTGGCTTCTTCCGCGGCTGTCTCCTGCCCCGGCCGTTCCCCCTCCGGGTCTGAGAGTTGTCAGCCAGTGGTTCGATGCGCCGCAGCCGTCCTCTAGACCTGCCACCTCGACCTCTTGATTGGGGAGGGTGGCTTGAGATTGAGGTGCTGCTGATGGAGCCATCTGGATCGTTGGGTTCATCCGGTAACCTACCCCAGGACAGGAAGAATCAAAGAGTATAGACATACGTTCCAGGGCTGAGACTGCTCGCTTTCAGGGGAGGAATTTTTTTAAAAAAGTGGAAGAACGTTCTGTACTACTGAATCCACCTACAACTTGGCTCTAGACCCAAATGTGGGTCGCAACCTGATTTTTGGTGGGTCACATAGCAAGGAGCAGAACCTCCAATGAAAACATGGGTGATTTCAATGAAAACATGGGTGATCCAATGAAACACAGATGATCAGACAACTAAGGGCTTCAAGCCCTGAGGTTACTCAAAAATCAGACAGCTACTAATGACCTTGCTCAGTTAATTACTAATTAACTTGCTCAGCTCCTGCAATTTGCAAGCACATGTAAGTAGAGGGAGGTAAAGAAATAAAAAAAATAAATACATTTTTTTCTAGTTCTCTCTTAAAACTCATAAGAGAGATGAGATGAGATGGGATTCTAGGTGAGTCCCAATAGAGTGTTGTTTTAAAAAGTAGGTCCTGGTGCTAAAATGTTTGGGAACCACTGCTCTAGACTTCTTGGCTTAGAAGCAAGCCCCACCGAATTGCTCATATTCCAAAACATGAGTATTGGAGCCTTTCATGCTCTAGAACAGTGGTCTCCAAACCATGGACCACTGCTCCCTGGAAAACCCGTCCCTGGCATGAACAGAGCTTACCATTTCACAGGGAAGTCTCATATCCACCTTCCCAATCTCCCCAGAACCTTCGCGTCCGCCCAGAAATCAGGGCACAGAGCCTGCTGAGGCAACGAGCAATGGAAGTGACTGCCCAGCGTGAGGTTCTGGGAAGACTAAGAAGGAAGATGTGAGGCTGCTCTGTGAAACGGTAAGCTCCTGCTGCCGTCTGGCACCAGATCTAGCCCGCAGGCCAGGGTTTGGTGCCCACTGCCTTAGAATAACCCTCAGAGGGCAAGGGAAGGCACCAGGATGCAGGTCTCTTGTTATCTGGTGTGCTCCCTGGGGCGTTTGGTGGGCCACTGTGAGATACAGGAAGCTGGACTAGATCCAGTGGGGCTGTTCTTATGTTCTTATGAACTTAAAGGCTAGCCAATTTATTTCAGCACAACCTTTCATGGACCACAGTGAACTGCACAAAGGCTTCGTCTGATTAAATGAATGGTCGCCACATCTCAAAAATAACATAGTGGAAATGGAAAAGGTGCAAAAGATAGCGACTAAAATGATTACTGGGCTGGGGCACCTTCCTTATGAGGAAAGGCTATGGTGTTTGGGCCTCTTCAGCCTGGAGAAGAGATGCCCGAGGGGGGACATGATTGAGACATACAAAATGATGCAGGGGATGGACAGAGTGGATAGAGAGATGCTCTTTACACTCTCGCATAACACCAGAACCAGGGGACATCCATTAAAATTGAGTGTTGAGAGGGTTAGGACAGACAAAAGAAAATATTTCTTTACTCAGCGTGTGGTTGGTCTGTGGAACACCTTGCCGCAGGATGTGGTGACGGCATCTGGCCTGGATGCCTCTAAAAGGGGATTGGACAAGTTTCTGGAGGAAAAATCCATTACGGGCTACAAGCCATGATGTGTATGTGCAACCTTCTGATTTTAGAAATGGGCTATGTCACATGCAAGGGAGAGTACCAGGATGTAGGTCTCTTGTTATCTGGTGTGCTCCGTGGGGCATTTGGTGGGCCACTGTGAGATACAGGAAGCTGGACTAGATGGGCCTATGGCCTGATCCAGTGGGGCTGTTCTTATGTTCTTATGAACTGGTCATCCACTCTGTCTTTCTGCTCATCTTTGCATAAGCCAGAGAGGTCACAACAACTACAGCTTGACTTTCAAGTGGTTTACATTTGACACACAGCCAGGCTTTTAAGATACAAAGTGTGCGGAAGGGCTCGCAAGTGTGGGCTTCCAACCTTATTGCCGAGTGACAGACCACTGTTCTCCTCCTCCATCCTTCCCCAACAGAAAAACTGCTCAGCAGGTCAACGTCATCCACGGTCCTGTGGATCAAGTACCGGAGTCGACTGGACAAGGGTGGAAACAAGAGGACTCTGAAGAAGAAACCAAGAGACATGATACAGTAGAGTCCACATCAAGGAGTCCAGCACTCTAATGCATCCCCATTGGGTTATTCTAAATCTAAGTCCCTAGGTACCCATGGGGGTTTGGTTCCACCACCACCCAGTGGATACAGATATCAGCGGATACTGGAGTCCCTTTTAAAAGTGTTTTTAAACATTAAAACTCAGAAAGAAAATAGACTTCCCTACCTTCGCACTGCAAAATCACGCCATTTGAAGGACAGTCTTCTGTGTTCCTGCAAGTCACTTCTGGTTTGCAGCAACCAGGGAGCCTTCGCCCTGGCTCATCCCAGCATGCATTGCATGACCCAGAAGTGGCTTAAAGGGGCACTGAAGACTGCCATGCCATTGTGCCATGCACAATTTTGCAGCCCAAAGGTACAGATATTCAAATCCACTGATGCCTGCTGATAAGGAGCCACACTGTACTTGTCAATGCAACAACAGCCCCATATCCTTCCCCAGTTTATCCCGGCCTCCATTTTTCTCCCCTCCCTCCACTCTTGCTTTGGTATTAGATTGCAAGCCCATGAGGGCAGGGACCTCTCAGGAGTCTGTCACACGGATGATGCTCTTTACAAAGCCAAAGGTGATGATAAAATTCTTTTCCAAAGAGATGGAGGGGGTGTTGGTGTGTGCAAAGGTACATCCCCAAGCAGGCTCCCAAACCACAGGCCCTCCTTACTTACTTCTCCAGCTGGTTCTGAAGGAGAAAGTGGTCCAGCTCCTCCACGATCTTGCTGACGAAGTCATTCTCAGTGGCGGACAGGAATATGCCATCTAAGCAACGCAGTGCCAGGGTGACGGCTGGGTGGCAACCTGTCAGGTGCAGACAAAGAGGGTGAGAGAGAAGCAAGAGGGGTAGACTGGGCAGAGCAAGAAGGTGCACCAACTTACAGAGGCATGCCCTCCCAATGGCATAGCTAGAGGGGGTGCAAGGCACTAAATTTGGCAGGGAGCCTCACTGTGGCATGCAAGGGGTCCCTCCCCTTTGGAGCCATTCCAGGTGAGGGGGAGCAAAGGGGAGGGTCCCTTGCACACCACAGTGAGGCTCCCTGCAAAACTTAGTGCCTTGCACCCCCTCTAGCTACACCACTGCCCCCCCTTCCCACCAATGCATACAAAAAGGAATCAACCCTACAAGACCAGGGGGGCCAACCACTACACATTACATCCAACACAAACCCCCCCTCCCGTTCCTCTTTTGTGCGTGCCATGCAGCAAAAGCCCAATCCTATGCATGCCTACTCAGAAGAAAGTCCCATGATAGTCAATGGGGGGGGGGGGCTGACTCCCAGGTAAGTGCGGATAGGACTGCAACCTCAGAAACGCAGCCTATGCATGCCTACTCAGAAGTAAGTATGATCATCAATGGGGCTTACTCCCAGGAAAGTGTGGATAGGATTGCAGCCTGAGAGCCCCAGCTTGTGCATGGCTACTCAGAAGTAAGCCCCATGATAGTCAATGGGGCTTACTCCCAGGAAAGTGTGGCTTGACTGCGGCCCAGACCCCTTCCACCCGCCCCCGAGAGGCGCTTCCAGGCGCACACGCAGCCACGCCACCCACCCAGGGGGGCTCCCGGTCCTGGATGCGGCTGCGCTGCGGGGGACCTGCAGCCTCCTCCCTCCGCGATCCCGGCGGATGCACGCAGTGGATGCCCAGGATCCTCCGGGGGGCGAGCGGAGCCGGCCTGGAGACGCAGCAGCTCCTCCGGGAGGTGCGCTTTCCGGGCAGCTCCGCCCTCCCGCTTCCCCGGGGCGGCGACGGCTCCGACGGCTCCTCCCCCGCCCTCGCGGGCTCCAGTCCCGGCCGCCGCAGCCCAGCAGCGCAGACCCCCCGCTGCAGGCTCGGATCGTGCGCAAAGCTTGCGCGCCGCCGCCCCAGAGCAGCCCCTCCGCCCAGGGAGCCGGGGGTCCGCTGCATCCGGCTCTGGGAAGGAGCCTCCTGTATGGAGGCGGGGAGAGGAGGGACCAGGCACCCCAAAAAGGAGGCACCCCAAAAAGGCACTCTTTATGGGGACGTGGGGAAGCGGTTTGGGCAGGGAGACCAGATGTCATCAGAACTGTAAAGGAGGGACCAGGCACCCCAAAAAGGCCCCCTTTATGGAGACGTGGGGGGGGCGGTTTGGGCAGGGAGACCAGATGTCATCAGAACTGTAAAGGAGGGACCAGGCACCCCAAAAAGGCCCCCTTTATGGAGACGTGGGGGGGGCGGTTTGGGCAGGGAGACCAGATGTCATCAGAACTGTAAAGGAGGGACCAGGCACCCCAAAAAGGCCCCCTTTATGGAGACGTGGGGGGGGCGGTTTGGGCAGGGAGACCAGATGTCACATCATAACCGCAAAGGAGGGACCAGGCACCCCAAAATGTAGGAGATCCCAGAAAAATGTAGGCTATGACAACATAAAAGCCATGGATTTTATGTGGTTAATGTAAACCAGCCATTTTCAAACAGTGCGCTGTGGCAAATGGTGTGTCGCAAATGGTGCACAGGTTTGCCACAGGAATTTGGGATTAGGATCATTTGGGCCATTGGGGGATACAAGCCCCCCCCCAAGCCCCCCACCAGCTGCATGATGTACCTGGTCAATTATCAAAAAGCTGAGGGTGTGACTTGACAGTTTTAGCAATTGTTGACAATTTCACACATTGTCATTGTGCCCTGATGAAAAGGTTGAAAAATTGCTGATTTAAATACTATATTACTTATTATTAAATTTAAAAGTATACTACATATAGTTTATTAGTTATAATTTATTAATTGCAATATAGTATTGATATATTAGAGACACTGAGAAAGGCTCAAGGTGTTGTAGCCATGGGATGCAAGTGTCACTGAAAACATCACCTTAAACATTTGATAACCCCTTATTAGAGAACTTACTGGATCTTCAGGGTTGAGAGAGGTACTTTCTTAAAGCTGGTTCTCTTCTCTCTGTGGTCACCTCTCCAAGAATCTTCCCTCATTCCAGAACACCCATTGTTTATCTTAAAGGGCCAGCATGAGCAGGCTGCCAGTAGCATAGCTAGAGGGTGTGCAAAGCACTAAGTTTTGCTCTCGCAACCCCGAATGGCTCCGAAGAGGGGGGGGCTGCTTGCATGCCTCCGTTTTGCAGGCACCCTGCAAAACAGTGCTTTGCACCCCCTCTAGCTATGCCAGTGGCAGCCTGCTTATCCGACTTTGGAGATCTGCAAACAATCCACAAGCAGAGCCGGCCTGTCTATGAGGGCAACTGAGACACTTACCTCAGATGCTGGATTGGGGGGGGTGCTACCTGCTTCTGTCCACTTGCCTCTGCCTCTCCCTTGTTTTGCAAAGGAAGAAAGTGGAAGAGGAACTGTACAGAGTGTTGGGCTAGTCTAGTGCAATGGTTCTTTAACTTTTTAGTACCGGGACCCACTTTGTTGGGGCCCACCGGATGTGATGACATTGACCTGGGAGTTATGTCACTGGCTGGAAGTGACATCATCAAGAAGGATCACTAGCTGGAAGTGACATCATCAAGAAGGATAAAATTTAACACCCCCCATATGACAAAATCAAATTCCCCAAACATCCCAAAGACTATAATCCTATCCATACTTAGCCAGGAGTAAGCCCCACTGACTATCACTGTTAAAAGCATATATAGTACATAGTAACCTGTTAAAATTACAAACCTGTAACATTTCCCCAAATGCTGTCACATACCATGGAAGCCCATACACATTGAAATGAATGGGGACCCAGTAGTGGGTCCCAACCCACAGTTTGAGAAATGCTGGACTTGAGTTTTTCCACCTCTAGGAGGAGGAGTAGAACCAACTGTTGTGCCCCCCCCAAGGTGGCACTTTGCAGATTGCCTTAGGCACCAGGTGGTTTGGGTCCTAAGGTATTCAATGATTTGCAGTTGGATTATAATTAAAGCTGTTGTGTTTATTTTTTAAACTTGTGTTTTCCCTATGAAGAAGGCTTGATATGGACAGCGACATAGAGAAAGAGAAAAATTTAAACTATATAGTGGGCCCTTGGTATCTGTGGGGGATCCATTCCAGGACCCTCCCCCTCGGATACCAAATTCCATGGATAATGAAATCCGTGGGGGCTGGGCACATGCCATAATAATAATAATTATTATTATTATTATTATTATTATTATTATTATTATTATTATTATTATTTCTTTCTTGGTCTTCAGATTTCTCCTCAGACTTTATTCAAGGCGGTTTACATAGGCAGGCTGATTAAATCCCCGTAGGGATTTTTACAATTGAAAGAAGGTTCTTTCTTTCAAGAACCACAACATTCAGATGTTTCTTTCTGATCTGGTCGCAACATTCTGGCCTCCATCCTCCCACGCTCAGAGCAGATGGAATAACTCGGCTCAGCTTGTCAGCTGCTTCAAGGTCGCACGGTGCCGGTGGCCTCAAACTGGCGACCTTCAGATGTTATCTTCAGGCAAATGGAGGCTCTACCCTCTAGACCAGACCTCCTGCCCAGACCTCCAGACCTCCTAATTGCTGGAGAACCTCCCTGTGCCTCAGAACCCCTCCCAGATGCAACAGAAAGGCACTTCAAGTCACGTCCAGGAGGTCTTCTGAGGCTTTCAGCCATGGACCCAGAATCTACAGATAGTAAAATCCGTAGATGCGGAGCCTGCGGATGAAGTGGGCCCATTGTGCACTTTAATACCAGAAAATGACAGTAACTAAGACTGCCTTGTAAAGACAGTTCCTCATCAGGAATGGTGTAACAATATGAGATACACAAAGAGTTGCAGCTAACTTTGCTTTAACTCGATAGCTCGGCCGACCTTTGCGTTAGGAGTAAAGCAGAGAGCCTGCCTGCAAATATTTGGGCTATATTACAAACAAAAAATAAAAATGAAAAATGTAGAAAATCAGTGTTGGAAACAAAACCCAAGCACCATCTGAAAGAAGGTACATATACGTACAATAGCATTTCATTGCAATACTTTCCCTGGTAGGGGTGTGGATTTCAGCTGGACAGATTAATCGGCTGGCTGTTTTCACAAAAAGAGGGTTCAGTGCCAACAAATCAAAATTTAGATGACAAAAACTTGGATGCTAAAGAACAAATGCATCTGTTATGGATATTGCTTCATAAAAATGATTGCTGTTAGCTAACCATAAACTCAGCACTCAGATATGTTGCAGAGCAGAAACCATGTTCATTTCTTTCAACAAAACAAATCCTCCAGGCCACAGACAACAGTCTGTAAAATGTATCACCAGGACTCAAATTCTATGTGCTTACAACCCCACTATTTCCTACTTCCTTTGGAATCTTTCCACTGCACACCTATTTATTTATTTATTTACACTATAAACTTTTTATAGCTTAGAGAGTTTTATAGTATAGTTTTATAGTATAGAGAGGAAACTGAATGCCTTCCACATGCGCTGCCTCCGACACATTCTCGGCATCACCTGGCAGGACAAAGTTCCAAACAACACAGTCCTGGAACGTGCTGGAATCCATAAGAACATAAGAACAGCCCCACTGGATCAGGCCATAGGCCCATCTAGTCCAGCTTCCTGTATCTCACAGCGGCCCACCAAATGCCCCAGGGAGCACACCAGATAACAAGAGACCTCATCCTGGTGCCCTCCCCTGCATCTGGCATTCTGACATAACCCATTTCTAAAATCAGGAGGTTGCGCATACACATCATGGCTTGTACCCCATAATGGATTTTTCCTCCAGAAACTTGTCCAATCCCCTTTTAAAGGCGTCCAGGCTAGACGCCAGCACCACATCCTGTGGCAAGGAGTTCCACAGACCAACCACACGCTGAGTAAAGAAATATTTCCTTTTGTCTGTCCTAACCGGCCCAACACTCAATTTTAGTGGATGTCCCCTGGTTCTGGTATTATGCGAGAGTGTAAAGAGCATCTCCCTATCCACTCTGTCCATCCCCTGCATAATTTTGTATGTCTCAATCATGTCCCCCCTCAGGCGTCTCTTTTCTAGGCTGAAGAGGCCCAAACGCCATAGCCTTTCCTCATACGGAAGGTGCCCCAGCCCCGTAATCATCTTAGTCGCTCTCTTTTGCACCTTTTCCATTTCCACTATGTCTTTTTTGAGATGCGGCGACCAGAACTGGACACAATACTCCAGGTGTGGCCTTACCATAGATTTGTACAACGGCATTATAATACTAGCCGTTTTGTTCTCAATACCTTTCCTAATGATCCCCAGCATAGAATTGGCCTTCTTCACTGCCGCCGCACATTGGGTCAACACTTTCATCGACCTGTCCACCACCACCCCAAGATCTGTCTCCTGATCTGTCACAGACAGCTCAGAACCCATCAGCCTATATCTAAAGTTTTGATTTTTTGCCCCAATGTGCATGACTTTACACTTACTGACATTGAAGCGCATCTGCCATTTTGCTGCCCATTCTGCTAGTCTGGAGAGATCCTTCTGGAGCTCCTCACAATCACTTCTGGTCTTCACCACTCCAAAAAGTTTGGTGTCGTCTGCAAACTTAGCCACTTCACTGCTCAACCCTGTCTCCAGGTCATTTATGAAGAGGTTGAAAAGCACCGGTCCCAGGACAGATCCTTGGAGCACACCACTTTTCACCTCTCTCCATTGTGAAAATTGCCCATTGACACCCACTCTCTGCCTCCTGGCCTCCAACCAGTTCTTAATCCATGAGAGGACCTGTCCTCTAATTCCCTGACTGTGGAGTTTTTTCAGTAGCCTTTGGTGAGGGACCGTGTCAAACGCCTTCTGAAAGTCCAGATATAATAATGTCCACAGGTTCTCCCAAATCCACATGCCTATTGACCTTTTCAAAGAATTCTATAAGGTTCGTGAGGCAAGACTTACCCTTACAGAAGCCATGCTGACTCTCCCTCAGCAAGGCCTGTTCATCTATGTGTTTTGAGATCCTATCTTTGATGAGGCATTCCACCATCTTTTGCGGTACAGATGTTAGGCTGACCGGCCTATAGTTTCCCGGGTCCCCCCTCTTTCCCTTTTTAAAAATAGGCGTGACATTTGCTATCCTCCAATCTTCTGGCACCGTGGCCGTTTTGAGGGACAAGTTGCATACCTTAGTCAAGAGATCTGCAACTTCATTCTTCAATTCCTTAATAACTCTTGGGTGGATGCCATCAGGGCCCGGTGACTTATTGATCTTTAATTTATCAGTGAGGTCTGAAACATCTCTTTTAACCTCTATCTGACTTAACTCCTCGGTCAGGAGGGGCCGTTCGGGCAGCGGTATCTGCCCGAGGTCTTCTGCCGTGAAGACAGATGCAAAGAACTCATTTAATTTCTCTGCCATCTCTCCTTTTATCTCCCCTTTCCCTCCCTCACCATCCAGAGGGCCAACCGCTTCTCTGGAGGGTTTCCTGCTTCTAACATATTTGAAGAAGCTTTTATTATTCCCCTTAATGTTGCTGGCCATGCGTTCCTCATAGTCTCGCTTGGCCTCCCGTATCATCTTCTTACATTTCTTTTGCCACAGTTTATGTTCCTTTTTATTCTCCTCATTAGGGCAAGACTTCCATTTACGGAAGGAAGCTTCCTTGCCCTTCACAGCCTCTCTAACTTGGCTGGTTAGCCATGTGGGCACCCTCCTGGATTTAGTGGAACCCTTCTTTCTTTGCGGTATACACCTCTGCTGGGCCTCTATTACTGTTGTTTTAAGCAGCCTCCATGCACTCTGGAGAGATTGGACTCTTTTTACCCTCCCTTTCAACCTCCTTCTAACCAGCCTCCTCATTTGAGGGAAGTCCGCCCGTCGGAAGTCAAGGGTTTTTGTTAGAGACTTGCCTGGTATTCTTCCCCCAACGTGCACGTCAAAACGGATCGCAGCATGATCACTGTTCCCCAATGGCTCAGTAACGTTTACATCTCTAACCAGGTCCTGCGTACTGCACAATATTAAATCCAGAGTCACCTGTCCTCTGGTGGGCTCCGTGACTAGCTGATCTAAGCCACAGTCATTTAGCACGTCAAGAAATCCGGTTTCCTTATCATGACCAGAACACAAATTGACCCAGTCAATATGAGGATAATTGAAGTCCCCCATGATTACAACCCTGTCCCTCCTTGTCACCTCCCTGATCTGTTTCCTCATTTCAAGGTCCCCATCAGATTTCTGGTCTGGAGGACGATAGCACGCCCCCAGTATTACATCGCTGCACAAGCCTGGTAATTTAACCCACAGAGATTCTACGGTGGAGTCGGACCCACCTTCAATCTCTACTTTGCTGGATTCTATCCCTTCCTTAACATAAAGGGCCACCCCACCTCCAACACGCCCCTGCCTGTCCCTCCTGTAGAGTTTATAGCCCGGGATTGCGGTATCCCACTGATTCTCCACATTCCACCAGGTTTCCGTTATGCCCACTATGTCAATGTTTTCCCTTGTCACCAGACATTCCAGTTCTCCCACCTTTGCTCGTAGACTTCGGGCATTCGCATAAAAGCATAAAAATCCCTAGCATGTATGCACTGCTGAAACAGAGACACCTGCGTTGGTTCAATCATGTCGTGAGAATGGATGATGGCCGGATCCCAAAGGATCTCCTCTATGGAGAACTCGTGTAAGGAAAGCGCCCTACAGGTAGACCACAGCTGCGTTACAAGGACATCTGCAAGAGGGATTTGAAGGCCTTAGGAGTGGACCTCAACAGGTGGGAAACCCTGGCCTCTGAGCGACCCGCTTGGAGGCAGGCTGTGCAGCATGGCCTTTCCCAGTTTGAAGAGACACTTGGTCAACAGACTGAGGCAAAGAGGCAAAGAAGGAAGGCTCATAGCCAGGGAGTCAGACCAGGGACAGACTGCACTTGCCCCCAGTGTGGAAGGGATTGTCACTCCCGAATCGGCCTTTTCAGCCACACTAGACGCTGTTCCAGAACCACCATTCAGAGTGCGATACCATAGTCTTTCGAGACTGAAGGTTGCCAACAACAAAAACTTTTTAACTCTGGGACCCACTTTTTGAATGACAATCTGTTGGGATCCACTGGATATGATGTCATTAACCTGGAAGTGATGTCATGGCCAGGACTGACATCATCAAGAAGAAAGTTTTAAAAAAAAACCTGTATGACAAAATCAAATGTAATTAAGTAAAAGTTTATAAGTTTAGAAATTTATTTAAAATTAAGAACCCTCTTAACTCTTCCAAGCAGTTGCTGATCTGTTTATAAAAATTCCCCAAGCATCCCAAAGGCTGCAGTCTATCTGCACTTACCTGGGAGTAAACCCCATTGACAATCATTGTTAAAAGCCTATACATAGTAGCTTATTAAAAGTACATATCTGTAACATTTCTCCAAATGCAGTCAGATCCCATGGTAGCATCAAGTCTAATACATTAAAAATAAAATGTGCATTGAAATGAATGGGGACCCACCTGAAATTGGCTTGCGACCCACCTAATGGATCCCGACCCACAGTTTGAAAACCACTATTTCTATTTTTACATAGTAGACCAGGAACTGGACTTTAACTTGGAAGAGCCAGGTTCAGATTCCCACGTAACCCACTCTGGGTGACTCTGGGCCAGTCTCTCTCTCTCTCTCTCTCTCTCTCTCTCTCACCTACCTCACCTCTCAGCCTCACCTACATCACAGGGTGAGGACAGGGAGGAGAGGAACTATGTACGCCACTCTCTGGTGTCCATAGTTCCCTTGGAGGAAGGGTGGTATAAAAATGTGGATAATAAATAATGGGACACAGAGATTTTAATTTGCATCCCTATTGAGGTGAACACTAGAAGGCACAACCAAACCAAATCTCACCAATGCTGGCAAGGAAAGGAAAGCAAAATTGGCCTCCTGCAGTCACCTTCATTTGCAGGTAAAAAGTGCAAGCAGGAATTGACAGGTTAACGGAATACCAGGAAAAATGTCTGAGAGCTGCAGAAATTCCATGTAAACTGCTCTGTATTTCAAGGCCTGCTGATTGGTTAATACTGATTAATTTTTACTTAACACACTACAGAGGCAGTCTTGAGTTTGAGTCTCACATGTAAAGGGAGGTGTGGCAGTAGCTCCACTTTAGTTACCCGTAGTTAGTCTCATTTGTTAAGACATTTATACTTCACCTTTACACACACACACACACACACACAGGTGCCCAAGGCAGGTTGCAATAAAACATTCCTGGAACAACACAACATTTAATTAAACAATAGAATGGACACAGTAAAACAGCAGTAAATTCCATGATAAAATCATACTTTGTGCTTAATAGCTCCCTCGCATGCTTAATATTTACTATAACATTACCTCTCCTCCGAGGTCCTCCTCACCACCAAGTTCCTCCTCACTTTACTTTTATGTAAATTGCTTTGTAAACTTTTGTGGAAAATTAGTATCTAAATAATAATGTTATCCTGGACCATAATGTGACATAGGTTAGGCTGAACTTAAGAGTGACTAGCCCAATGTCATCTGGGCTTCATGTCCTGGCTGAGCAAGGGATCTGAATTCTGGTCTTCCCCAGTCAAGAACAAAACAATTACATAAGAAGGCAGGGTTGTGGAACATAGCATAAGAACTGACTTGGCAAATCAGGCCAAAACATCAATTTATTTTTTATTTTTTTAATAATGCTTTATTTATTTATTACAGATACAGGTAAGGAAAATTGGATAGACTTAGGGCTAGGACTACATAGGTTACACAAGGGTGGTGGCCATTGATTACAACAAACATTAATCCAAACGAAATTAATAATCAATACAAAAATTATCATATTCATTAACCCAACTGGTTAATACTTTAACATTCCATATTTTTCCTCTAACTTTATCTATCCCATCATAAAAAAAAACACACTTCAGACTTTTACTTATACACTCTTCTTACCACTAAACTAGTCTCTAAAATAAAATCTTTCTTATCTAATTCTTAATTTCTAATATCACATCTAAAAAAGAAGTCTCCGATTACAATGGTATTACCCCCTTCAATATCTCTTATAACATATTATACATCATTTTCCATAACTATCCAATCAAAAAAGGCTTCAAATTTTTACTTATAGACTCTTCTTACCACTAAACTAACCTCTAAAATAAAATCTCTTATCTGATTCTTAATTTCTAATATCACAAATCTAAAATCACAAATATCACAAATATCACACATCTAAAAACAAATATCTCCAATTACAATGGTATTATACTTCGCTTATCCACCACATATTTATTAACCCAAAATACAGGTTTAATATTTTCTCCAAAATAAATTGACATCTATAATTTATTTTATTTACCTTCCCTTTTATAAAATAACCCTTTTATTTATCTTAATACCACTTTAGTTTACACAATACTTATATTCAAAATTTGCAGTTCCATCTAATTTATTTCATATATTTACCACTTTAATTTTCACGATACTTATATTCCAAATTCCCTTTTCATCCACTTTAATTTAATCTAATTAATAAAATATTTATCTTAATACCACTTAATTTCCACAATATTTATATTTCAAATTTTCATTTGCATCTATTTTAATTTAATATGATTAAAAAAAATTCTATTTATTATTCAGCCATTTTGACCTTCTTCTTATTGTTTACTTTGTACTCTATCTTATTGGTGTTCCCTCTTAGTCCTCCGACTGATTCTTCCACTTCTTCTTTTTCTTCTTAAGTCCCCCCTCTGTTTTTCTTTCTTCTTTTTCATTCTGTTATTCTTGAATTCAATCCATAAATTCTTCCTCTTCTTGAGACAGCTTGCTCTCTGAACATTTCCTCTTTTTTCTTCCTTAAGATTCTCAGTTATTATGACAATTGCTTCTTCCATCTCGTGTCCCATTTCAAAATACTCCACTTCTTTAACTTCACCTGACATCTGATCCATTCTTTTTTCTTCTCTATTGTTTATAATCTGTTCGCGAGAGTTTACAAGGGAGGAGCTTATTTGCCCAATTTGTTCAGAGAGTTCTCTGACTTGTTGCTCCATTTCTCTTCTAAAATCCATCACAAAATCCACCAACAAGGCCTGGCTTTCACGATCATCTTTTAGATTTTCAAAAGCCATTTTTATCAACACCAACTCGAACCACTTCCTGCAGGGCTACTTTCTAATTTTGTATCCAGGGCTAGTTTCCAAATTTTTATATCCAAAAAAAGTCAATCAAATCCACACAGTCAAATTAGGTTAGTATGCCTTTAAATGACCAAAAGAAAAAAAAATTCAAGCCTCTTGCTGAGAAACCAAAAGTAGTAGTGTCCATTCTTAAATAAAGGCTTTTTGCTGGGAAAATGAAAGTAGACTTTATTTCCTTCGTTGAAGATTACTTATTTATTTCTCTTCGGTACATACCATTAAAAAAATATATATAATCTTGTACTTACTCCAGCAGGGGAAATACCAATTCACCTATTCCCCCCCTGGGTGGCTAACGGCCATTGTGAATAATCTTGAATTATCTCCTCCTCCTCCAGACTTCTTACTTACAGTTCTCAGTAAAACTTTTTAACAAGCCAAGTTCACTCACACTTAATAGCTTTTTTCGCTGCGATGTTGTTGTATCTAGGCCATGGGAGGACGGATTCTCAGCTTTCTGAGCTTCTCCAAGATGGTGCCCGGGATAGATATGATTCAGCACAGAGCAAAACAGACAGAAATCCTTGAAATTGCCTAAGGACCCCCCCATTCAAGCTCTCAGCTCTTCGTACCGTCTTCCTGGCACCGAAGCGTGCCTTAGTTGTTTAGGCACATGAAAACACATCTATTTCCGCAGTCTCTTCAGGAGCCCCCAAAGTTCACTGCAACTTCGCTGAGAGTTAGCTCCACCCCCCCAAACATCCATTTAGTTCAGGGTTCTGTGGGCAATGGTGACCAACCAAGTACTTCTGGCAGCTCATAAATACAGGCTAAGCTTTGAGATTCCCTCTCTCTCCCCCACATCTCCCCTTAAGTCATCTTTTTGTTAACCTTAAGGACAAACAAGGGGTGATATGTAACACATAATCTTGCCGCTACACAGGGACCTGCTCCAGATTGGAACCATGGTGTAGAGGTAGAACAGTGATTTTCAATCTTTTTCATCTCATGGCACACTGACAAGGAGATAAAATTTTCAAGGCACACCATCAGTTTTTTGAGCATTGACAAGGCACACATTGCTCCTGGTAGAGGGCTCAAACGGCCTTACTAATAAATGACCCTCCCCAGATTCCCATGGCACACCTGCAGACCATCCACAGCACACCAGGGCACAGTGGTTGAAAATCGCTGAGATAGAGGATGGTTAAATCTTTCATGCCATGCTGTTCTCCTGTGGAAAATCACACCCAAGCTGCTATGTGCCCCCACTGGTGTCATGTTCTACAATGGCACTTTCAGAAACTCACGGCTATGGAGGGGCTCCTGAATAAAATCAGACTGAGGAAAAGTGAATTAGTGAAGCGAATTAGAATTTATAACATTCTTACAGGAAAAAATTTGACTTGAGACAGGGCTTTTAATCACACTGCAGTGTCCATTCACTTAAGCTTGGCTATGAGGTGTATCATCATGGGTTGCAAATGGCTACCATGCTGTGTGTGTGTGCGGCCCAAATCCCAACCATCTTTCCAGCACTGGCATAGCGGTGCCAATGAGACATGTGCTGCATCCTGCAGTTGGGTGGCATTCAAGGAGGCCTCCTCGAAGTACGGGAATGTTTGTTCCCTTACCTCGGAGCTGCATTGTCCTTATGTCAGTGCTGGAAAGTGGGCGAGGATTGTGCCCTGTGTATGTGTGTACACACTACTGTTACCCTGCCCATGCCCGATCTCGTCTGATCTCGGAAGCTAAGCAGGGTCAGGCCTGGTTAGTACTTGGATGGGAGACCGCCTGGGAATACCGGGTGCTGTAGGCTTATACCATAGTCTTTCAAGACTGAAGGTTGCCAACCATCTCCCTATACTGAACACTATCTCCTGATCTCGTCTGATCTTGGAAGCTAAGCAGGGTCAGGCCTGGTTAGTAATTGGATGGGAGACCGCCTGGGAATACCGGGCGCTGTAGGCTTATACCATAGTCTTTCAAGACTGAAGGTTGCCAACCATCTCCCTATACTGAACACTATCTCCCGATCTCGTCTGATCTCGGAAGCTAAGCAGGGTCAGGCCTGGTTAGTAATTGGATGGGAGACCGCCTGGGAATACCGGGTGCTGTAGGCTTATACCATAGTCTTTCAAGACTGAAGGTTGCCAACCATCTCCCTATACTGAACACTATCTCCCGATCTCGTCTGATCTCGGAAGCTAAGCAGGGTCAGGCCTGGTTAGTAATTGGATGGGAGACCGCCTGGGAATACCGGGTGCTGTAGGCTTATACCATAGTCTTTCAAGACTGAAGGTTGCCAACCATCTCCCTATACTGAACACTATCTCCCGATCTCGTCTGATCTTGGAAGCTAAGCAGGGTCAGGCCTGGTTAGTACTTGGATGGGAGACCGCTTGGGAATACTGGGTGCTGTAGGCTTATACCATAGTCTTTCGAAACTGAAGGTTGCCAACCACCACTCCTGTCTACTTAGGATTTCATTTCCTGCTTCTAGTAGACTGTAGTTCACAAGAGCTTAAGCTGAAATTTATGAGGTGATGTTTAAGGCTCTACAAGCCTCTTTGGCAACGTTGTCCATCGGGAAGATGCGCCAACCCTTTGATCCCTTTAGTTGCCTCTTTCTATATCTTTTCTTTATCAATTGCATTTATGCTCCATTGCCTGGCTCCCAAAGTGCATTTCCAGGTAAACGGAGGCCCACCAGATAACCTTGTCCCCACAGCCCTGTCAGGTGCAGAGAAGCCCAGCCGTCTCTCGGATGATCCGCCTCCAGGAAAATTCCTGCTTGCAGAGGGTTAACCCCTCTCTGCCATTTTCCTCTCAACCTGATTGTGATTGCTGCAAATTAGCATACAGATTGAGAAAGCCAGGCCTATGATTGCCTGAGAGCCTTCCCTCCAGTGGTCAAGGCCCTCAGCAAGTTCTAGCCTTTGCCTTGAGAGTGGCCTTGGCTTCCTTGGATAATGCAGCCATTTCTTGCCTGCCCTTCCTTGCCACCTGCTCCCCTCTCACTCTGATGAGAGCAGCCTCTAATGACTGCAATTTGAAAAGGAACCAGGGAGAGATAATGACTTCAAAGCTTGTTGCTTTCCAACACGCAACCCCGAATCCTTGTGCCTGGGCATGCACATTTCCATCAAGCCCCCAAGCTCAAAGTTTTCTTTGCTCCCCTCCCCTCACCCAGTTCCTCCCCACCAAGCCCCAGTCCCTCCTGAGGTGCCATATTAAGGTTTTTTTCTTGGGCAATCTATTGCATTGATTCCTAAGTGGACCTTGTCCTCACAGTGCCTTTCAACATTCTCTGAGACTAATGGTCACTGATTTTCTTCTGTGCATGCACATGTACAGTGGGCCCTCTTTATGCCTGGGTTCGGCCTCTGCGCATTTGAATATCTGCAGATGCCAAACCCGCAGGTGTAGGGCTTCCGAGGACCTCCCGGATGCAACTGAAAGGGAATATAAGAACATAAGAAGAGCTCTGCTGGATCAAACCTTGTCTGGGCAGGAGGTCTGGTCTAGAGGGTAGAGCCTCCATTAGCCCAAAGATAACATCAGAAGGTCGCCAGTTCGAGGACGCCGGCAGCTCCCTGAACAGCTGAGAATGGCGAGAACTTGAAGCAGCTGACAAGCCGAGCTGAGTGATTCCACCTGCTCTTGGTGTGAGCAAGAAGCATCTTGGCTGCCTCCATGTGAGAGATGGAGCTGTGATCAGCCTGCGTGGGAGAACTGGAGGCCAGAACTGAGACCAAACCAGGAAGATCCATCTGAAATGTTGTTGGTTCTTGAAAGAGAGAACCTCTATGATTGTAAAAATCCCCTTGAGCAGAGGTGCTCACACTTTTTTGGCTCAAGAGCTACTTTGAAACCCAGCAAGGCCCGGAGATCTACCAAGAGTTTTTTTTTACAATGTTTGCGCCATCATAACATATAACATTTATGTGTACAATGTATGTTGGTGTACCTTGAGCCCCACTGAGTATAACAGGACTTACTCCTGAGTAGACATGCCTAGGATTAGGCTGTGAGGCTGCAATCCTAGCCACACTTACCTGGGAGTAAGGCCCATTGAGTACAATGGGCCTTACTCCCGGCGTTTCCTCCCAGAGGCACCTGAAGGGGGGGGTCGGCACTCCGCGATCTACTCATTTTGCCTCGTGATCTACTGGTAGATCGCAATCTACCTATTGAGCACCCCTGCCCTTGAGGATTTAGAAACGCCTACCTATGTAAACCACCTTGAATAAAGTCAGAGGAGTAATCTGATGACCAGAAAGGCGGTATATAAATACCGAGTTATTATTATCTGGTCGAGCTTCCTGTATCTCACAATGGTCCACCAGATGCCTCAGGGAGCACACAAGACCACAGATACTTACATCTCGCTGCCACTCACCTGCACCTGACATTCTATTTACCCTTGCACCCCCCCAATGAAGGCACCAGCCTGTGCCATAGGTTTAACTGGGGCCACTTTATTAAACACAAGTGACCAATTTTTAAAACATGAAACCTACTGGACACACCATCTCGTCAGTCTGGGGTGGCTTCCAGTAGCCCTTTTGAGGCGTGGGGAGGCCACAAGCAATCTCTGGAAGGCTAGGCACAGCCCCCAGGTTACGTTGTGGTGTTGCAGCATCAGGTCCCACCCCCCACCCCCCACATATTTCATTAACCATAGAATTTGGTGGAACAGATAGCCAAGGGAGGTAGTGGATTCTCCTTCCTCATTGGAGATCTTCAAGCAGAGGCTCAACAGCACCTGTGGAGATAGCAGTCTCCAAACCATGGACTGTTGCTCAACAGAGAAGCCATTCCCACGTGTGAATGGAGCTTATTGTTCCATGGGGCAGCCTGATATCTTTGCTGCCTATCTCCCCCCAAAATGTCGCACTGGGCAATCGCCTCCGCCCAGAAATCTGGCCGTCAAGCATGCTGGGTGATCAGAATGTGTAAGCGGCTGTCCAGCACAGCATTTGGGGGAGACTGGCAGTAAAGATACCAAGCTGCCCCATGGAACGGTAAGCTCCAGTCATGTGAGGGGTGGGGACTTCCACAGGGGCTGAATCTGGTCCACAGGCTGCAGTTTGGTGCCCACTGCTCTAGGACAGCCGTTCCCAATTTTTTAGCACAGGGACCCACTTTTTAAAATGACACTCTGTCAGGACCCACCTAGGTTTACGAGACTTGAAAATAGGTGATCTCAAAAGAAATAATATTTTTATGTATTTATTTATTTACAAGCAATATTTTATTTATTTGCAAAACCTTGATCCATTTCTCATAATGAGGCAACCCATATGATTGCTTGAGGGGCTTAGTTATGTGACCCAACCTTCAGCTGCCCCCACAACTTGTCATTGGTGGAGGACTTGGGGGGGAAAAACACACCACAAAAAAGAGGCTCAAACATTTATCTTCCTATATTTACACAAGCCTGCAAACTGCAGGAGCTGTTTGTAGGGCAATTAGCAGCTGCCTTGCAAACTGCAGGAGCTCAGCTGTTTGCAAGGCAGTTAGCAGCTCTCTGATTTTTGAATAACCTCAGGGTTTGAGGCAAGTAGTTGTCTGATCTTTCCATCACCCGTGTTTTCATTGTAGGCTCTGTGGGACCTACCAGAAATCAGGTCATGACCCACCAAATGGGTCCCGACCCACAGTTTGAGAAATGCTGCTCTAAGAGAATTTCCTGCTGCAGGCACAGGGTTGGACTAGGTTATCTTGCGGGTACCTTCCAACTCTAGGATTCTATTGCCAGGCTGCTCTCTGCCCTTCCTCTTCTCCCAGTTGGCCTGGAAAAAAGAAGAGGCAGAAAGACAAAATCTCAGAGAATGCTGGTTGGCTGCTACTGGGCAGGAAACAAAGAGGACCTGAAGTTTTCAGTCGATCTCCCCTCTCAGCTGCTGGGCTCTTGAAGGTGAGCACATCATGTTTCAGGTTAGGGATTGAGGCTGCAGGTTGGGGTTGACCTTGTGATTGGTGCCAATTCCTGAAAACTCCAGGCCAATTCTGGATGGTTGGCAGCCTGACAGCCCAATCCTATGCATGTCTGCTCAGAAGAAAGTCCCATTAGAGTCAAGGGGCTTACTACCAGGAAAGCGTGGATAGGATTGGGCTGTAAGCTATTTATGTATTTATTTCTTACCTTTTTATACTGCCCTGCCTCCAAGGAGCTCAGGGTGGTGTATATAATTCCTCTCCTCCATTTGTCCTCACAACGACCCTGTGAGGTAGGTGAGGCTGAGAGATAGTGACTGGCCCAAGGTTACTCAGGAGGAAGCTTCATGGATGAACGAGGACTTCAACCTGGATCTTCCAGGCCTAAATCCCATTCCCAAAGCACTCTAACATCCTGACTGTCTACGCCACCCTCGCTCGAATGGACCTACCTTTTCGTAAAGAGCCACAGGTGTGTGGGGACGGAGTTCCAGAGATTAGGATACCGAATCAAAGCAACAGAGGCTTCACTTTATGGGCTCTGGCAGTGCTGCTGCAGCTATAGGGAAGATCCCCCACCCCACCAGAGCACCAGCGAAGTGCTTCCCCCATCCACATCAAAGGAGCAGCACTTTGACTGTAATTGGGGTGTATTTAGTCATTACAGTTACTCAATAATTATCACCTTCTGATTCAGTTCTTTGTTAAAGTTTGCTGGGAGGGAAAAATGAAGGTATTTGGACTAAGTTCCTGGAGCCGCCCCACGTGGTGGAACAGGAGCATGTGCCTTCTGAAGCATGTGTGGGATTTTTTTTTTTTAATATAGAGAGCAACATCCATGTCACAGTTTACAGTGAAATGCTGGCAGCTCGATTAACCCCCCTCCCCCATTCCCTCCCCTTCACCTGCCATTCTGAAGCTTTCAGACAGGGGAGGATATGCAAAGACGATGCTAATTAAAAGGTGCAAGGTAGGGAACACAATGTTCAGAAGCCATTGTGATTGGAATGATCCCTATGCACAGGGCCCCCTCATTAACACCACAGCCCTAATCAGATGACATCAGAAAGGCTCTGGAAGGAAGAGGGAAGCTCATATCTGAAGGCAAACATATGCCAGGGGTGGCCAGACTTGCTTAAGCCATTTCTGCCCAACATTGCATATACCCAACAGGGATCCAATGTGAACATAAGAATATGAGAAGAACCCTGCTGGATCAGGTCGAAGGTTCATCTAGTCCAGCTTCCTGTATCTCACAGTGGCCCACCAAATGCTTCAGGGAGTACACAAGACAACAAGACACAATCTGCGTCCTGGTGCCCTCCCCTACATCTGGAAATCTGAGGTAGTCTACCTCTAAAACTAGGAGCTTGCACGTGCCTACCCTGACTTGTAACCCATGATGAACTTTTCCTCCAGAAATTTGTCCTATCCCCTCTTAAAGGCATCCAGGCAAGATGCCATCACTACTTTCTGCGGCAAGGAGTTCCACAGACGAATTACACGCTGTGGGCCAGGCAAAAATGGATTAAGAGTCACATGCGATCAACTTCAGATGTTTGAGAGCAATATTTAAGAAGCATTTAAATATTTGATGTTTGAGAGCAATATTTAAGAAGCACGTATATTTGCTCACCATAAACATGAAACTTAGGTTTCAATCCAGTGGACTCAGTTTGTACCCGGTAAGTTATAAAACTTTGAACATTTTTAAATTTACCTCGACCCATAAATTGTGATGCAAACAGGAGCTCAGCCAATATATTTCGCTGAGCCGCATATTGTATGTCAAAGAGCAGCAAGTCAGGGTCTCTCCACCCCTTGCAATATGCCTTCAGATGAAATTAGGACCATATAAATTATGTGCCTGTGTTTCTAGAGACAGAGAACACGTGCATTTCACTGCTTAAGAACTGGTTACGTGTGAATGATACCTAGCTATTTCCTTTGGAAAGTTGGGAGATTACTTTGCAATTTTAAGAATGAAATAATGAATCCTCAGCTAATATTTCTGAACATGCAGCTCTCACCCACAGAGGCTTTTCATTCCCCATATAATAGCCCTTCATCACATCTCTCAGGTGAATACAGAAGTCCATCTCTCTCATCTTGCTCTTTCAGGATTTATTCAGAGGGACTCTCATTCATCGATCAGTCAACATATCCCCAGTTCTGAAGGAGTTAGACCTCATCAGAGAGCTATTCAAAGCTTGCATTTTCCTGCCATGTCATTGCCTCATCTTGTTTATTCAGTTTTATCCAGTCAAAGCTTCAATTCTCATCTCCCTTGTGCCTTGCTCTACTAGGACGATGGCCCGCTATCTAGGAGAGGATGAGCTCTAGACTCAAAATAACAGCACCTGTTGGCAGTAGCCTGAAATTAGGAAATTATTATTTGAAGTTACAGTGCTATTATGGTTAATAAGGCTGGTTGCAGGGAAACAAAACTACGCTGCTTGAGGCTGAAGGGGTCAGACGGACAGGAGGACCCAAAGGTGGACTGCTAAACTCCAAGGTGATCACTAGTCCCAGTTCAGACATCCAAGGGCATTAAACTAGTCATTTTCAACCACAGTGCCATGGCACACTGATGTGCCACAGGTGTGCCTTAGGAGTTTGGGAAAGGGTCATCCATTAGTAGGATCACTGGGGGATGTGAGTCCCCACTAACAGCATGGTGTGCATTGTCAACTGTCAAAAAACCGATGGTGTGCCTTGGCAGTTTTAGTACCTTGTCAGTGTGTCACGAGATGAAAAAGATTGAAAATCACTGGATTAAACACTTGTTCAAATTCTTCCAAAAGCAGGGGATTGACATAGGGTTAGAGCAGTGGTTCCCAAACTGTGACTCGCAATCACAGGTGGGTCACAACTCTGTTTCCTGTAGCACTGAGCAGAGCCTCCAATGAAAATAAGGGTGATGGAAAAGATCAGATAACTAATTGCCTCCTTAACCTGCAGAGAGCTCAGCTCCTGCAGTCTGCAAGCATGTGTATATATAGGAAGAGCATACATTAAAGTTCATTAGGGCCACCTCATTAGGAGAAACGGACTGTGTTTATTTTAGGAAAGTAAATAAATAACTTCTTTCTAGATTTCATTTTTTAAATTCTCGTAAACCTAGGTGGGTCCCAACAGAGTTTTGTTTTGAAAAGTGGGTCCTGGTGCCAATAGATTTGCAAAGCACTAGGTTAGAGAAAGGCTAGACACATGAACTGCTTCACACAGCATGATTTTCCAGAAGAGACGCCATACATGTATATGCTCACTCCTCCCTTTTCTCTATTGTCTCTTTGACAACTGGTTCTAGATTGTAAGCCTGCTGGGGCAGAGACATGTCCTGTCATTCTCTGAAAAGTGCTGTGCACACAGTGACATTTGTATAAGGTTGCAATCCTACTTGCCTGTGAGGGGCAACCCAATCCTGAAGCCAGCTGCAGTGGCACCAAAATGGCTACCGTTGCATCCAGCAACACAGCCGAGGTCTCCTCAGGGGAAGCCCCAAGCTCCGCACTGGGGCTTCTCAAGTCTGTGCCAGCTATTGTGAGAGACTATGGGTCGGGCCTTCTGGCCCAACCCAAAGTTCAGGATCCACGGAACAGAGACCCCCGCCCCATTCTTCTTACTCCCCACCTCTCCCTCACCCTGAAACTACTTACTGCCAGCCGGCACTGCTGAAGCACTGGCTGGACCTTCATGCGGCGTTGAGGCTCAGTGATAGCTGGTCCTAGCCTAGCACTGGCAGCCCTCCTCTCCGGGGGCTGCAGATGGGCCTTACAGCACTTGTGTAACACCCAGTGCGGGTGCTTGGAGAGTTCAGGATTGGGCCCTGAATCCCATTGAACTTAATGAGGTTCAGTTCTGAGTACTGTATAGGATTGCGCTGCTAATTAATAATTAACAAAAAAAAAAAATCACACAACAGTGTATATGCTTTTCCCCCCTCATCCACTGGGATCTTGAAGGTGGGTCTCATGTTGCAGGTCGAGGATTGAAGCCCAGTTTTTGGCAAGTTGACACCCACTGGTGTAGACCAGGCGTGTCCAAACATTTTGGCAGGAGGGCCACCATCTCTTTGACACTGAGAGAAGGTGGGCCGGGGGGGGGGGGGAGAATGAATTTACATTTCAAATTTGAATAAATTTACATAAATGAATAAATTAGAAATGGAACTTATATGAATAAATGAAGGTCTTGCAATAGCTCAAGGCCTATAAAAGGCCTTGCACAAAGCAAGGCCAGCTTTTCCTTTGCTGCCGCTGTTGCATCACAGACGTGACACAGCAAGCAGTGGAGGGAGCCCTCGTTCCACAACTCACGCAAGAGGTTGAACAGTTGGGGGTCATGCTGAGTGCAGTTGTGTCAGGCCAGTGCAGGCTCCAGCAAGTCTCCGGAGGGCCGGAGGTTCACTGGAGACGGGGGGCTCCCTGTGGGCCGAATTGGGAGTCCTTGAGGGCCGCAAGTGTCCCCACGGCCAGGGTTTGGGCACCCCTGGACCAATGGCCTGACTGTATAAGGAAATGTCCTGTGCGTGGTTAACCTATGAACAATGATATGAGACATAACTTCTTTATTTGATATGAATTGGATTTTCACATAAGTCATGCAACTGACATTGGCACCCCACTCCACTAGCAGCCTAAGAAAGGACTAGATCCTACCCCCCCTCCCCCAGGTATATCAAAAGACACAGAGATCATCTGCATACTTACTAGGGTGATACCTGGAAAAAAAAGTTTATAGGTAATGGGTTTAATGTAATTAAAACATAACAAAGCCCTGCCTCTCTACCCACCTCTCTTCTTAAAGGATGGGTTCTAGGGGGTCTCCCTTTCCCTCCCACCACAACTCTTAGTCCTTTCAGTCCAGTACACGAGAGGCAAAGGGCATTATCTTCTCCAGTGATATATCTGTCTCGGACTCCATGTGCACGATGGCCGACAAGACCCCTGTGTTATTGGGAGAGGTTTGGGAGATCTGGGAGACTTTGTCAAAAGTGAGCTCATTATCCTCCCCTTGGAGGGCAACAGCAGCGTGGGGTAGAAGGTGTGGGTAACTCAGAGTCATCATGTCTTTCTGACAGGTGGTGTCGTGATGGTACGAAACCAGCTCGTTGCTGAAGTTCACCGTCTCCACGGCGTTGCTGGGGCAGAAGCGCCAACAGCCCAAGATGGTGGCAAAGGCCCTCCGGAAATCCGTATTGAAGGCATAGATGATGGGGTTGATGGAGGAATTTGCCCAGCCGAACCAGACAAACACGTTGAAGACGGCGTCACTGACACAGGGCAGTTCCCCCTGCTCATGCAGTCTGCGGTCACAGAAGGGCACGATACAGTTGAGCACAAAAAAAGGAAGCCAGCAGAAGACAAAGACACCCATGATGATAGAGAGAGTCTTGAGGACCTTGGTTTCTTTTTTGAAGGAGTTCTTCAAGGAGACATCATGAGGGCAGTCATTGCTCTGGCAGCTCTGGGCACGTTCCACAGCTCTCTCCAGAGACGAGATCCTCCTAATCTGCCGCTGAGCGATGCGGAAGATCCTGGTGTACGTCACTATCATGATAGCCACAGGGATGTAGAAGCTGATGAGGGAGGAGGAAATAGCATAGGTTCTGTTGAGACTGGAGTCACAGTTCTCCACTGAGCTCCAAGAGCCATTGGAGTCTGCCTTCTGGGCAGAGAGAAGCTCGCTGGCTTTGTGCCACCTCAGCTGGACAGGTATGAACGAGATCAAGACTGAGAGCGTCCAAGCCACCCCAATCATGACAAAAGCCACCCGTTGGGTCATCTTCTGCTCATACCGAAAGGGGCTGGAGATGGCCCAGTAGCGATCCACGCTGATGATGCACAGGTTGAGGATCGACGCGGTGGAGCACATGATGTCAAAAGCCACCCAGATGTTACAAAAGCCACCAAAGGGCCAAAAACCGGCCACTTCGGCAACTGCCTTCCAGGGCATCACCAGCACAGCCACAAGGAGGTCCGAGACAGCCAGTGAGATGACAAAAAAGTTGGTGACCTTGGAACGCAGGTGCCGGAACTTGACGACAGCCAGACACACAAGGGTGTTGCCCAGCAGAGTGGAGAGGATGAGGACCAGCAGGAGAGTGGCCATCACCACCTGCAGAGACAGCTCTGGGCTGTCCTCCTCAGTCCATCTTTCCCTAAGGAGGGTGTCATTAGCCATGGCTGATGCACCACCTCCTTTTTCTTGCAGGTAAAATCTGTCCATGACTCTGACGTGTCCACGGCGCTGGTTTTCTGCTACATCTCCATCAGCTCCCAAGTCACCGCATTCCAGCTTCTGGGTGTCTCCATTTCCATGGCAGTAGCGACCACTGGCTCCCAACCCGCCTGGGTTCCCAGTCTGATCTCCAGCACAAGCCAGTGATGCTCAACCTTTCCGCTCCTTTCTGAGACTCCTACTAGCAGCCTGCCATTTCCCTCCCACCCCTTCACTTCCAGACTGCCACTCACAGCAAGCCAGATCTCACCTAGTGCACTTTTGTGCGCTGAGTTGATTCTACATACAAGCCTTCCTCTCCTGTTCTGCTCTGGGGCTCATCAGCCTTTCCCCCTTATAACTTGCAGCAAAATCTGAGCTCTCTTTGTGCTGGCCAGGATCAAGCTTGCGATGGGTTGAGTGCGAGACCTGGGATTTCTCCGCTCTCTCTGCTGGATGCTGTCTTGCAATTCAGCTTCAAGTCTCTGGGCTGCTGCAGCTGCGATCCTCACTGGTGCCGGTTTGCTGATAATCCCACTCAGGTGAGAATCCTCCTTTTTCTCAGAGAAGTATTGGGGACCCGAGACCAGGTGCGTTTGGCAAAGACGGAGAGACTCGCAGGTGAAGTAGGGCAAAAGCAGTGAGATGAATGAAGAGGATTCAGGAGTGTTTCATTTAATGGCAGTCATGATGTTAATTAAGTAACAACATGCAAGTCTCTTTGAGGCAGCAGGGACAGTGAGAAGCGCATGCATTGCCAACATGTATCACCTGTTCCACTGAATCACTCCTGCTCAAAAGATTATTTTCAGCAGAACCTGCAGTTCTTTCTGTGCACAGTAATGGCAATGGATCTTTAACAAAATTAGATGCTTTCTCCTACTTGCCAAAGAACTAGTACTTTCCTTTCTATCAAATGCTCCAGTCTTTCCACTGGGGACTCTCTCTCTCAGGCCATGCAAAACTCAAGTTCCTTTTTAAGGTACATCTATTTATTAAGTAGCCAGGAGTTTATGTAAAAACCCTGTTGCCTCCTTCAATGGTTTGTTTCCCAAGGAGAAATAGGGAAACAGAAACAGAAAGCTCTTGCTACAGGGACTCCTTCAGAAGCCCAGCAATGTTGAGCCTCCCACCACCACCTTGGGAGGAGGAGGAAGGCACAGGTGTTACAATCTGTAAGCCAAGGGGAGGCAGACACCCACAACCTGGGACCCAAGGAGGGACCATTGTCTGTCTTGGTACCATCCAGAGCCAGACATCAGGGAGAAAGTGAAAATTTGCACCTCAGACCAGGGAGGGAGATGGAAAATGCAAGCAGAGCCTGGCCTTGGGATGATAGAGCAACCCTCTGCCCTGGCCAAGATGAAAGATGGACCCAAGAGGGTGGAGAGGAGCTTCTGCCTGCATCCAGATTTGAGCAACAAACTTTAAGGGCTCGCCTTTATGGGTGAAAGTTTGTGGAATGTGCTCATGTGTATTAAGGGACCAAAAAGCAAAATAGAGCTACTATTCTAACATGATGTAATGAGTAAAGATTTCTTTGACTGTGTTGCACTGGATTGAGCCGTCTCTGATTGAAAAATAAGATTCTGCTATAGTGTATGGAATGGGGAAGACTGATCAACTTCCTTGGTCCTTCTTGGCAGGTAGGACATTTGGCCTGGATCTCTGACAAAGCCAAGCCTGAAATGAGTCTGAAATCCATTTCTTCCAGAATCCTCTGGAGCTGAGACACAGCACCTGCTCCATCATTTTATCCAGAAATAGGAGGTTTGAAACCAGCGGGCACAGAGGAATCAGAGTATCCATTTGACCCAGCTTGTGCTTGCCAGCCATGTTCAAGTGTTTTCCAGCACCCTGTGTGTACTTTCTCTACCACTTTTATTTCCCCATTTTGCTTAACTCCTTTTCTTTTGGACTTCAATTAATTACAGTAGACCCTCCACACCCACTGATTTAACCATCCAAGGATACAGAGGTGCCTCCCGCTGCTTGCTGCAATGTCTTACCTGGAGCCTCTGGAGATCTCTTGTGGGTTGTGCCGGCTCTGTGACCCACTCTATTGATCTCTGCGGGCTTCAGCATGGCCTGCACAAGTGTCCAGAAGTGACTTCCAGTTTGTGGATGCAACTTCTGGTTTGAGCGGAAGTCACTTCTGGTCTCTTCTCCAGGGCCATTCTGAGGGCCTCCGAGGCCAACAGAGTGGATCACAGGTCTAACACGACCCCCAAAGGGACCTTCAGAAGCTCCAGGTAAGGCAGTGTGGCAAGCCGTGGGTGCTGGACCAGCATCTGCAGAATTCATTATGTCAGGGTTTCCAGAACCAAACCCTCACGGCTATGGCCCATTGTACACTTTCCTTGCATAGTCTGTGCTCATGGGTCAATCAGTGGGTTGTCAACTCTCTTTGCCCTGCAGATTGATAAGAACTCTGAGGGATTCCGTGATCTCTTGGGAAGGAAGCGTTGCCTCTTCCTGATCCCTGTAGCTTGGGATGGTGGCAGCAGTTAAGAATTACCAAGGTTCACCAAGAGTTCACCAAGGTTCACCAAGAATTACCAGCTGTTCAGCTGCTGGTTTAATAAAGGGAAAGCAGAGAACAGGAAGAGGTGGGTCTTGCCCAGTTAGCAGGGGCTTATAAACATCGGAAGAGAAAATATGGGATCTGGTAACATCAGACCCAGACTACTAATTAGCCCCAGAACAGCATATCAGGGGGAACAGCCAGATCACTCCCCCATTATGTTGCCCTGGCCCATGGTGGTGATGGAGAAGCCACATAGTCCTCCTTCCCTCAAATCTAAGCAGCAGAGGATGGGGGACAGAGGAAGCAGAGTTAGGAAAAACTCTAGGACACTAGTGTCCACTCTCAGCAGTCCTTACCTTTGGAAATCACAGTGAGCAGCTAATTAGTGAGCAGGAACTACAGGAGTAGGCATAGTAGTGATGATGAGTAGTGAAGACAAGGTACACATACATAAGGGGGGGAGATTTGGAAGGGGTTGAAGCAGTAAAAAATGGCACCAAGCATTTTGAGCAGCAGCACAACATACCTTAAGTTTGGCACTGGGCATGGGCTAGTCCTGGGTAAAGAATAGTAGAAGTTAGGTTGAAAATGACTATTAAAAATGTGGCATTTGCTGTGTAGGTATGTGCGGCAGCAGTAAAGAAGGCCAATTCTATTCTTGGGATCATTAGAAAAGGTATTGAGAACAAAACGGCTAATATTATAATGCCGTTGTACATTACGTTGTACGTTGTACATTACATTACATGTACGTTGTACATCGATGGTAAGGCCACACCTGGAGTATTGTGTTCAGTTCTGGTCGCCACATCTCAAAAAGGACATAGTGGAAATGGAAAAGGTGCAAAAGAGAGCGACTGAGATGATTACGGGGCTGGGGCACCTTCCTTACGAAGAAAGGCTATGGCGTTTCGGCCTCTTCAGCCTAGAAAAGAGACGCCTGAGGGGGGACATGATTGAGACATACAAAATTATGCAGGGGATGGACAGAGTGGATAGGGAGATGCTCTTTACACTCTCACATAACCCCAGAACCAGGGGAGAGCCACTAAAATTGAGTGTTGGGAGAGTTAGGGCAGACAATAGAAAATATTTCTTTACTCGGCGTGTGGTTGGTCTGTGGAACTCCTTGCCACAGGATGTGCTGATGGTGTCTGGCCTGGATGCCTTTAAAAGGGGATTGGACAAGTTTCTGGAGGAAAAATCCATTATGGGTTACAAGCCATGATGTGCATGTGCAACCTCCTGATTTTAGAAATGAGCTGTGTCAGAATGCCAGATGCAAGGGAGGGCACTTGAATGAGTTCTCTTGTTATCTGGTGTGCTCCCTGGGGCATTTGGTGGGTCGCTGTGAGATACAGGAAGCTGGACTAGATGGGCCTATGGCCTGATCCAGTGAGGCTGTTCTTATGTTCTTAATATGATAGACCTGTTCTTTTGCTGTATCTAGGTGGAGGAGATACATGGGAGCAAGCCAGATAGCCATGCCTCCCCCCCCCACACACACACACACTGCTGCAACACCCATTAGCCATGCTTTGCCCAAGTTCAGCAATCAAAGGGCACAGTGTTGAATGAAGTTACACCACCCCACAGGCGGTTCTCAGCCCCCTCCCTGATGCCACTGTTTGGAAAAGCACAATAAGATACAAGAGCAGGGCTTTAATAAAGAGCAAGTGCAGATAAGTTGGATTAGAAGGTAGCAGCAGCTTGGTCAAATAAGAAACACTGTCCATGACCACACAAAAACTTGCCCTTTTTTAAAAGGCTCGTAATAACCTAGCAACAGTTGGTAAACTAAGGGCCAAAAAAAGGAGATTATCTGCTTCTGTTTAGCCAGGTAATAGGATTCTGCCACTTAACAAAATTACCACTGTAAGGTGATCCTGCACAGGCCCCTTTCACCAGAAAAGGGTCCAGACCTCATGAGTTCAGCAAAACAAATACTTATTCAAGAAGCACTCCAAGAAGGGGGGGGGGGGATGTGTATTTTTTTTAAAGCATGTGCTTTCAGCAGGATTTAACCCTGGAACCTTTATTTTATTTTTGGCATGCTCCTGAGCCATGAGAGTTCAAGCAAGTGAAAGAGACAAGGCTCATCACAGTTTGCAAAGCTGTTCTTCCGAAATGAAATTCTGTTAACCCCAATGTTGAGGTCACCGCTGAATTGCAACAGTGGTTAATTGGAGTCAGCCTCACTGACATATTGTCTGTCCACCCAGCGCTTGCCCCCTAAAACGGTTTACTCTTTACTAAGCAGAAAGGTTCACGTAACCAAGTCCATTTACTGGGGGAATTGCACAGTTCAACAGTTTGGTACCTGAAAAGCCAGAAGTAAGACAAACCAAACACCAAGTTGCCAAACCTTCACGGTTGTGCAAAGTTGCAGGCAGTCTCAGCAAGAAAGTTGTACATTCCACCTACAGATCCCTTCCTTAAACCAAGAGTTGCATTTCCTATTAAGCCCTCACCATGTCAACAACATAATATACACCATGGTATGGGGTGTCAGCTATCCCTATATCACATCTTGCTCGCACAACTCTAGATGAGGGGCATCAAATTGGTTTCATACAGAGAGCCAAAGTTAGCACTCATGGCACCTGCTGAGGGCTGGAAATGACATCATAAAGCAGAAAATGATGTCATTAAGCAGATGACGACCAGTTTCTCACATAGAAACTCATTAGCTGCAAATGAGAGAAGAGAAAATGTGCAAATCTTGGTCATATTTTCAAGGTATGAGAGAGCCCAATTATAAAGGGGGCCGGATAAATTGCTTCAGGGGGCCACATTTGGCCTGCAGGCCTTATGTTTGACACTCCTGCTCTAGAATGTTTAACATTCAAATTCATACCTGTGTGCATATATCATTAGCACATCTGGAACAGAAAGCTAGTTATTTGGGTATCTAATTTTGGGCACGACCCCATGCAGTTCCAAATCATACGTGGTTGTGACAGGGACAGTGTGTCACCAAGTACTGTATTTCATTCATCATCATTCATAAAATGTAGTTATTCTACAATCTCTCTCCCACAAAAAAAAAATTATGTTCTCTACATAGATTTGCCCTCTTTTAACAACTGTGGCTTTATATTCCCTTTCTCTTCATTCGTCTTGATTACATTCCCACTTGGTGCCAGAACATGAAAATTGCAAGCCACTTCAAGTTATGAACAGTCTGTGCCTTAAGTGATGAATATCTCCTTCACAGCAGAAAATATTTTAGATGCAAGCACAGTACGACTTTTGCTTCTTATCTCTTATAGAGATGATGTGGGGGGGACGGGGACGAAGGGGGCCTGCTCTGAAAAGTAGAAGACAATGTTAGCACTCCTGTCTCAAAGACTCAGGATTTGGGGCCAGACAAAGAAAACAGTTAATCTTCCATTAGCCCTTCTAGAGTTAATCACAGCTATGCAAAGCACCAAATTCAGCTGTGTACAATCCGCACAGTACTGTGGGCATACGTAAATCCCCTATAATTACTGCATATAGGTAGGACTGTGAATGTGTCATGAATGGTTTGCTTTGAATTTCAGCTTTTGTTGAAAAGAGCTGAGAAACAAGTTTCTATCCCTTAAGGTTACTACAATGTTATGGTAGGAACAACCTCTGCAGAAGTCTTAGATGCCACAGTGCCAGATGAATTTAAACCTTAATGTCCCCTGGCCCTCCCACTGTTAGCAAAATCAGACCTATGCAAATATGCTCATTCATGTCACAAAATCCAGCTTTTTTAAAAAAGTAATGATTTGTGTTATTTGTGCACAGAATGACTGTTTGTGGGCTAGTTTGCAAATAGTGAGAGATTTGGTTGTGAAATGTTTTGCCTCCAGGGACAAGGGTGCATGTTTGTGCACACTGAAAACTGGCCAAATATATATGGACAGCCAGCAGCAACAGAAAGGGAAAGAATCTCAAGTTGATTTTGGACAGGCAGAGAACATGCAATGATAATGACTACATGATGCAGCCATATGCCATTAGAGTAGACCAATTGTCAAACTAGCCCTCTGACTCTTGTAGGGCTGCAACCCAAGCACCTTGAATTGGAAGAGGTGCCAGGGATGAAAGACATGTCACTGAGACAGTCTGACCCCATGGGGTAGATTTTTCATTCACCAAGTAGTAAAGTTTCTGGCTGATGGATGCTGATTCTTTATCGTAAAAGCCAGCAAAATAAACTCCTCATTCTATCCTCACTATGGAGGTCAATCTGCATATTCATATGACTGAAGGGGGGCTTCTCTCAGTGATACAGTGGGTCCTCCTTATCTGTGAGCTTGGCTTCTGTGGGTGTGGACTGGCCTGGACGCCTTTAAAAGGGGATTGGACAAGTTTCTAGAGGAAAAATCCATTACGGGGTACAAGCCATGATGTGTATGCGCAACCTCCTGATTTTAGAAATGGGCGATGTCAGAATGCCAGATGCAAGGGAGGGCACCAGGATGAGGTCTCTTGTTATCTGGTGTGCTCCCTGGGGCATTTGGTGGGCCGCTGTGAGATACAGGAAGCTGGACTAGATGGGCCTATGGCCTGATCCAGTGGGGCTGTTCTTATGTTCGGGCCTCAGAAGGCCTCCCAGATGCAACTGAAATTTGCTGGCATGAATCGGAAGTGGCTCCAGTCATGGCTGGGAGGCTGGTGCAACCAGCAGAGGGCCCGGTGCAGCCTCCAGGTGAGTAATTGAGGCACTGCCGCAGTATGTGGGGATTTTGGTATCCATGGGCGGTCCTGGAATTGATCCCCCACAGAGAGCATACTGTACATATTTTGCACGCAGAAGGCCCCCAAGTTCAAACTCCAGCAGCATCTCCGGATAAAAAGAAAAATGCCCGAAACCCTGAAGAATTGTCACCAGTCAGTGCAATCAAGACTGAGGCAGATGGACCTATGGCCTGATTCAGCCAAAGGCCACTTCCTACTAATGTTCCTCCATTCAAAACAAATAAATTATTTGCAAACAAAAAACTAGAAGTGCAGCCTTAAGTAGGACAGCTACTACTAAATGATTAAGCAAAGCAAAACTTTGCAAAAATTGATATTTGCACCTAAAAATTAAAGGCGAATACATGATCTACAAAAAGGTGGCACCGTGGTTGGACACAAGAGGAAAGCCCAAATGAAACTGTGAACTTTCTGTAAATGATTAGCAGGAGGAATATTATGAAATAAGGCCCTCTGCTCCCAATACGAGACTGAGCTTTCTGGAAATACTGTGCTCCTGAACCAGACAGCAGCAGGTCATGTTAGAGGTGACCAAAAATAAGATACCATGAAAGCAGGGTCAGGGGACATCACAGAATCCAGCTGACTGATCCTTCCACAGCCTGCTCTATCCAGGCTGATATCCGACAGGAAGTCTTTATTTCAGAGAAACAAAGCTCTGGAGAATAACATGAAAGGTGAATCTTGTCTGTGTGAGTGAGCCAAAGGACCAATAGCCCAAAGTCTTTACTCCTCTTTATTACATCATTGATTTAAAAGATGATTATTTTTCCTCCCTCTTTCATCTGCTTACCAAAAGATGCTCATCTTAAAAATTAGTACCGTTCAGTTTGTTGTTTGCCTTTAATCACAAGGCTGTGCAAGGTGCTGTCCGGAGGGAGGGGGAGAGAGGACACACACACTGAAAATATCTTGTAAAAGATCCACTCCGACCCAGTTCAGTGAAGAGGCAAACAGAGCCTTTTTCCTTCTCCCAAATTCAGGCTGCCATTTCTCTCTGTAAGCCGGACTGAATCACAGCTCACTCGGTAGGATAGCAGGTGGCTTTATGGTAACACACACTTTCTCACTACATCCCGCTCTAGCTCTCCACGAGGGACACATGTGCAGTGCCTGCTCCCCAAGTGAGCATTCTAGCCCTACAGAAGGTAACTGCCAGCATGACAGAGCTGGCCTGAGGCCTTCTACATCCACGCACAGCTTTGTAAAAAAGGGGAAAACAACTGTACTTCCTCCACCCCTCCAAATAAATGCCACCCCAACAGGGTTCACCAGCATTGCAGCCACTCGCTTTTTCCACCCTGTAAATGGTTTTGCCCTTTGTGGCAACAGGAAACAGCAAAGCTCCCAAGGGAGGCGCCTCACATGCAGAACCACTTTGCTTTGCAGCACCAGGGAGGCCTGAAGGATATGCTTCCACAAAGCAAAAGGCACCCACTGTTTGCTCTTCCTGCACGTTCACCAACAAGCACTTTTTAAAATGCTTTTTTATGTTCAAGCAGCAACAAGAACTGAACACTTTCATTTCTAAATCTCCTGCAAGTTTCCTTAAGGCTATACTGGGGGGGAGGGGAGAAGGGAAGTTGTATTATGTGCTGGCAGGTGCTGCCCCCTTGTGGGAGCAGCAACACTAAGTCTCCAACAATAAAACTGTCATACATCTAAGTTGTCCACAACCGTGCAAACACAGAGAAGGAAGAACAGAAAGACCATCAATATGTGTGTAAGCTTGCTGCCAATGGTTGGCTGCCAGAGTCAGTGTTTTATCATGTGCGCTAAATATGTTGCACAACCACACAGAAACAGCAAGGTACCAGAAAAACAGTGAGCCTGCTGTGCTTTCTGGTATTTCCCGATGGTTGCTGCAACTAGGCTGAGTTCTTTTAAGTGGTAGGATGCTCTTTAGAGAGGCGACGTGACATCCCAGGAGGCGAGTCAGCTTGCCAGAGAAGGGCAACCGTAACTGTCAACACAAGTGCACACGTCAACCAAAGACACCGTAGTTTGGCACTGAAAAAACAAACGGCAACAGCAGTTGGGATCTGCTTGAAAAGAGGATGGATTGTCGTGGCAGTACATCCTGGCTCTTACAAAAGTGCTCTCTAGCAAGGAAGGGGCTTCTGCCCACATTCTACCAGTTACTTTTGGAATTCTGATCATCAGAAATCTTCATAGTGGGAAAGCAGTACTGAGCCACTAGAGGTGCAATTCCTGAGCTCTTTTAGGCTCAGAGGAGTTCGAGTCCATCTTTTGTGTCAAACCTATAAGGGAAGAGAACACAAAGAGAGGAGACAGGTCAACAAGAAAAAGCCTTGTATAATTGCACAATCATTCCTTGTCACTTTGTCTCTTCCCCATTCACAACTGAAATGCAGATAGTAAGCACTGGGGGGGGGGGAAACCTGTCCTTTTCTTTATGTAATTTTATAAAGCTGTGCATACATACATAGTGCTCTTGGAAATAAGAATATTCATCCCTGCTGAACAGTTCTTTAATAGTCCCTAGCAAATACTAAGATCTTTAAACAGATAATCGCAAGATAGGCCCTCTTTCAACATTCAGGAGATACCAACAAGGTCATTTAGGGGGAAAGTGCGTATGCCAAGTATCTAAAAACATTTTAAGAGCAAATAACTTTTCGCTACTAGGAATTTACATCTTCCACTGAAGCAGCTGGCATTTTTACTTGTGAGGTACAACACGTGTATTGCCACCAGTGGGCGCAAGTCAGAATCTGCTTTGACTTTTTTTCACTATGGCCAAGGAGACAAGGCTCATTATGCATTTCTACATCCCAGTCCAGTTTGAAAACCCAGTTAAGAGGGTCAGGCAACTACACCATTAACCCAGGGATGGACGGTCAGAAACGGTAAAGGAGTTAAGAGAACAGCTTCTGGGAACCCCAAGAACACATTAAGCAACAACCTCAGATCCAGTATATAGCAAAACAAGAACACACCTCCATCTGAACAGGTCAGTTTCTCCAACTCAGCTTCAAGCTCAGCATCTGAGATGCTGGGAAGCACCACAGATGGAGGAAACAATGGTTTCTGGGGAACGGAAGGAAAGTCCAGAGTATCTTTCAAGGAGTCCAGGAGGAGGTTGTCTAGTTCCTTTTCCAGTTCCTCAGTGTCAGCTTCTGAGATTTAAGAACACACACATTCTTGTCAAAATAGTTTAAATCAATCTTCTGGTTTTCCAATGGATGTTTACTCAGAAGTCCCACCAAGTTCAGCAGAGCCTATTCCCAAGTAAACACGTACAAGAACGAATTATTTTATTTTAAAATCATACAACAGTTGAATTACTAGCAGGCAGTCATAGGGCCACAGGTCCAGTTAACTGGATCAAGATCTAGGCCTCCCTTGCTAATGGACTGTAAAAGCCACATTCAACAGGGAACCACAGGAGAACAGAGAAAGAGGTGAAAACAGGATGCAGAAACAGCTGCAAGGAAAGAGGGAGACGCAGGTCCTTTGGACAGTTATGATAATCTTGAGACGGACAAACAGGACACTTGAAAAATGAACATTCCTCAGAACTCTTAAATTGACAAAATATAAACGGGCACCATAATTAAGGGACAGTTGTTTGGAATCTGCTGTCCACCTACTATGCTGTAGACTTGGCACAAACTCTAGTCACCAGCAGGATCGATAAGGCACTAACCTGCATTCCAATACATAAATTCAAGGGTCCTTCCAACAGTGATAAATGTCCAGGTGCAAGCTTGCAAAAAAAGGAAACCCTTTTGAGTAGTGCTTGGGACCCAACACATATAAACTCACCTGAGCCATTGATTCCCACTCCTGCCAAGGTTTGGGCGACTTCATCCTGGGTATCACAAAGCTGGAGAAGAAGCAGAAGGAGTTCATTGCATTGTTATTCTGCCCCTCTTGCAAGGAGTGGGGGGGGATGGCAGACATTTTATTCTCTCAAAACCCTATTAGTTGGGATAGTTAACATATCTCAATCTAGCCCAAGTTCTCCCACTGAGCTTCACAACCAAGCAGGAATGTTAAGCTGGTCACCCCATTCCTAGTACAGCATTCTGGGTCTTCCCCACTGATGTCCAAATGAAGTACGAGCCAAGTCAAGTAGCAGGAAGCCATGACACAAAAAACTACAAAGAACATGCAGCCTCAAATCGGCTACTCTGAACTCTCACTTAGATCTAGATCAGTGATTTTCTACCTTTTTCATCTCATGGCACACTGACAAGGTACTAAAATTGTCAAGGCACACCATTAGTTTTTTGATAATTGACCAGGCACACCACTGGCTGGAGGCTCACATCCCCCAATGGCCCTACAAATATATGATCCTCCCCCAAACTCCTGTGGCACACCTGCAGACCATTCATGGCACACCAGTGTGCCATGGCACAGTGGCTGAACATGGCTGATCTAGATGGATCCGGAATCTCCAACCCAAAACATCTGGTCCACATGACCAATATGTGCACACTCCTTCTGTCCAAGCAGTAGCCCCCTCTGGCATTACCTCCTGGATTTGATCAACCAAGTTCTCTGCCTTCTCCACGGTGACATCTTTCATGGATAGCTTCAGAGCTCCCACTCCAGCCTGGTAGGCATTAAACACCTTATTGGAGAGAAGACAGTGGGGTGTTGGTTTTAACATACATCTGCACTGGTCCATTGCAGTTCTACCTCAGAAATCACTTGCATAGACAAGGAATGTAGAAGCACCCAAGCAGAAGTCTCTACAAGGGACATGGTGCCCTACAGCTTCCACCAAATGTGAACCCACAGAAGTTTTGGCCTTGGCATATGCTGCATGTCAAGAAGAGACAGATAGAAAGGAAGACGTATTTTAGCTGTAAGGGCATAAATGAAAGCAATCCCCAAATTCAGAAGTCATTCAACACCACAGAGTAAACGAAGGGGTATTTTCAATATAAAGTAGATTTTCAGGGAGAAAATTCTGAGAGTTGGATTAGACACAGTAAAAAGCTCCAGGCCAAAGGGGTCAGTTGGGCACATAAATATAAGAATACCATTTGATCCGTCTGGGAAGCGTATATCCGATCTAGAATGCCTTGCACCACATCCAGCTTGGAGTGAAGCTCCACAATGCGTCTTTCTGTTCTTCGCTTAGATTTCAAACATCTCAGTGCCTAAAAACATAGAAGAACCACTCTTGGTTTTTAGATAAAAATTATCTGGAGAAACTTAAACAGTAACTCACTGCAGGAGAGCAAATAATGTGACTGGATTTAGCTTCAGTCTCAAAGTTTATTCAAATACCAGTGAATGATTGCTCCAATATAGGCAACAACTAGGAAAGACTTGCTGCTGGAGAGAGGGAGAAATAGCCATGCTATGGTTTATTTTCTTTGAGGAAGATGCACAAGGAAGTGCTGGCAGTGAAAGAAGCACCAACCTTCAAGAAGTTAAAGAGAAAAGGTTCATAAAATAGACAGGGAATGGGGAGAAAGTCTCAAGGATCTATGTCTCAAATCAGTATATTTTAAATACTGATGACTGCCATATCACATCAAAAGAAATATGCAATAGCTGCATACCCATAAGAGTGACTGTTGCATTATTGGGGGGGGGGGATTTGTGTCTGCTAGGAAGGCAACATTCTTGCAACAGAAGCACTACTGTCAGAAAAGGCATGTATATACCATGCTACATGTGAGCAGCTTGTGCACAGTCAGGAAAGAGCCTTGCGTGACTGCAACATGCTCCTCCGGCAAGGCTCAAAACTCACTGGAGCACCAAGCCTGGGAAATCCCAGACAACAGCAGCTGTGGGCATGTAGACACCACAGCAGCATCTATGTCACAGATTCGTGGCAAAACCATGTTTTATTTCAAGACCAGCTGCTTGACTGAGAAGGCACTGAACTTACCACCTGCTTCTTCCCGGTTCTGCATGCACTCCTGGCCTCCTCTTTACATCTACAAAACCAACATGCTAACAGTTCAGTATTTTAGAGGAAGGATTACAATCCCGTATCGCTGTCCTCAAACCATTAGTCCATCTCACTGTCAAGAGATGTATTTCTCAGATTTTGATCAAATGAAACACTCTCCAAAGATGCCTTGTGACAGCAATGAGAACAATGCGTTCCCAAAGTGTTTCTCAAACTTGGATCCCTGGAGTTCCCAAAGACCCATACAGGATTTCCAAAACCACTTTGTAAGACCCACACCATTCCCAGGTGTTGCCCTTAAATCACCATCATTGTCCCCTGCCTCTGCTTGCTCATTCATCCCATTCTCCCTCACCTGGTGTTCATTCCCTCTGCTTCCCTCAGCCTGACAGTCACTCACAGCAGCTCTTGCTGGGCCTGCTTTAGCACTGCACTGCGCAGATGCCAAAGCTCCAAGAGATCCAGCAGTTGCTTTCAAAAGGTCACACTATCTTTCCTTACATTCAACTCTAGCCCAGCTGGGTCTCCTGTGGCAGAAGCCAAAGCGGACGCATGACCGGGATGGGGAAGCCTTCCCGGGGTAGATCTGTGTCCAAATAGTTATCCTAATGTTGTGGAAGATGTGCTGAAAATACAGTGGTGTCCTCATTCACAAGGGTACGGTTCCAGGACACCCCCACAGATAAAGAAATCAGTGGGTTTCCAAGCCCTACAATCCTCCGGAGAAGAGGAGAGCTGTGCTCCCATCTCCTTTGAAGTATGTTTTCAGGGCCCTCAGAATGCCTTCTAAGGCCTCCGGGAGGCCTCGGAAGATTACTTCCGATTTTTCATAAAAACCAGAGGTTACATTGTCAGGCCTTAAAGGGTCACCTCTGGTTTTTACAAAAAACCAGAAGTGACGCTTGAAGGCCTCTGGGAGGCCTTAGAAAACAATCTGAGGGCTGCAGAGGATGTTCGCAGCCTTCCCAGCTCTCAAAACACCCTCCAGAGGCGAGGGGAGCACAGCGACTCTGAAGGGTTCAGGTGGGTCCGACCTGTGGGTTCAGGACCCGTGGATACTGAAATCTGCAGGTTCCTAATCAACAGATAATGCGGGGCCATATGTATGTTGTTTAACAACTATTAGTTCTGTTTTCATAATTTATCTAGTTTTAAACTGAAATGCAGTAACCATCAATAGGTAGAACCCAAATAACAAAAGCTCAAAAGGGACTTCACAATAATTTTTATGAGTGAAGACCAGAGACCAAAAAATTTAAGAACCACAATATTACCATACTATACTGCTGAACTCCTGTAAGAAAAAGGTGTACATTATTTTTTGATCAATTTATATTCTGCCTCTGTCCCCAAAGGCAAAACTTACCAGAACTTTATTATTCAATTGGAGTTTCGGAACTAAACACCCACGATAAGAAAGGCCCACAGTATAAAACAACATTAAGCTCCTAACCTCCCTCCTCAAAAGCTAGGTGAAAAAAGTAATGTTTCTAAGCCTCACCAGAACTGCTCCACAGAGGGGGCTGATTGAAGTTCCTCTGGAAGCATGTTCCAGAGGTGTGGTGCCACCACAGAGAAGGCCCTGTTTCTTGCTGCCATCGTTAGCTTTGATAAGGAGCATCACATAGCTTAGCAATGCTTTGCACAAAACATAACCATTCTCCACAAAGATGAATGACACGCTACCTCTCTGCTTCCTGGGCAAGAGATTCCACCTTCTGCGAAAGCAGCTGTTCACTCTGCATCAACTGATACACCCCGATATCCACATCATTCATAGGGGATACTTTGGCATGAAGACCTCGAGCAAACTTCATGATCTGGAACAGAAGCCTTGTTACTTGATGTAAAACCATAAATCTCACTATTTAAGGTAAAATTTCTTGTGTCAAGTTACTCTTTATTCAACTTTCATCTAGTGTAGGGGTGCCCAAACCCCAGCCCTGGGGCCACTTGCAGCCCTCGAGGTCTCTCAATGCAGCCCTCAGGGAGTCCCCAGTCTCCAGTGAGCCTCTGGCCCTCTGGAGATTTGTTGGAGCCCACAGTGGCCCGATGCAACAGCTCTCAGTGTGAGGGCGACTGCTTGACCTCTCGTGTGAGCTGTGGGATGAGGGCTCCCTCCACTGCTTGCTGTTTCACATCTGTGATGCAGTAGCGGCAGCAAAGGAAAGGCCAGCCTTGCTTTGTGCAAGGCCTTGAGCTATTGCAAGACCTCCATTCATTCATATGTTCATCTTTAATATATTCATTTATGTAAACTTATGTAAATTTATTCAAATTTTAAATGTAAATTAATTATTTTTTCCCCCAACCTCTAACACAATGTCAGAGAGATGATGTGGCCCTCCTGCCAAAAACTTTAGACACCCCTGATCTAGTGGCAACAACAGTCACAGATGTTCAGCTTTGGATGTCATAATCCTGAATACAAGTACTGTATTGCTAAAGACACCAAAGACAGGGCAAGAGCAGTTCTACAGGACAGAGAGATCACAAGCTGAGAAATGACTGTAGAGTTCACTTTCCTGCCCCTCCCTCTGCCTCGTCAGTTATCTTGTTTGTACAGCACTGAGTGAACGTGCAATTCCAGTGCTTCTTCACAGCAGAAATACATTGCCCAAGGCACACACTTTCAATGTAATATCCCCCCCCCAAGTCTTTCAATGCAAGGTCTCAGGGGCATTTGTTCATTCCAGAGCACACTGACCTGTTTCAGTTACAGTATTCATCCCATACCCAAACACATTCAGATTCCCATATCTCCTGGGGTGAGTGTGTGGATGTGTGTGTAGAAATACAGAAGTACAGACAGGGGCAAGCCTTATCCCCATTCAACAGCACTGGCCCAGGAGTCCTTATTGCCAATTTGCCTTATAGCGGTTTGCATTTAAATGCCCTACTGCTTCCTGCCACTTTCATGTTAGAAAGAAAAGCTGCTTGCTGAAAGACAACAGGGCAAATGGAATACTTGCTTTATTTGGCCAAACTCAGAGCCATAAGGAGATGGGACTACTAGAAGCCTTTGTCTTTTCTTTGTACCTTATCTCCATTTTGCTCCAAAACCGTGACTCTCTTTTCCTTCTGCAGCTGGAGCAGAACCAGGCAAAACGTCCTTTCATCTGGACAGATGCTGGTACACAGAGAACGCAACTCTGACAGACCAACCACAGGGTGCGAGGAAAGTGCAGAATTCTGGTACAGATGATAGACTTCTTCTGCTTTCTCCTAAAGAAAAGAACCATCTGCATTGAAATCCCATTCCTGCCTCAACAGCTGGAGCTAATACAGTACACTATGTTATACCAAAATCCTGACATGGAAAAACGCTGCTACATTTACACCAAGTCTACACACAATCAAAGTTCTTAACATTTACCTGTTCCTAGAGTCTTATAATAAATATATGGTACAAAAATTAGTACAGGGATGCATACAGGATCCAGCGGCTCCAAGTCGCAAGAATGAACACTCAATTGTGTCAAATGATGGAAGCATTTATTTTATTACTAAGTGCGCTACAATCACATTCTTTGTACCATCCACTTGTTTGAAGCTCTTACTCATTTAACTCCAGCCTGCTTAGAGAGTCTTCCAAGTTATTAATTGTTAAGACTGCTGCGAGTGAGGAAAAGGAGGGCAACTTAACAGGATTTTGAAAAATTATCTCCCTTCTCCTCCATTCCCCATTTTAGTAGGTAAATCACTTGTCCAACATGTGTTAAGATTAACAGAACAATAAGATATTTCCAAAACAAAGTTTGTGTCAACCCCAAATGTCAATGAAGCTCAGAAAGTGTTTCAATTCTTGAACAGACTATTTGCGCAGCTGTGGTATTTGGGACTTCCCCACCTTTCCTAAGGAGTTGCTGTTTAGGTTTCTCCATTTCCTCCCACAGACAATGGCATGAGCTTAGGGAAGTGACTAAGCCTACAGCATGGCCAACACTTTCTAAAGGATTCCCCAAAAGTCAAGCCCCTGCTATAAGAGAAGTGAAATGCCCCCCCCCCCGCCCACCATACTCAGCATGAGTGAAAAGGCACCATTTTTGAAAACTTAAGTCACTTGAATGTTTTAAGTAAGATGGTGCTTCATTTTCTTCAAAATCTCACTTGGGAGATGAATACTTAAAGACCTGGCTGCAGTGCATTAAACAAGCAGATCAGTGTTGCTAAACTAGAATTAAATTAGCTGGCTTGCAGTGTTTATAGTGAAAACATCTAGGAAGTAGCAAAGTCATTACTTGAAAGTGGCACTTACCTGTTTCAAGTTGCACTACCGGTTTGCCATTAACAGGAGATACAATCATGTGTGGAAATGAAAATTCCGAGTTGTTTTCATAATTAGTCACCGCAATTGTCATACACTGGTCTGTTCTTATGTCTACTTTAGCTTTTTGCACATTCCCTACCACAAAACACAACAGCACAATCTAGGAAAACATTATCCTCTCTTGGTTACAATCCAGAGCGGTTTTCCAGCCCCCCAAAGAAAACCCTTTTACAGATATAGGGTCTGATCCAGAAGGGAACTCTGGCACAGATTGCTCTTGCTGAATCAAGAAAAACATTCCAAGGGTGTTCACTGTATAGAATTGCAATATACTTTGTGCAGTTGTGCTGTTTCTGTAGGTAGCAATTTGTAATTCTGAATTTTCTCAATAGGAATTTTAAAAAATTAAGAAATTACCCATGAAAAATGATTACATGTCTTGTTTTGTTCATACAACAGCATTTTAATTTCACCCATAAAGCCTGGAGATAGCACTCAACCCTTTTTGGCACAGCCATACTATGTAAATACAAGATTCAATTCAAGTTTGACAGCCTTTGGAGTAGATAATCGGTTAATACTTCACAAACATTGAACTGCAGTATAGGCGGGTGTACAATTCCACTACTGACATTCGTTTTCTTACTGACTCATTATAAAAGTGCTACTGAATGAACCCCCTCCCCCCACACACACACACACTGCCTTGCATAGTGACCGGAATTACTTAAGAACATTGAACATAAAACTTGCTCTGTTCCATTTTCATTTAAGACACTGAAAATGGAACAGAGCAAGTTTTATGTTCAATGTTCTTATTCAATGAGATTCAATGCTTATTCAATGGGGAACATAAATTTGCTATTTAACCATAAGAAACAAAAATAAAACACAAATATTAAATTAAGACTAATAAAACCAAACTTGTTTATAGCAATTAGGGTCCTGGCTTCACCTTCAGAGACTAGGGCTGCAATCCTAACCAACTTTCCAGCACTGACACAAGGGCAATGCAACTCAGAGGTAAGGGAAAAAACACTGCTTTAGCTTGAGGAGGCCTGCATGACTGCCCCCCAATTGCAGGACGCAGCACATGCCCCACTGGCACAGCTATGCCAGTGTTGGAAAGCTGGTTAGGATTGCGCCCTAGGTTCTTTAAAATGGGCTGAGATCGCGCATTTATAGATAGTGAAGCAGTTACTTCCTGAATTGTCCCAATGATCTAAACGGCATTACTATGAAGTAATAGTGGTTTGACTACCTTTAAAATGGCCACAGTGTAAGCTATTACAATGAGTGACAAAACCATTAACTGCTGTACAGATCTTCGCACAGCTAGTGGAAACAGTTCTGGATGTTTAATCAAGGAAAATGAGGCACTCCAAATGCAAGGTTCACCCTTTTAGGTATGGTGTGCAGATATAAAATAATGACTAAAGGGGGAGTCCTGTGAGAATACGGTGCAAGTTCATGATGCACCATCCATTCACAGCTGGACCTGTGATACTGGCTGATTTCCAAATCAGACAATCATCAATTGCTTACATAACAGACAAGCAAACAGCTTTGTTCTTGGAATTCCCAAGGAGAAATGTGAACTCTTTTATTTATTTATTTTAAAATGTTATGTTCCACCTTTTCCTTGCCAAGTCAAATATTGAAGGCAGCTTACAAGTTTCTCAAAAAAAAAAAAAAATAAAGCTTACAATAAATAAAAACAGTGATTCTTGGGACACAGATCAAGAACAGCCACAGCTCTCTTGAAAGATTTCCAACAAGCTCAGTGGGAAAAAAGGGTTGCCACAGCATTCAAGGGAAACCCTGATCAACTCTCACCAGCTTCTTCATTGTAAGCAATTCTCAGGAACCAGAAAGCCTACCTGGAGTAATTCTACATAGATCAGAACTTCCTCCTCTTCGGGCACTTTACCGTCACCTAGTACACTGGACAGAGTCCACTTCAGGGGTTTCAGAATGAAGACTCCCACACCCCAGGAGATCCAGCTGCTGTCTACGCTGGCCATGAAGTCAGACTCCCTCTGCAGCTTGCCCCGTCTAATGGAAAGATATATATATAGAGAGAGAGATGTTATAGAATTCAACAAAATCAAAGAGAATATCTAATTAAATTTCACAGAATATCTGTGCAGCCATGTCACATAACTGCTGCTTTCATCCATTCTATGCAACAAACACATGAATGCTTACAAACACACACACACAGAGCCTCTCCATTCCACCCGTATCTTCCAATTGAACCTTGACATATTGCTTCAGTTAGGAATCCCAGCATTTGCTTCTACTGCTTAAAGCCGTGTAAAGTTCTCACAGAATTATCCTCCAAGTGCAGCTTTAAGGCCTCCAGCACTCAAAGCCCTCTTGACCCCAACAACTACACCAAGCACCCTAAAACACCAAAATCACACCCTAAACACTGCACCCTAAAACACCCTTTTATCACACATTTTAGCATACCTGCTCCTCCTCAAGAATCCTGAATTTCCTTAAGTCTAAGACATTTTTCAGTACACTGCCAGATCTTCCCTATGCTCTCTCAGGTACTACCTGTTGTCCCATACCCTTTCACATCCAAGCAGGGTAACACTCCTTTCTTGCATTTGAGGGTCTCTCATAACATAGGTATTAACCCTCACTTCTGCATTATTCCCAAACTCTTTGTTAGCACGCTGCTCCCCCCTCCATTAATGCCTCACAATCTCCAGGGCGCCACAAGAACCCCAGTACCTACAGTGATAACTATCCTTTAACCAAAGTCCTCAAGTCTCAATTCCAAGCTTTGGCTTCCTGCTTAACTTTAAAACCTATACTTGAAGCACTATACTCCTCAATGAACTACAATCTTGTATTCACGATCTATACTCAAGGAAACAGTTTTTCAACCACTAAAAAGAAGAATCAAGTCAGCTAGCAAATGGAAGCATTCAGAAAATCTCATTTAAAACACAGATTGAAAAAGATCTTAATTATATACAGTATTGCTAAACCACACGCATCTAGTAAGATTCAGTAATTCATCCCATCTCCCATGACTGATTTCTGACAGAAGGGTTATACTTCAAGTCCACTTCCTTTTATTATGAAGAACCTTAAAACAAGTAGGGGACTGAATTGTCAGACTCCTATCAGCCTTAAGGTTACCTGTACTATGCCCAAAAATACACACAAAAGAGCCTTCAACCTTAATGACTACGAGCTGTTTTGAATGCCCGTGAGGGAGATAAAGCAGGGTATAAATTTGTAAATAAGTAAATAAATATTCTTTGGCATAATAAGCTTTTGTTGCCTACTTCATGAGATACAGGAACTACAATCCTCACATATCTTATATCTCACACACACACACCGGTATAAGTTGGCAACAGAACCAAAAAGACATGAAAAGCAACTACAGTCTGCGACATTTGTTAGCAAATTTCTAGTCTAATATATACATGACACACAATAAGCAGTAAGTATTTGCAACCAGGACCACTGGAAATCATATTCTGCCGTGGTAAATGTAACTGAACTGGGTTATTCTTAATAGGTGAATTACTCACTGTACACTGTCACAGAGGTCTTCTCAAGGTAAGGTAATGTTTGTTCCCTTACCTTGGGGTTGCATTGGCAGAGAAAAGTTGGTTAGAAATAGGCTATACCGTAATTTATTTGACATGGTTGTATGGACACCATCAAAATAACAAATGTAAAGTACATATGTAATGTAATATTATGGTTGGCCAACTGCAATTCCATCTGGATCTTTGTATCCGTGTCTCCCCCCCCCCCAAAAAAAACCCATTTCCATGCAAATCTTTTCCACCAGACTTAAGTAACCTTTGATAGGACATTCACACCTCAAAGACTAACCATTTAGTTCAGAATAGCAAATGGAAAATGCTATGCAAAGGAACCTTTTTGATTCTTTTGCATCTGATGAGCAGACTATAGCTTTCCAAATGCTGAAATAAACTGGTTATGCTTCAAGCTGCCACAAGCATCTGCTGGTTTTGTAGCAACACACACACACAGCTACCCCCTTGGAAATGGTAATGAGTGTGCTCAGAAGGAAACCAAAAATACTTCCACAACATGACTGACAGAGGCAGGCGCTTCCTGAGATTTTCCATGGATGAGCTCCTCCATTTTCTGAACACGCACCTGAACACTTTCTGAAGTGGCAATCAACCAGAGAACAAATCCCAAGCAAGTATACTCTTCCAACTACTACACATTGTTCTCTGCCTGAATTTTAAAACAAATATTAAAATTAGAAACGTAAAAATGAGCCAGCATATGCCACTAAAATCTGACACATTACCTCTCATCATCATAATTACATTTGTATGGCACTCTCTGATATTTCATATGTATTTTGTGATGAACTCTTACAACAATCCCATAAAGAAAGAACTGTTATCCCCATAATGCAGCTGGTGTGAAGAGGTAAGTATTATGCAAATGTGGGAAAACAGATGTGTGAGTAGTAGCTTGCCAAAGGTGAGCTATGGTAGAGACCAGATTCAAACCTGCGAACGTCCCAATTTGCAGCTCACTTAGCCACTAGACCAGTGGTTACCAAACATTTTAGCACTGGGACCCACTTTTTAAAATGACACTCTATCAGCACTCACCTAGGTTTACCAGATTTGTAAAAAAGGAGAGCTAGAAAGAAATATTACATTTATAATAATAACCAGAAGGAAAGACCCACAAACATTTATCTCCCTATACTTACACATGCTTGCAAACTGCAGGAGCTGAGCTCCTGGCAGGGCAGGGCAGGGCAGGACAATACCTGATTTTTGAATAGCTTCAGGGCTTCAGGCAATTAGTTATCTTTCCATCACCCTTTGTCGATCCACAAAGAATCAGGTTGCAACCCACCAGTGGGTCCCGACCCACAGTTTGGGAACCACTGCACTAGATCATATCAGCTCTTATTAAGTAACACAAATACTCCACTTTTTCTGATTGCACAAAGTGCTTGGTGTACGTTAACTTGATGTTTGCCACACAGGCTTACTGCAAGAGCATGGTGACAACCTGTAGTCCAGTGGTTCCCAACCTTTAGGAGCCTGCGGACCACTGAGGCAAACAGTGGAATTGGTGTGGGCCATATGCCCACACCATATTAAATTTGTTAGTGTCCTAACCTATGATATCTTGGTGTGGTATGGAAATGGCTCTGCAAGGGAGAAAAAAGCTCTGCAGAGAATTATTAAGATCACGCAGCACATCATCAACCTTCATCTACCAGCTTTGGAGGACATCTATACATCTGGCTGTCTCAGAAGTCACATAGTATTCTGAGAGGCCCCTTCCATCCAGCTCATAAGTTCTTTGAACTGTTGCCTTCGGGCAGACGATACAGAACTATTAGAGCAGCACCACACAATTCCTGAACAGTTTTTATCCCACAGCCATAATTACATTGAATAAGGCGATATAGTTGTTACTTCAACTCTTCAACCTCTCCAGACTAAGAGCAAAGTCCAAAGTCCAGCTGAAATGTCCACGTGACTTCCTCTTTGCCTACGATGCAGCTGTCACCGCCCACTCTGCCAAAGATCTCCAGCAGCTCATGAACTGTTTTAGCAAGGCCTGCCAAGACTTTGGACTGACAATCAGCCTGAAGAAAACACAGGTCATGGTTCAGGATGTGGACTCCCCTCCCTGCATTGCAATCTCTGTGCATGAACTGGAGGTTGTCCATGACTTTGTGTACCTTGGCTCAACAATCTCCAACACCCTTTCTCTGGATCCCAAGCTAAACAAACGCATCGGTAAAGCAGCTACCACATTTTCTAGACTCACAAAGAGAGTCTGGTCCAACAAGAAGCTGATGGAACATACCAAGATCCAGGTCTACAAATCTTGCATCTTGAGTACACTTCTGTACTGCAGCGAGTCATGGACTCTGTTCACAACAAGAGAAGAAGCTGAACGCTTTCCATATGCGCTGCCTCCGACGCATCCTCGGTATCACCTGGCAGGACAAAGTTCCATACAACACAGTCCTGGAACGAGCTAGAATCCCCAGCATATATAGTGCTGAAACAGAGATGCCTGCATTGGCTTGGTCATGTTGTGAGAATGGGCGATGGTCGGATCCCAAAGGAATTCCTCTATGGAGAACTTGTGCAGAGAAAGCGCCCTACGGGTAGACCACAGCTATGCTACAAGGATATCTGCAAGAGGGATCTGAAAGCCTTAGGAATGAACCTCAACACATGGGAAACCTTGGCCTCTGAGCGGCCCGCTTGGAGGCAGGCTGTGCACCACGGCCTTTCCCAGTTTGACGAGACACTTTGTCAACAGACTGAGGCAAAGAGCCAAAGAAGGAAGGTCCACAGCCAGGGAGACAGACCAGGAACACACTACACTTGCTCCCAGTGTGGAAGGGATTGTCACTCCCGAATTGGCCTTTTCAGTCACACTAGACGCTGTGCCAAAACCACCATTCAGAGCGCAATACTGAAGTCTTTCTTCAGTCTTTCGAGACTGAAGGTTGCCAACAGTTGTTTCCATGCTCCTGGACATTATGGCCTGTTATACTGTTTTTATATTATGATGCATGTTGTATAGAATGTGTGGGTGAGTGTGTAGAGTGCGACTGTTGGAATTGTAGTATATATTTATGCTTGTATCTCAAAGGTGCATAAATTTCGTTGTGCTCTAGCACAATGACAATAAAGTTACTACTACTACTACTACTACTACACTTCCTTCCATCCCCACCACTCAAAAAATACGATTCAATTTGGTAGCCCATGGGGGAGCGCTCAGTAAGACACTGGAAATGCCAGCTGTGGGGGATCCATTTTCTGCTCTCTCTTATGGTTCATGGGGGGAATGGACCCTCCAGCAGCTGGCACATCAGCAAGCACTGGACCACCAGAGAGGGAGAAGAACGGACCACATACAGCCACAGCTGACACTTCAGTGGTCCATGGGGGAGCCCTCACTTGGTGAAAGACTGGAAGTGATCAAAGGTGATCATCTCTTTTTTTCCCCCCTGAGATTTCAGGGACCACTTCTCAGGGCCTCAGCGACCACCTGTTCCCCACAGGTTGGGAACCACTACTGTAGTACATCAGGGTTCTGTGTGGCCCACAAGACATTATGTTCACCATTGCCCAGAGACAGGGTTGCCACATTTCCCCACTGGATCACACACACTCAGTTTCAATACTGCACTGAGATAAGGGGGGGCACTCATAATGCCCACTTGCTTGCTAGCCTGTTACCCATTACTGCCGTTAAGTAACAGAACAATCCAATATATACTCAAAGTCCTATTGTGTTCAATGGAGCTTACACCCAGAGAAGGGTGCACAAGATTGCAAGAAGGACTGCACTCTTACAGCCCCCGTCCCGTCCCGTCGTCTCTCACACACTTCAGCTGGTGCAGGAGGCAAACATCTATTTGTTTAAAAACATTATACCTCACCTTTCCCCCTATTATCAAGGCACCCAAAAGCAGCTTATTAAAAATTCATAAAATGAAAACAATCATACAATAAAATGAGAATAAAATACGCACAATAAAGCGCCAGGCAGGGCCAACACAGGATAACCATCAGTACAAGCAGCATTCACAACAAAGAACCTTTGCCCCCCACTGCAGAAGGGAAGACTGAGGCCAAGCAGGAGGCAAGGCTTGCTGAAGGCCACCTGGTGAAGCTGTGGCAGAGACCTGAGCAGAGCAGGGGAAAGGCCCAGTGAGGAGCTCAGCTCCTTTTGCCACTACTCTGTGCCCCCCAAAAAGCAATGCCCCCCCATGAACTCCCCACTGCAACAATCAAGCATAAGAAGCAGCTATAGACTATCCCGTGGGAAGACAGAGCATTCTGGATATGCTCAGGGGCAATCTGGCCTCTCCCTCCGGCAGAGCACTCTAGAGGTGCTCAGAGGCACCCTGGCCCTCCCTCCAGCGGGCGGAGCACTCTTGACGCGCTCAGAGGCACCCTGGCCCTCCCTCCAGCGGGCGGAGCACTCTTGACGCGCTCAGAGGCACCCTGGCCCTCCCCCCAGCGGGCGGCGCACTCTGCACGCGCTCAGAGGCACCCTGGCCCTCCCCCCAGCGGGCGGCGCACTCTGCACGCGCTCAGAGGCACCCTGGCCCTCCCCCCAGCGGGCGGCGCACTCTGCACGCGCTCAGAGGCACCCTGGCCCTCCCCCCAGCGGGCGGCGCACTCTGCACGCGCTCAGAGGCACCCTGGCCCTCCCCCCAGCGGGCGGCGCACTCTGCACGCGCTCAGAGGCACCCTGGCCCTCCCCCCAGCGGGCGGCGCACTCTGCACGCGCTCAGAGGCACCCTGGCCCTCCCCCCAGCGGGCGGCGCACTCTGCACGCGCTCAGAGGCCCACCTGAGCAGCTCCCTGAGCACGGCGCCCAGGCAGAGCGGGACGCTGCCGCGGCGCTCGAAGGCGCGCTGGAGCTCGCGCAGGGAGGTGCGGACGGCCCCGCGGCGGCGCCCCCGGCCGAGCACGCGCTCCGTCCAGAAGCCCATCTTGCCGTCCCAGTCGGCCGCGTTCGCCTCGCGCCCGCCCTTGAAGGCCGAGAACAGGAAGGCCGCGCGCTCCTCGTCCGCCTCCCACTCCGGCTCCGCCGCCGCGGCCCGCGCCTCGCCCGGGGAGCCCATCTGCGCGCCCGGCCGCGGCCTGCGTCTGGGCGTCTCCCGGCGACGGCGCCTGCGCCCCCTGGCCGCGCACGCGCAGAGACGCCGCCGGAGTCCCGGCAGAGGCGGGCCGGCACCGCCTCCCGTGGCGGGCGGTTCCGCAGAGTCACAGAACCGCTCAGCGGCAAAACAGCCCCTGGACCGGCCCCCAGGAGGCGCCAAGGCGAGCCAGTCCCGCGTCCTGTGGCAAGGAGTTCCGCAGAGCAACGCAGAACATAAGACTGAGGGGTGGTGCTGGCAGCTCAGCAGCACAACGGCCTCTACCAGGCCACAGGGGGCCCCCTGGGCCAGCCCCTCACCCGTCACCGGCCCCCAAGGCGAGCCAACCCCTCGCCCTGTGGCAAGGAGTTCCGCAGAGTAACACAGGACAGAAGACTAAGGGGTGGTGCTGGCAGCTCAGCAACACAACGGCCTGCACCAGGCCACAGGGGCCCCTCTGGGCCAGCCCCTCACCGGCCCCCCAGGAGGCACCCAAGGCAAGCCAGCCCCACATGCCATGTGGGCAGCAAGGCCAGGCGAGATCAGAAATTCAAGACCCCAGGAAACTTCTGGGCCCCCCTCTGCCCCTGGGCCCAGGTACAAATCACCCTCTTTACCCCCCCCCCTCCCTGGGCCCTGGATGGCTGATCAGCATTCACTGCTGTCTGAAACCATTTTTTGCCTCTCTGCCAGTGAGAAGGACCAGCCTGTGGATTGTGCTTCACTGAGAAACTCTCACCTCAGGTGACACACCTGCCCTTATTTGCACTGCTCGACAGGGAACCACTTATTTATTTTGCTCTGTACACCACTTTGTGCCCACACTTGTTGAAAAGCAAGAGTACAGCAGTGATGTCTGTAGGACTGAACGCAAGCAAAACTGGGAACTGTAAGGACAAGAAAGCAAGTGTGGGATCTCGCTTTAGCTCATCATAGAAGCATAATGAGCGGGCCATAGTTCAAGGGAAGGACATGTGCTTCATGTTGCAAAGGTCCCAAATTCCATCTTCAGGTAGGGCAGAGAAATGTTCCTCTCTGAAACCTTGGCAAGCCTCTGCCAGTCTGTGTCAACAATGCTGAGCTAAATGTACCAATATAATTAGTTTATAATGGTTTAATATAATTCCTTCGCATTAGGAAGTATGACATGGAAAATTCTTTGCCTGCAATCACAGGAAGCGCACTTTCAAGATTCAACTTCACAGTCACCGTTTTCTCAAACAATAGAAGTCACAAGATGCTCACACCACATCGCTGAGCTTGGCTGAGTCATACATGATCGGATGTTTTGGTTGGAGGTTTTCCCCTACAGTGAAATTTCAGGGTTTCCTCACCTGCAAGGTGCAAGTATTTGCAAGAAAGGGGTAGGGCTGACCCAAACTGTTTTGGTGCTTGTAGAGCACAGGGCCCCAAACAGCTGCCTAAGAGCCAAAAGTCACCCACCCACCAACACATTCTGACCATTTGCATTATAATGATGTGTAACTCCCCCCCCCCACAAACTTCTAGCTCTTCTGCCTCCTCTCCACCTGTCCCTCTCACATACATGCAACCCCACAACTGCAATTATTGCCAATATTTTTCCCTATTGTGAACATTCTTAGAGTTATGTGCAAAATGCATATATTATTTTCTGTTGTTGACCTGCTCCAGCCCACTATGAGAACATGACTGCAGGATGTGGCCCTGACAGCTGAAAGTTTGGGGACCCCTGCTCGAGAGGAAAAGTCTACTGGCTTCCTCCCATCCATGAATTCTGCTTGATGCCCTGCTTTTCATGACTTTCTTCTGCTTAAACCCAGCGAAAGAAACATGGGGGCACATGAACAGCAGCACACTCTTGCATGGCTCTAATTTACTTCACAACAGCTTGCACTAGAGAACCTCTCCCTGTGCCTGTGATGAAGATGAATCTGTCCGCTTTGGGATCATGTGCCCTTAATAAGGGGCAGTTGCCTCAGACAGTGGATTGATGGTGGCTCCTACCTCCACCTGCCTGCCCACTGCAACCTCTGCTCTTTCTCATGCTGCCTGGATTCAGACAGAGAGAAAGGAACAGAGCAGAAGAGGAAGTGGTGCAAGCAAGCTTAGGACTCTAGCCCAGGGGTGTCAAACATAAGGCCCAAGGGTCAGATATGACCCGTGGAAGCTCTTTATCAGGACCATGTGAAGAGTGAGCTCTTCCTCAGCTGCTAAGCTGTGAAATGATGCATGGGCAGAAGCGGTGCTGCTGAAAGTGCAGCATTGGGAGAGCCTAATTATCATGCAGGCCAGCCTTTCAGCAGCGCTTCCTCTGTCACTGCTGAAAGGGTGCCTTGCATAATAACCGGGCTCTCCCAGTGCCACAATTTTGCTGCTTCTGCCAAGGGGCTGGAAGGGAGAGATTGAAGGAGACTTCAGAAGGCAAAAAAGAGGGCGGTGGAAGGGGCAAACTAAGGTCCCCATCCAATGGGCCTCTAGTGCCAGCGCTGAACTCCAGCACCAGTGCTGGGTATCGCAAATGTGCTGTAAGGCATATCTGCAACACACAGAGAGGAGGGAGCACTGGCACTGGCCTAGCATCAGATGGATGCTGGCTGGAGCTCTGGGTGGTGGGAAGGACTTTGAGGGCAGGGCATGGAGGCGTTTCAAGGCAGGGTAGGGGAAGGAATCGGGATGGGAAGGAGTGGGACCGGCAGAGCCCTGGGTGTGCTTGCTTGCTTTTTGCATGGTGTGAAAGACCTCATAGGGCCATCATTCAGACCAGGCAAGCAACAGGGAAGTTCCAGCCAGGAGGCAAGGAAGGGTTAATCTTTTGCTTTTGCTCTTGCTCATCTCTAAAGGAACTGATGGTCATTGGACAAAGGGTGGGTGGTCTGGTTTTTTTCTTTGAATGAGGCAGGGCAGAAAGAGGAGCCCAAGGGGGGATCTTGCCTTGGAATTTCCTGGAGAAGCCATGGAGGGGGAGGGGGAGGAGGCAGTTCCTAGTGATCACACTCTCCAACTGCATGACTGGCTCCTGTGGGCTTTAGTAGCAAAGCTAGAGGGGGTGCAAAGAACTACGTTTTGTAGGGAGCCTCACCTTAGCTTGCAAAGCACTATATGTTGCACGGAGCCTCACCACAAGTGAGGCATAAACACCCTATTGCAGTTCATGGAAAAGCACCATAGCTGCCTTGCCTGCTTACGCCTGAGGAGACTCTCCTTACACCCAAGAAAGCAGGTGTAAGGAGAGCCTCCTCAGGTGTAAGCAGGCAGGGCAGCTGGCTGCAGTTTTTTTCCACAGACAATGACGGGGCAGTGAAGTGGCACTGATCAAAGGGTGGTCCATGTGATAATTGGGCTCTCTCATGTCTTGAAAACATGATCAAGCATTGCATGTTTTCGCTTCTGTCATTTGTAGCTAATGAGTTATTAGATGAGAAAAATGCTTATTTCTGGGCATCACCTGCGCGTCACTTCCTCCTTAATGACACTTCCAGCTTTCCACAGCCACCATGCATGCTCTTCAGCCCACTGTATGAAACAAGATGGACATCCCTGTTCTAGCCCATTACCCTTCACTCCTCCACACTTCCTCTTTCGTTCCCTTCTTTTCAAATCCAAAGAGGAGAAGTGGTTCCTAGCCTGCCCTGGGTGCTGGCAGTCTTGGGCTGGCCCTGTTGACAACACTCACATTCAGCGACCTCACTTGGTTTCATGGCAGGGCTCCTCCATAACACCTTGAAAGATTTTTGTGCTTGCAGAAATCTCTCGAGGAAAGAAGATGGCATTGTAAATCTTGGCGCTAAAGCAGAACTGACTTCAGAATGATTTAAAGTTACCAACTTTTAACTGTTCCTTCAGCTGCGCCATTAACTGCCTTTTGATCTGCAGCAATTTGCAAAGAAAATGTTCTGCAACATTTTCCGTTTTTAGGCATTTCTGTGACTGAGTTCACTTTCTTCATTACTGCTATTACTGCAGATACTGAAAGCTGTTTTGAGGGTCTTTGGAGCCAAAGGCAGGACAGAAACATTTCACAAAATAAAATCCATGGATGAATTAAAACTGTGGAGCCCTGGTGAGCTACATAAGAACATAAGCCCTGCTGGATCAGGCCAAAGGCCTATCTAGTTCAGCTTCCTATATCTCACCAGATGCCTCAGGGAGCACACAAGACAACACACTGTTGTCACTCCCTTGCAACTGGCACTCTGAGGTAGCCTACTTCTAAAACCAGGCGGCTGCATATACTCATCACGGCTTGTATCCTTTGATGGACTTTTCCTCCATAAGGCTGTCCAATCCCCTTTTCAAGGCATCCAGGCCAGGTGCCATCACTACATCCTGTGGCAAGGAGTTCCGCAGATTAATGACATGCTGGGTAAAGAAATATCTTCTTTTGTCCTAACTCTCCCAACAATTTTAGTGGATGTCCTCTGGTTTTGGTGTTGCGCGAGAGGGAAAAAGAACATCCCTCTACCTACTCTATCCATCCCATGCATAATTTCGTGTCTCTCAATTGTGTGTCTCAATTTCTGCTTGCAGAAATCTCTTCCTTGGGTGCCTTTTTTCTAGACTGAAGAGCCCCAAATGCTGTAGCCTTTCCTCATAAGGGAGGTGCCCCTAGTAATAATTTTGGGTTCTCTCTTCTGCACCTTTTCCAGTTCCACTATATTCTTTTTGAGATGTGGTGACTGGACACAATACCTCAGGGGTGGCCCTGCCATCAATTTGTGCAATGGCATTATAATACTGACCATTTTATTCTTGATCCCTTTTCTAATTATCCAAAGCATGGAATTGACCTTCTTCACTGCCAGCACACACTGGGTCAACACTTTCATCGAGCTGTCCACCAGCACTCCAAGATCTGATCAGTTTCAGACAGCTCAGAATTCATTAGCATCCATGTAAAGTTTTGATTTTTTTTTTTTTTGCCCCAGTGTGCATTACTTTACATTGCATTACTCACATTGAAACAAATCTACCTGGACACTGGCCATTTCCCTGCCTTCCTTGCTTCAGCAAGATGGCTCCTTCATTCTTGCCTTCAGAGCAGAGTCTGAGGTTGAGATTTTGTAATAGCCACATTTCAGTTTGATCAGGGAAACTACCTCAAGAAAGTTTTGAGAAAGTAGCAAATGGAAAAATACGCAACCATTCAAAAAGATTAAAGACCTCGGACTGAGAGATTTAAAGGCATTATAGTGACTTCCTGGCTTGCATTACAAGCCTGAAAGATTGCATCATGATCTTGGGTGTGATTGTCATTGGTGCTGTCTTGGAAAGCCTAACACTATCCTCTGGGCCCTTTGAAGTTAATTCATGCTGTAACATGATAGGAAGGGCTGTGATTAAGTGTTAGGGCACTTGTTTTGCACACAAAAGATTCTTGTGGAATCCCCAACATCTCCAGGTAAGGAAAAGTCCTGCCTGAGGGCCACTGTCAGCCTGTGTTGGCAAGAATGACTTAGGGTGCAATCCTAACCAACTTTCCAGCCCCAAGGTAAGAGCAATGCAGCTCCAAGGTAAGAGAACAGACATTCTCCTACCTTGAGGAGGCCTCTGTGATTGCCCCCCAACTGCAGGATGCAGCCCACGCCCCATTGGCACCACTAAATCAGTGCTGGAAAGTTGGTTAGGATTTGGGCAATAGATGAACACCTGGTCTGACAGCTTTCTCTGAAGCTGCTATCTCCATTCAAACCTGAAGGAATAGCATCAAACCTCTCTGTCAATTCTAATGCATTGGCAATGAAGTTTCAACAAGTTTTCTCCAGGGTGTCCTTGGATCAATCTCACCTACTTCCAGGTGAGGTGGTAGCCTCACCTACCTCCAGGTGTGAGGACAAAAGGAGGAGAGGAACTATATACACCCCCCTGAGATACTTGGAGGAAGGGCATAAAAATGTGGTAAATAAAGAATGATAACATTCAGATCAATAGCAAGCATCAGATTTGTGAATTATTATTATTAGTATTCAATTTTTGCACAGTCATGTTGTTTTTGACTGGATTTTGTATATATCTACCTATCGAGACCTTCCCAAGGGCCTAGGAGAGGCAGATATTTTTGTTTTTATATTGTTACATTACAGATACTGCCATAGTATATGTGCTGTTCCTAGTAAAGTATAATGATGCTGATGCCACCCAAGGCAGTCCACAGTCATAAACCCAATCCTTTCCAAATCCTTCCTACCAATGCTCACGCATCACAGAGTTGCCCATTCTATAGGGGGGGGCAGTTGCAAAGGTCTCTTAGTGAAAGAGAACTTTTGTTCCCTTACCCTGGGAAAGTCTTCTCTTCCCTTAATAATAATAATAATAATAATAATAATAATAATAATAATAATAATAATAATAATAATAATAATAATAATAATAATAATAACAAACTTTATTTATACCCCGCCCTTCTCCCCAAAAGGACCCAGGGCAGCTTACAACAATTAAAAACAGATTAAAACATGATTTAGCAAACAGATAAAAACAGAGTTCATAACATTAACAGATATCATAAAAACGTTAACAGGTATCATAAAAAACAGTGGTCAGATAAAAAGTCAGGTAAAAAAGAGCCTATAGCAGCAGATCATCAGGAATCAGGCCAGTAAAAGACACTAAAAAGATGCAGAAAAGATGTTAAAAAGGCCATGAACTCAGAAGGCTTATTTGAACAGAAGGGTCTTCAGGCCTCGCCGAAAAGTCTCAAGAGAGGGAGCCATTCTCAAATCAAGGGGAAGGGAGTTCCATAACGTTGGTGCCACTACTGAGAAGGCCCTATTTCTTGCCACCGCCCCATGTACCTCCTTAGGCGGCGGCACTTGTAAAAAGGCCTTCTCTGAAGACCTAAGAGGACGAGCCGGATTGTACGGAAGTTGGCGATCTCTAAGATACCCTGGCCCAGAGAAGTATAGGGCTTTAAAGGTCAAAACCAGCACCTTGAATTGGGCCTGGAAATGAATGGGCAGCAAATGTAGCCCCTGGAGAAGCGGGCTGACAGAGTCAAACCGCCTACTTCCAGTAACCACACGGGCCGCTGCATTCACTAATTGCAGTTTCCGAACTGTCTTCAGGGGCAGCCCCACATAAAGCGCATTACAATAATCTAACCTCAATGTCACCGTGGCATGGATCACCGTGGCCAGGTCTGCACGATCCAAGTACGGCCGCAGCAGGCGCACCCACCGAAGCTGGGCGAAGCCCCCCTAGCCACAACCGCCACCTGGGAATCCAGGAGCAGCTGCGAGTCCAGGTGGACCCCCAAGCTGCAGACCTGCTCCTTCAGAAGGAGTGTAACTCCATTCAGGGCAAGCCAATAGTCCAGCACCTGCATCGAGGATTTCCGAACCAGGAGAGCCTCTGTCTTATCCGGATTTAATTTCAGCTTGTTAGCCCCCATCCAGATCCTCACTGCTTCCAGGCCCTCAACTGCCACCCTGGAGTCTGGAGGAAAGGAGAGATAGAGCTGGGTGTCATCAGCATGTTGATGGTGTCCTTATAGGACACCTTGGTTCTGTCCCAGTGATTTTGCTGGTGTAGGACCAAGGAGAGAAAGGAGAGGGAAGGGAGATAGGTAGAGGTGGGAGAAAATGGTGATAACAAAATAAACACATGTAACACTGCATTCTGCACTTCTCATTCTTGTAAATTAAAAAAAAAATCTAAAATCTGTGAACAGTAAAACCAGTATTTTACTAATTTTACTGTATTTTACTAACAGTAAAAACAGTATTTTACTAATAAAAGTAAAATTTTATTTGGTTTTTATTTATTATTTAATGGAAGGGTGTATGAGTAATGACTATGGGCCCAGACCTATCCAATTTTCCAGGACCGGTGCAGCTATACCAATGGGGTATGCGCGGCATTCTGTGGTCGGGGGACAGTCACATAGGCCTCCTCAAGGTATGGGAACATTTGTTCCCTTACCTCTGGGCTGCATTGCAGTTGCACCAGAGCCTGACAGTTGGATAGGATTGGGTCCACAGGCTGCATCTGCTGACACTATATCGTGTACCTAATACACTTTTAAAGTAATTATAATTTGTAATTACAGTGTAAATTTTGAATAAAAACCCATAACACTGCTTTCTGCACTTCTAACTTTTAGAAAACACCAAAATCCATGCAAAAAATAAAACTGTTTTCTCCTGCCTCTAGGGATAGGACAGTGATTTCCAACCATTTTCATCTCATGGCACACTGGCAAGGCCCTAAAACTGTCAAGGCACACCACAAGTTTTTTGAAAATTGACAAAGCACACCACACTGCTAGCTGGTGGCTCTTGCCCTACTAATAAATGACCCTCCCCCCAAATTTCCATGGCCCACCTGTGGACCATTCACAGCAGACCAATGTGCCGCGGCACACTGGTTGAAAATAACTAGCATAGGGTATGGCTGAACATGAATTCTGCTAATCCCAAACCCCTGTGCTACCTCCCTCCCTGCCCAGAAACAGTTTCTCCCCACCCTCCCCCACTACTGGCACCAGTGGACGATGGCCTCACTGCTGATCCTGCTGGCAGTGATTGTTAGAGGTCTTTGGAAACAAATGTTATTTGCTTTACTCAGAAGTAAGCCCATTGTGTTCAGTAAGATTTAGGGCGCAATCCTAACCCACTTTCCAGCACTGACATAAGGGCAACAAAGCTCCGAGGGAAGGGAACAAACATTCCCTTACTGTGAGGAGGCCTCTGTGAGTGCCATCCAACGTCAGGTTGCAGCACACATCCCATTGGCACAGCTATGTCAGTGCTGGATAGTTGGTTAGGATTTAGGCCTTAGGCTGCAATCTTATTGGAAACAAACATCTCTAGTGATTGCATTGGCTGCCTCATTGCGCTGGCCAGTGGTGTTGGTAAGTGCAACAATATTGCACAAAGCCCACCGTATCCAGGTTTTGTTGCATGTATGTGTCTCACCTATATTGCCTCCAGTCTCTTTGTTTCAATTAAGATGGGTCACTTTCAGGGTTATCTTTCACACCCCTTGCCTGGACTGTTGCCTTCTGCGTGGCAGTTTGGTGTAGCATTAGATTGGCCTGAGCCAGCTTTAAAGCTCTGCTCATGAGGCTCACTTTTCCCTGAGCCTAACATTCTCAGTCTAATCTATATCACAGGGCTGTTATGAGAATACACTGTTGTGGTCAAGATGGCAATTGCCATCTTGGCCGCCCTGCAGGGAAGCTGGAATAAAAAGTGTAATAAATAATAGCCAGGTGAAAATCCTGGGGTAATTTTAATTGGTTTTAGTCGACAATATTTTAATTGCATGTTGTTTTAATATTTGATATTTTGATATTAAAATATTAAATTTTTAATATTTAATTTTAATATTTTGAGTGCATGGATATTATTACTGTTTAAGGCTACAGTTCTCAAGCACAATCTGTTAGTAGCCCCAAACTTTCTGGGTTGGAATGCAAATAAGTTGCTGTTCCAGTTACCTGCAAACAAGAAACTCCTCCTATCTGGAAAGCACCATGGACTCTGGACTGCCTTGAGAATGATTCAGCAGCGGAAGAGGCCAACCTCACAGTTCACGTCAGTCGGCAACTTTTTTGACAAACATAGCCAGCTGAAATGGAACAAGCAACATCTGTGGGGACTTTGACCACCAATTTCTCTCAGGGCCTGGAACGCATGTGAACCAGGCTGGCTCAAGCTATTTTCAGAAAGATAGCTGCATTAGCCTGGGACCAGTGGCATCGCTAATAGAGGTGGCTGGGGTGGACAACCCCAGGTGCCACATGCCCTGGGGCAGGGTGGGGGTAATGGGTGTGCTACTCATGCCCCAGAAGAGAGGAGCTCCATTTGGCAGCAGATAGGCCATCCCGCCCACCCTTGCTTCTGAACAGCTGCAAATCACGGTCCCCCAAAAGCAGTTGGTGGTGGCACAATGATGCCGTCACATCATCACTGAACTATTTCCAGGGGGCTGTGCAGTCATTTCTGCACACCATGTGTCAGTGGGCCCAGCCTGCTGCTGCTTGCAACACTCAGCATGGTAAGTAATTGCCACCCTGGGGGCAGAATGCTCCAGCAGTGCCGCTGCCTGGCACCTCGCCACCTTTAGCAATCTTACAAAAATGTTCATTTATAAGGGGACAAAACCATTTTAAAAATGCTTAAACGTTTCTCTGTCCATCCAGGAGTTGGACGGTACTATGTACTCCATAAGCAAATGCTGAGCATCTTAAAATCCTCATGGACACTGTTATTTTCCAACAGCAAACGCTTTCACATGATGACTGGCCAGCAGCCTTTGTGCATCACAGCCCCCTGAAGTCACTCCTTGAAGTCCATTTCGACTTTTTCATTGCCACCTGTGAGGGTCTGGTTAGGCAAACTGCATCAGCCTAAACCTTGAACATTGCAGGTCTGGTTTGAGGTGGGTTCCACCTCTTGACAAATTGAAGATGGCTCATGTACATCCACACCTCTTAGGAGGGCCAAGTCTTTTCTCTAGCCAGCTAGCCACTCCTAGGCAACTCTACTGTGAAAGGTTAACCTTAATTTTGCTTCCTGGTTGTAATGGAAGATCAGAAGATGATCAGGTGGCTGATGTGGTGTTGACAGCGATTCCATGTTTTGACAGCATGTTTTGGCAGGGCTGGCTCCACAGCTGTAATCAGTCAAGGCCAACGGAGACCTGGTTGGACACCTGAGCTTCATTTGACCTTGATGGGGCTTTGAATGAGCTAAGGAGGTAGCTCACAGCTGAGCTGCATTTGCACTTAATGGGACACAAAGGATAAAAGGCAGCTTCAGAAGGACCAAAGAAGCAGGACCCTGACAGAAACCTGGACTTGGAGAGAGATGCTGCCTGACCCAGAAGGAACCAGACCAAGAGGGCTACCTGATCCAGACCTACAGGAGAAGGGGACTGTCAGGATTCTGCTGGAGGACACAGAAGACTGGGAAGACTGGACTGTGCTTTGGAGACCGGATTGGACTTGAATTGGAGGCTTCAGACTTTTACCCACTGAGTTAAGTGGAGTTTTGGGGAGGGAAAGCCTCTGGATAAGAGGCAGGGAGTGTCTGTGTTCATAGCAATAAATTTGGGTAGTTGCTATAGATAAGGAGTTCTGTGTTCATTCCTTTGCACACCACAGCGGTTGTTCTAGAGATAAAGAGGGTGTCAATTAGCTAAAAAGCGGGCATTAGAAGGGAGTTGAGATATTTGGACATAGAAGAAATTGGCATAGTCGGCAGGAGTCAAAAATTAGGCTAGGACTGGTCTTGCATCTAGTTTCATAGTGGTGGGAGAAGGCACTGGGAATGTTTCCTAGTCAAAGGGACAGCAGTCTAGACAAGAACAGTGCTCTCCCACCCCCACCCCGCCCATTAAGGAGTTTATTGGAACCTGGATCTTCCAAGTCTATGAAGTTTCTTGGATGACCTTGGGACAGTCAATCTCTCTCTCTCTCTCCTTCTCTGCCTCACCTACCTCACAGGGTTGTTCTGAGGACAAAAAGAGGAAAGGAACCATGTATACCACACTGAGCTCCTTGGAGGACACCTCCTTGGAGGTGAAAAGTAAAATAAATTTCCTCCTTCTCCATACAAATAAATGTTCACTCCCTTCCCTTCCATCAAACAAAACACTTGGGGCTATAGTCAGAAGATCAGGGTGTGGACTCAGTATTGCTCCTACACCTCAGATCTGTTGCTTCAAGGGCTTGGGGCTGTGTTGGGGAGAGAACAATGACCCCATTGACCTACCTCTGCACAGGAGGGACCAGAAATCCATAGTGAGCACACCCTGTGCATGCAAACAGTCTTAAATTTTATTATGGGCATCACCAGTTACAAAGGCTCTGGGGAAGGAAGCGAGGTTTGGGAAATACCTCTGCTTGAGCTGCTGCCAACCAGAATGACAGAATTAAGCTCAAGCCAGAGCTCTTCTCCTTTAACAGCTCCTTCTCTCCTTTGCCTTTAACAGCAAAGTAATACCCAGTCATTAGAAGGTGATAATGCTTATCTCTGCTGTCCAGGCATGGATACCTAACTTACTGCAAGAGCTTACTGCAAGGTGTCATAGTTAAGGAGGAGGGGCAAGGATGGAGCAAAGCATCAGAATTGCTTGTACAACAGGAGAGGGGACATCATTATGAGAAGTGCTTCAGTCCTGCCTTTGAAACTCTTTTCATAGGGACTGAGCTAAGAAAACCCATCAGGTTTAACAGGAGGAGTTTGCTTGGGAGGGCATACGTTTATGTCTAGTCCAGTGTTTCTCTAAATGTGGGTTGGGACCCACTAAATTGGCCATGAGCAAATTTCAGGTGGGTCATGCAGCACCAGACTCAGCCACCATTGAAAATACAGAGCTGAAAATACAGGGTACAGAGTTGCTGAGCAGGACGGGCTCCAAGTGGGAGACAGGCCTGGTGCTTTGCCCTGAAGAGGTGGGAAGAGGGGATGCTGGAAAGGGGGGAGAGCTGTGTGGTTGGAGAAGGATCCAAGTCTGCCTTCTGCTTTGACTTCCAAGCTGGAACGTTTGAATTCCAAGCTCTGTAAAAGTGCACTGTGCAATGGGATCTTTGGTTGATCACTGTTTGTTTGAAGCCTAAATTGATGATGTCACTTCCGGCCATGACTGTTTCCAGGTTAATGACATCAGATTGTCCAACTGATTGGACAATCAACAGATTATCATTCTAAAAAGTGGGTCCTGGTGCAAAAATGCTTGAGAACCAGTGGGCTAGGCCCTAGCCCACTGGGCTAGGCTGTTCTCTTCCCCAAGGGCTACCTGAAAAAACGGTATGAAGCTGGGCTTACTTAAAGGCTATAATCCTGCGCACATTTAGCTGGGAGCAAGTCCTAGTTAACACAGTGGGACTTACTTCTGAGAAAGCAAGCATAGGCTATCTCTCCAATATTATTTATTTATTTCAATACCTTAATAGTTTTCAGCGTTTACACATATGTTTTAAAACTGTTGAAATGCACTCCAGCACTTTGGGATGAAATGACCTATATCTTTAAATTTTATTTTTATTTATTTTTCATATTTTTATACCGCCCTTTTGCCAAAGAACTCAGGGAGGTGTACCCAGCCGCTTCTCTCCTTTTGTCCTCACAGCAACCCTATGAGGTAGGTGAAGCTGACAGAAAGTGACTAGCCCAAGGTCACCCAGGAAGCTTCGTGACCAAGGGGGGATTCGAACCTAGATCTTCCAGGTCTAAGTCCGCCTCCCAATCGATGACTTCACCAAGGTTTCAACGGAAAAAATAAATGGTAGGAATAGAAAACAGTCTACTGAAGAAATATGATGTTGATTATTAGGTGTACAGTTGTAGTGGGTGGGTCATAGCTATGTCAGGAGTCACAACTTTTTTATTTAATCAATTTTTATCCCACCTTTACCCTCAACAAAAGTCGACTTGCAGATATAAAATACAATAAAAACAGCAAAATACAAATACTTTTTGACATACAATTCTGATGTACAATGAGCTCCTGCTCTTCAAAATTTACCACTACATCCATGGTTCCTGCATCTGTAAAACTAAATAGTAACATTCAAGTAACCTTTTCCTGTTATAGTCTACTGGAACCACTGTCCACAAGAAGTCCACTAGTCCATTTAAATTAACCTTAAAATCTCTGCCTGGATCAATCCTAGTCAGATGTCACATGAACACTGGCACAACATCCATCACAGCCCAGGCCTGTCCTGGCATTGCCACAGTGACAGTGCACTGATATTGGTGCAAGAAGGGTTCAATGCCAAGTCCATCCAGGCAAAACAATGCTGGCTCAGCTCTTCTAAGTAACACCTCCCCATGTCCCCAGAAACACCCACACAGTTATCCACATAGTGGCATCCTGATGGCAGCACGTCCTTACTATGACATGGTAGTCATCGCTATGAAGTCAGTGTGTCATCTGTGTGATGTCAATGTGCCTTCACTGTTGGTGCGTCATCCACGTGTCATTGCTGTGATGTTGGTGCATCATCCATGGAATATCCTTGTGCTATCAGCATAATCTCCAAGGAACCAATCACTGCATTCAATCAGCCTCAACACTGGCAGCCAGAGAAGCGCCAGAGGGTGAACTGCGTAGGGGAGGCAGGTACGGGAGGGGGGACACCCCCTACCCAACAATAGGAATGAATAATTCAGCCAGAGGTACCACCATACCTATGGTGAGATGCCCCAGAACACCACACACACATATGCACAAGGATGGCTCAGCAAGCTAGGGACCCCTATATTAAGGGTTCAAGTGCCATCATCTCACCCATATAAACACTTACATACAAGGAATACCTTTCCAGCAGAGCAGAGCACAGGTAGAAAGATAGCCATGAAGCAGAAGCTGGGGCAGCATTTGGCAGTGGCATCACTACAGAGATGCAGAGGGTACAGACTGCACCATGTGACACACTCAGGGTAGCAACACCACTACTAGCCAAAATTGTGAAATCTTGGCGTTTTCAAATAACACCATCATGTTATATATCATACGATGTGGAATTTAATGCAGATCGCAATGAAATAAACTGCACTGAAATATCTGTATTCTATCAAAAGATATGAATAAATAACAGATAAAGAAAACTGCCTTATGTGACAAAAAGCGGATTTTCTTAATGCAAAACTGACCAATGTGACTGATTGTTCTGAGAGCCAACAGGGTGTTACTATGATGCAGCGAACTCTTGCATTGGGTGGAACTACCCCTAGTGACACCTCTGCATTTGACAAAGTACTCCAGGGGCCAGAAGGTCTTGGGCCTGCCCTGGGGGTGGAGGTTTCTCACTGGTGCAGATCAAGGATAGGATTGGACCTTTATTCAGCTGAGCTTTTGACTACTGACTTTACCAGTTGGAGTTGCAATAAACTGCTTATTGCAAATGCCTGAAATTTTATTTGTTTGTTATACTGATCTGACAGTTACAAGTTTATTGATTTTATTGTTGTCCTCCAATCTGGGAATGCTTTGTCGCAGGGGTGGCCAAACTTGCTTAACTTAAGAGCCACATAAGATGAACTCCAGACATTTGAGAACCACAGTGGCTGCAGTCCTAACCACACTTTCCTGAGAGTAAGCCCCATTGAACAAAGTAGGACTTACTTCTGAGTAGACCTGGTCAGGACTGTGCCCAACATTTCAGAGGCTTTTAAATATATTTATTCCCCATGAACACGAAACTTGTGTTTTTATCCAGTGTACACCCAGCCAATAATGACTGTAGGATGTTTGAAAATTTCTTATTTACTTTTTATGTTAATTGTGATGCAACAAGGAGCTCGGCCAATATATTTCTGAGAGCTGCACATGTAGTCACAGAGCGGCATGTGGTTTGTGATCCAAGGTTTGGCCACAGTTTTATTGAGAGGCAATTTAAAGGTAAATAAATATGATAGAATGCCAGATGCAAGGGAGGGCACCAGGATGAGGTCTCTTGTTATCTGGTGTGCTCCCTGGGGCATTTGGTGGGCCGCTGTGAGATACAGGAAGCTGGACTAGATGGGCCTATGGCCTGATCCAGTGGGGCTGTTCTTATGTTCTTATACATCTCCAGGCCACCCAAAGCTGCCCATACTGATTTTTGCAGGTCAAGCTTTGACCAACGGCACAGGTATTGACCACGCTGATTTGATTCTAGCCAGAATTTGGCCTGTCTGCCGTCCTTTTAGTGGTGAAGATTGTTGTGGAAATTCCAAATAGAGGCTTGACACCAATTTGCCTGTGAAAGCTCCGAGGAGAATTTATTTTCCAAAGTAACATTATGTGGGAGCCTCTGAAACCACTACAACAAGATGGCTGGCAGAGATTGAGCATAGCAGGAAATGGACCAGCTTACTTATGCCTTTAAATGTCACACCACTCGTAACTCTATAATGAGAATTAAAGGAAAAGCATCACACCACACCACACCACACCACACCACTCATAACTCTTCACTCAGCCAATTTCTGTAAACGCATCAACCAATCAGCCATTATCAACGGGTCTCCTCAACTGTTCTTTTTCACTTATGCTTCTAAGAATTTGGGCTCTTACTTCCCCAAACAAAGAGGGAACCCCCTTTGAAGTGCTCTCCCTCCCATCGAGAGTCAACTGTTGTAACCCAACGTTCTTTATATGGTTCCCCTTTCTAACTTAGCTAAAGCACAAGCCCTGTGGCGTCACTAGGGTTTAGGTCACCGGGTGTGGGAGGCCAACACATCACCCCTATAATGGACCTCTTCCCATGCAGTGGGCAGGGCAATGTCCCAGGTGGTGGGCATGGTGATGTACCATTGCTCTGCCACACTGGTTTTTTTGCTATAATTTTGTTGGAATAGAGGTATTTCAATGCAATTTGTTTCATTGTATTCTGCATGAAATTCCACATTGATTGATACATAACATGATGGTATTATTCAATCATACAAAGATTTTAAAAATTTTGGTGTGTAGTGGTGTCACACCTCCAATACCCGTCACCCAGTGTGGCTTGCACCCTCCTAGCAACACCACTGGCACAGCCATAGAATAATCACGAATAACTATTAAGCAGACTGTTGGATGAGTCTCCAGGCCCACTGTTCATGAACCCAGGGTATTTGCGTCTGCAAGATGTCAGGAAAAGCATGTTGCCACTTGTTCTGGCAAATCACTCAATAAGACTTGGCCCTACTCCTGCCTTTCAGGATTCCAGCTTGAGGGTGAAGGTACTGGGGATGATGAATAAGCACTATTGTTCAAATGTCATGCACTAGGTCCCCAAGTTATGGACAGCCAGATCAACACTTTTATGGAGGTGCAGTCCATCTTCTCTGGTTCTTTCGTGCAGGCACAAAAGCACTGAGCTGGCAAGAGCCAGCTGTTCCAACTTCTGAACAGACCTCTGAGACTGAACCAGGTCTTAACTTGGGGACTAATGGTGCATCCTACCTGAGCATTGCACTGCAAGAACTCACGTTCTGGTGACACAAGCCCATTGAGGCAATGTGGTGCAGGTGTCAGTGGCTCCAGGAGAAGTCCTATGCAGAAGTAAGGAAAAATACCTCTGGTTGTCCTGGTTGTCCTACAATGGTGGGAGATAGGATGGGGCTAATTAGTGTGCTTATAATGACTGTGCTGATAACACAGATAATTAAAATAGAATCAGAAACCTTCAAACAGATTAAGCAACCTTTTATTTCACTTCATTGTTCTGCATGGACTGTCTCTCTATCCCTTACGTCCTTGCAGCAAATTTCTGGCTGCAGACTTAAGGAAGAGGACTTTGGACCATGCTAAAGTTGCAATCCTGACCAGCTCAGTCACAAATGATTAGATGTGGTGGGAGGGAGGGAGCGACAGAGGGTTGGGGTTCTCCCTGAGCCTGCCACTTCCTCCCTCCAGCCTACCCAAGACACAAGCCACATGGATGTATTCCCTGCTTGCTAAAATAAGCAAGAATTGGATCATCCACCTCCCTCCCCTCAATCTATCCTCCCATGGCATTTAAACAGATATATTCCCTTTAAACTTTAAACCCTGTGTAAGGACAGAGCAAGGAGAGAAAATAGCAAAGTCCTCATTCCATGCATGGTCTTTAAAGTTTAAAGGGAACATGAGGCATTTTTTCCTAATGGTACATGCTTCCCCTAGCAAAGGCAGCAACAGCAGAGAGTAAGGGGTGGCATCAGGCAGCAGACGTGGTCCAGCCAACCCTGGCTGCAATCCTACACTCAATTACCTGGGAGTGAGCCCTGTTAAACTCAGAGTGCAATCCTACTTATCTGCTCCACTGGTGCAGTGGCCCCTGCACTGGTGCTAGGTGTCACAAACATGCCATAACGCACTTTGTGGGCAATGCAGGTAGGCAGTGCCAGCAGGGAAGACAGTCATCAGTGGAGGTAAGTGAAGCACCAGGTGCGGGGGGTGAAGCAGGAGGGTAGAACAGAAGCAGGAAGGGGGTGTTGCTGGGTGAGGGGAGGGTGGAATGGGGGCATATCAGGCCCAAGAAAGGGGCAGGGTCAGCAAAGCAGGCCTCTACCATATCCCATCCTCCCTCCCAAGCCTGAATGCCCTACATGAGGCTGCTCTGGCTTGGCTGGTACAGATCCAAGTAGTCCCATTGGACTGGCTGGGGCAGGAGGTCTGGTCTAGAGGGTAGAGCTTCCGTCTGCCTGAAGATAACATCCGAAGGTCGCCAGTTCGAGGCCACCGGCACCGTGCGACCTTGAAGCAGCTGACAAGCTGAAGACAAGAATGTGACAGCAGCTGACACAGAATGTGAAGCCAGATCGGAACGAAACACCTTGAATGTAGTGGTTCTTGAAAGAAAGAACCTTCTTTCAATTGTAAAAATCCCTATTTAATAAGGGATTTAAATAAGCCTGCCTATGTAAACCGCCTTGAATAAAGTCTTGAATAAAGACCAAGAAAGGCGGTATATAAATACCTGTTATTATTATTATTAGGGTAAGGGGGAAAATATCCCCTTGCCCCAAGGAGATCACCAATGTGCCCCTAATGAGTGCAGGATACAGCAGAGGCTGTGCAACCCCACTGTGCCAGCGCTGGATAGGATTGGGCTGCCCGTGGGACTTTCTTCTGGTTAGATATTCATAGGTTGCACTATATATCTGTCCCCCCACACACCACGCCACACTCCCAAAACCTGACACAGTGCCTCAGCTGGAAGGAAAGAGTTAGAGAGAGTGATTGATCTTCACTCACTGTTTGCAGTACTTAATTCATTCTAGACCCCATAGAAAAGACACATACACAAATATACCATAAACAAATACACATGAACACAAGTTGAAATGTGAAGTGCACCGAAACAGTAAACACTGAATTTAGAGACCAATCCTATGCCAGTCTACTTAGTAAGTCCCATTATAGTCAATGGGGCTTACTCCCAGGAAAGCGTGGATAGGATTGCAGCCTTAAACAAAGGCAAGGAATCACCCTAAGTGCACCACTAAAACTTCTTTCACAGGAAGTAAAACTTCTTTCAGTATTACTTAAGAGGTTTGGGCTCCTTGTCCCTTTTCATGGACAGCCTTCTTGAGCCTGATTCTCCCATCCCTCTTGAAAGGCAGTTGCTGGGTTAGAGATATGACTGCCTTGGAGTAGTACACTGAGCCTGTGTCTGAAAGATAAGAATTGTTGGCAGCCAGATGGGTGGAAAACTGAAGGATTTTGTCTCAGCATCTGGGCATTGGGGGCAGTTGGAAATTCCTACCTGTTATAAAGGGATGAGTCAGCAACATCCCATCATGACCATATATAGCATACATACCTGAACGAAGAGCGAGGCTGACAAAATAAACCTCTGACTTCCTAAAGAACTGTCCACACATTGCCTTGAAACCAGTTATGAGTCAAACTTGCATGGAGCAGTCACAACGTGAGCTCAGATCATGCTTGCACCCTAAATTCCTTGCAACAACAACACAAAAGTCAGCCTCAAGAACCACAATTATGTAATGCTTGATTGTCACCTTGATAGGCATATTCAGACACACACACATAAAGGTCCCCAATGCTGGGACCAGGACAAAAAAATATTGGGGGGGGGGGGTGAGATATTTATTTTATTTTTCACATTTTTTTACTGCCCTTTCTCCAAGGACCTCAGGATGGTGTACATGGTTCCTCCCCTCTTTTTGTCCTCACAACAACCCTGTGAGGTAGGTCAGGCTGAGATAGGGCAAAGTGCTTTTGGGGAAAGTTGAGCTGTGACCCATGGGTCAGATTCATAAAAGAGAAATGAAGATGTATTTCATAATGGTGCTCCCCCCAGCTGAAATGCAGTTTCTCTGAAGTAAGTCCTCTTGATTTTGATGGAGTTCACCACTCCAATTCCATTACTGGCAGACAGAAGTGACCAATGAAATATACACAAAGTACTGCTCTTTGAGTATATTGATTGATGATAACTAGCACCAGCCCAAGCTTCCTCCTGGTATTACCTCCTGGTACAGGAGGTAATACAGCTCATACCCCCCCCCCCAACTGCTTCTCACCACCCCTTGGCACACTCCATGGGCTGTTCATCACTTTTCTCTCCCTGGCAGAATGCACTGCTGCCCCTATAGCAGGTGGCAGCTGACACGGCACTGCTGAGTAAAGGGGTGGCCAGTTGGAGATTGCCCAGCGGTAGCTGGTGGGCAGGTGGGAAGAGAAATCAGGTAGGCAAACAGGTGAACAGGAGATAGACTGGAAGAAGGGGTGAGTGGAGGAGAGATGGGGTGAGAAGATGAGAGAGAGGAAGCCTACCCAGGCAGGGTGCAAAGAGGAGAGGCAGCAACAAGAAGGCCAATGGGGGGGGGTTGCTGCAGTGGGGAAAAGTCCCCACCCCACCACCTGATGCAGTGGCTTGACCTTGTTTCAAACCACCCCTTAAGATAAAGAAAAAGTTTGATCCAATGAAAAGGGGCTCCATGATTATATCTGGAGATGTTCTGGGCACTAAGCCAAGGTCACATGCCTGGTTGAGGCCACATACCAAGGGGATTGCATCATCTAATTGTTCTCCTCCTGGAGGTGTATAAAAGCGGTCTGCCTCTGAATACTTGTTGTAAGGGAGCAGCGGCAAGAGAGGGATAGGCCTTTGGCTCCTGTTTGTGGCTCTCCCAGAGACGGCCAGTGTGACACTGTGGGAAGCAGGAGGCTGGGCTAGAGGAACCCTCTTTGGCCTGATCCAGTAAAGCTGTTCTTATCTCTTCTGCTAGCATTTAAGAACGACAGTGAGTCCTCCTCATCAGCAGGCTCCGCATCCATAGACTTGAATATACACAGATGCCAAACCCATGGCTGGGGAGCCTCGGAGCCTTCCCAGACATGACTGGAAGCCGCATGACTACCAGTCGCATCCAGGAGGTCTTCTGAGGCACAGGGAGTTGCCACTGCATGCCCACAGTTGTCTCCCAGCATCATGTGCAGGTAGCAGGTTTGGGTGAGAAAGGAAAACGTAAGATCCCAGGAACTTTCTGGGCCCCTTCCTTTGGCTCCTGGGCCCCCTTTCTGACCCTGGACCCTGGTACAAATTACCCCCTTTACCCCCCTCTCCAAGGCCCTGCCTCTGGATGCCGCTGTGAGATTCACCGAGTGCAACCAGAAAGAGGGCTGCAGCAGGCAGCTTGGCACTGGAAATGTTGGTCCCTCTTCAAATTTGGCTGGAATGTATTTCCTGTGAGTAAACCTTTCATAGCTGGCATACAGTTTCACCTGCAGGAAGGATGGAGATATTTCAAACCCCTCCAGGAAGGTGCAGAAATTTCAAAGCATGTTATTTTCAGAGGATAATAATTTCCTTCCTTCCTTCCACCTTTATTGGCATAAAAGTGGATAATATGTAGGACATCAATTTGCTTTCCCCTTTGGAGAATAAAATGATATAATCCAATGCATACGTTCTTGAACCCACAGCTGGCCTTAGAGCTGTGGGGCCCAACTGGAAACATTTCATGAGGGGGGCCCAGGTTCACAGCTGAGGTCTGTAGAATCTTAGCAATATAAACAAAATTTATTTTAGACTTTATATCTCCATATCCATATATATCTTTACTTATGGAAAACAATCAAAATATGCACTTTAAAAGTGAATGTGAGTTAATGGACCAAATGGATCTGTACAGTAAAAAACGTTTCAAAATGTAAACAGTATAAACAAACATTATTGACTTCATAAGAATTCAGAGGAAAATTAAAATCGTTGCTGATCTCTATAAAACCTGCAGGGTGATTTTGGGTGTCACATGTAGGATTATGTCTTATGAGTCACGGGCTTAAATTATGGGTGTGTGCTTGGCACAAAGAGCCCTGTACTGTAAGTAGCAATTCTCCATACAGGACTCCAAGCTCAAAACAGATCCCTTAAATCAAACACTCATTAATCAAATTCTGAAAAATAATGTTCGTTTCAAATGTCCTTATTTGCAGAACCCTTCCATGTATCACTCAGGCTTTGATTCTCCTCCTTCTCTCATCCCGGGATGCTTGAGAAGCTGCTCTTGCAGGTAGCATTCTAGAGAGAGGGACGTGTGGCTAGACCGTTGATTCACTGTGACGTCAGGCTGCATTTGGTGACACCATCCTGGCTTTCCACATAAGCACATGACAGGGTGTCGCAGTGGCAACTCTTAGCAGGACGGTTGGATGCAACAGTTATCTTGAGGAAGTGCAAGGGTGCCGTTTCCTTCTTGATGACCGACGAGTGACCTCTTTGCCATAGGGGAAAAATTGATTCAAGCAGAAATGCCTGAAAGAAACATGGACTAAATAAGACAGTTTAATTGCTATTATCTGGCCCAATAAACGGCATGTGTGAGAAGGCACATCTCCTTGTTGGTAAAAAGGAAACTGGATGTGACTTAGGCCAATAGGTGCTCTGTCTGTGTGTTTTACTGCTCTGAAGTGAATGGAAAAAATCCTGATTGGTTTGTCAGTTTGTGTGTTACATTATTATTGCTAACAATACAATTTAGAGTTGGTGTAGAATCGAGGCTAAGAGACTGAATCAAAACTTTTCCCAGTTTAAATCTCAGCTCTGCTCTGAACCCGCTAGGCATGCTCTGGTGTGATGTGTTTTATAACAGGTGGGAACACTTGTTCTGCTAATAGGGACCAATAGGATTGGGCCATTGGGCTGAAATCCTATACACACTTTCCTGGGAGTAAGCCCTATTGGGTACAATGGGACTTACTTCTGAGTAGACTTGCATAGGCTTGTGCTGGTAAGCTCCCAGATAAGTTTGAACAAGTTTGCATCTAAATGTCTGTATACAGTACAAGCACACACACAGAGCAAGAGAGAGAGAGCTTTACACAGAGTGAAATGATGGGTCCTCTGCTCCAAGGGGCTTACAGTCTAGATCAGAGGTGTCCAAACTTTTTGGCAAGAGGGCTACATCATCTCTCTGACACTGTGTTGGAGACCAGGAAAAAAAATAATTGATTTACATTTCAAATTTGAATAAATTTACATAAATTTACATGTTTGAGACAGAATTTATATGAATGAATGAAGGTCTTTAAATAACTAAAGCTTGCACAAAGCCTTTACGCTGGGTAGGTTTATTATCTTACCTACAAATATACTAAGGGCAAGATTTAATAGACCACTGGAGAGTCCACAGTCATGTTCTTTGGACCTGACCTCAAAAGAGTCCTTGACCCATGTACTTTTGTATTGTACCCACTATATTGATTTATGCCATCAATTTCTATATCCATTCCTGGAAAACTTTCATGGTTCAGATACAGACTTGGTCCGGTACTTGTTGGACGGGAGAAATAAGTGCCACTCATCAAATGTTGCAAAGTAAGGCACTGTCGAGGCGTAAATTCCTCTGTATTTCTTTGCCTGATCAATGATTGGTGGCTACCTTGAATGTTTTAATTTTGTTTTCTTGATGGATTGTTTATGCCAATGAAGGTGGAATGAACGAATGAACAAAGCAAGGCCAGCCTTTCCTTCGCTGCCACTGCTGCATCACAGATTTGAAACAGCAAGCAGTGCCCTTGTGCCACAGCTCACACAAGCGGTTGAACAGTTGGCCATCATGCTGAGAGCAGTTGCGTCAGACCAAAACTGGCTCGAGCAAGTCTCTGGAGGGCCAGAGGCTCATTGGAGACTGGGGTCTCCCTGCGGGCCAGATTAGGAGTCCTTGAGGGCCACAAGTGGCCCCAGAACCAGGGTTTGGGCACCCCTGGTCTAGATCAGTGACTTTCAACGTTTTTTTCTCATGGTCTTCTCTATGGCCTTCGCCTTTTGTGATGTCACTTCTGGCTTCTGAGAGACTCTTCCAAGGTTCTGTGCCTCTGTTTCTAGGGCAGCTGTCTGTAGTAAGGAAGTGTCTATCCCTCTTCCTCCGCTGATGGAGGGACAGACAATTCACTACTATTGACAGTTGCCCTAGAAACAGAGGCACAGAACCCAGGAGTTTTTCAGCGATTTTCAACCGCTGTGCACCAAACTCCCGCGGCACACCTTTGGACCTTTCACAGCACACCGGCTGAAAATTGCTGGTAGATATTTACATAAGGAAAACATCCGAAAAGGAATGGAAAAGAGAAACATATGCCATGGTTTCCATTTCACATACTTAAACTCAGTTAAAATAAGCAACAAGGACAATCCATTCAGTGTTGATTCTCCCTCCCTTCAAAACTTAGGGCGCAATTCTAACAAACTTTCCAGCGCTGGCATAGCTGTGCCAGTGGGGCAGGTGCTGCATCCTGCAGATGGGGGAGAGTCACTGAGGCCTCCTCAAGGTAGGGCAATGTTTGTTTCCTTACCTTGGAGTTGCATTACCCTTATGTCGGTGCTGAAAAGTTGGTTAGGATTGTGGCCTTAGATTGTTAGAGCTTTGAGGCAGATTTCTATCTCTTTTGCTTATATTACTCAACCATAGATGATACAGTGTTCATGTACTGCATCAGTTCAGTTTATATCCTGATGGGCTTATATCCATGTTTCATATATGTTTCATATATGAAACATGGATGGGCTTATATCCATGTTTCATATATATCCATATATTCAGTTTATATCCATGGGCTTAGCTTTTTTTCCCTAGCCCTCTGTAGACCTACCTCCAAGGGGCTCACAATCTAAAACACAAAAATGGTTTGGGGGAATACCAGTTTGGAGGAACTCAAAATGATATTGCAAACCCAAGATCAATCTAGAAAAGAAAAGAAGAAAAGAAAGGGACGCTTTCAGTCAACACTACTGGACTAGATCAGGGGTGCTCACACTTTTTTTGGCTCAAGAGCTACTTTGAAACCCAGCAAGGCCCGGAGATCTACCAAGAGTTTTTTTTACAATGTTCGCGCCATCATAACATATAACATTTATGTGTACAATGTATGTTGGTGTACCTTGAGCCCCACTGAGTATAACAGGACTTACTCCTGAGTAGACATGCCTAGGATTAGGCTGTGAGGCTGCAATCCTAGCCACACTTACCTGGGAGTAAGGCCCATTGAGTACAATGGGCCTTACTCCCGGCGTTTCTTCCCAGAGGCACCTGAAGGGGGGGGTCGGCACTCCGCGATCTACTCATTTTGCCTCGCGATCTACCGGTAGATCGCGATCTACCTATTGAGCACCCCTGGACTAGATGAACTGATGCAGTATAAGCAGGGCTGGTCCAAGATCTCCAGGTACCTGAGTAGCAGGCCAAACACTGCACCCTCTCACCTCCTGATGCGCCACCTCTGCTCCAGCTCCTTGGATGGGGAGTCTTGGGTGAGCTCTTATAAACTGCTCTTCATTTGTGGGAGCTGGAAAAGGAGGAAAAGTGAGCAGATAAAAATGGGCACATCTAACCAATCTCCTGCCTGAAGCAAATGTCTTAGTTTGCCTAATTGAGGGGCCTGCCCTGAGTATAAGTCAGCTTCCTATGTGAAAGGAGCACCTTTCTTAGGGCCCAGTCCTATCCAACTTTCTAGTGCTGGTGCAGCCACAATGCAGCCTTGACAAAAGGGAATGAATGTGACTGTACCTGCACTGGAAAATTGGATAGGATTTGGCCCTTAGACTGCAATCCGATTCACACTTTCCTGGAAGCCAGTCCTATTGACTTGAATGAGACTTCCTTCTGAGCAGACATGCTAAGCTTTTATATTGTGAAGGGCAAGAGCAACTATCCCTATTTACTCCAGCAGGTCATCTTTTCCAGTAGCTGTTTACAGGCATCTCTAATTACTTCCCCCCCCCCCCAACTGGGAGCTCTTATTCCATTGGGAATGATTATTCTTTTTCCTTGCACCATAAACTGTGTTGAGAATGTTTTGTTGTTGAGAAGAGGTATGTACATATTCTAAATAATAATGGGTTTTTCCTCTGTTTTATTGTTTGTTGTTAGCCACCCTGGGAGGACTGGTCCTCCAGGGTTGAGTATTCATGCTGTGAATGAGCAAATGAGTGAATGTGAATTGAGATCAATTAGGTTGACAAGCATGGAGCCTCTTTCCAAGTCAAGAGTGCCTATCCTTGCAAGTGCTTGGCTAAATGCTCCAGCCCTATTTTGAAATCTTGTAGAAGCTCTCTCAATAAGGGATTACACCATGTCAGTAAGATGCATACAGTTATAAAAAGAAAAAGTGAAATACTTTGCAAAATGATAATTGTCTCATTATACTGTGACGATCAATAGAGCTGATTACTGGTGACTACAGAATTGCAGCATCAAACCTTCCTTCCCTCTGTGGCAACTGTTTTGATGCGGACTTGTTTCTAGGAGGTATTTGTTCCTATCTAGCTACGCCCCTCCCCTTTAAAATTCTCCTTCCACTTCCTACCACAAAGATAATATTATTCAGTGTGTTCCATTTCCCTGACTGTCAGGACATTTCCGTCCATGTTTTGTAATATTTATTTAGAAATAACTGACAGTCCAATCCTATCCACACTTTCCTGGGAGTAAGCCCCATTGACTCTAATGGGACTTACTTCTGAGTAGACCTGCTTAGTAGGATTGGGCTCTAAGTTGTGTAGGAGGCAGACGCTGCAGGATAAAGAGATGCTCTTTTCCCTCTCACATCACAGAACCAGGGGACATCCACTCAAAATGAGTGTTGGGAGAGTTAGGACAGACAAAAGAAAATATTTCTTTACCCGGTGTGTCATTAGTTTGTGGAACTCCTTGCCACAGGAATGTTGGAATTGGTACAACTCCGCCTGCTGTCCAGAGAGGGCAGGATGCTGTCCAGTGAAACTGACCTTCCTACCTGTTCTCTCTGTGATCCTTGTGGTGTGTGGCCCTCTTTTCCTTCCCTTCTCCTCTGAGCACTCTCTCTCTCTTGGCCTCTGACCACTGACCTGTTAAGATGGCACACAGCATAGCTCTTCTGTACCTACGCCATCTTGAGCACATGTCCATGCAGGGCGAGGCAGCTCTAGGGTCTTGCTATCTCTAAGTTAGCTGAACCTCTGATCCTAATCAGATGCTGTAAATGTACACTCAGTGGAACTGTAAGTAAACAACTTCTTTTCGCAACTTTAACAAGCCTTTGCCTCTTTGTCTTTTTTCATTGAATAGCAGTCAGCTGGGTGAGGGAGGTTCCCTGGGGTGATACCCAAAAGGGGGGTCCGCTGCTTAAGCTACTCTGCTTCCCCCCCCCCCAAAGAGGAAACTGCTTTTAATTTCCTCCAACAAGGAAGTGGTGATGGGATCTCACCTAGATGCCTTGAAGAGGGGATTGGACAAATTTCTGGAGGAAAAGTTCATCATGGGTTACAAGTCATGATGGGTATATGCAAGCTCCTGGTTTTAGAAGTGGGTTACCTCAGAGTGCCAGATGCAGGGGAGGGCATCAAGACGCAGGTTGTGTCTGTTTTCCTGTGTGCTCCCTGAAGCATTTGAATAGAATAGAATAGAAAATTTATTTGTCATTGTACCCGTATACACAAGTACAACGGAATTAGGTGCTTTCGCAAGGTAAAACAAGACAGACCCACACAGAACAACAATACAACAAAGTCAGGCAGACTACATATACAATGACCGAATTGCTAAAACTCTGTTCAACATGTCACTGTACCCCCGAATTTAATCTAGACACTGCACTGGGATAAAAACTGTTACTTAATCTACTCGTTCTTGTTCTTATCACCCTATATCTTCTTCCTGATGGCAATAGTTCAAAAAATTGATAACCAGGATGCGAGGGATCTCTCAGAATTTTTAGGTTTACGACATACACCTTGTACTGTAAAGCTCCTCCAAAGAAGGGAGGGAACAGCCAATAATTCTCTGAGCAGTGTTGATAACCCTCTGGAGCGCTTTCCTCTCCGCCACTGTACAAACACAGAGACAATAAGAAAGAATGCTCTCTATGTAACTGCAATAAAAAATTACCAACAGTGTCTCAGACAGTTTTTTTCTGCTTAGGAGTCTCAAAAAGTACAACCATTGTTGGGCCTTCTTGACCAGAGCCACGGTGTTTGCACTCCATGTCAAATCCTTCTTCATGATGGATTTGGTGGGCCACTGTGAGATACAGAATGCTGGACTAGTTGGACGTATGGCCTGATTCAGCAGGGCTCTTCTGATTATGCTGGTCTTTTATCCCCTGGGGACTGGGGATAAGAACAGGCCCTCAGTTTGGCTGTACTTGTTGTAAGAGGCGACTAAACAGCCACCGGGTAGATGGGACTCCTCAGCCTGGGAAGGCAGCTCATCTGAGAGAAGGAAAACTCTGATCCCAAACCTCCACTGCCTTGTGGCTACATCCAGTTATGGAAAAGGCTTCAGGAGTCAACCTCGAGGCAAAATCCGGAGCTGGAGTCCCTGAGTTCATGACTGAACACAGTCATGTTCTTTCAACTGCTGCGATGCCGCTGGAACCAAACATATTGGCCTCTGCCTTTCCATTGGACCATTTCAGCGACGTGGAGAGGGGGGATTTGCTGCATGGGAAACAGTCTATCCTCCATACCTACTTTAGCCAGGCTTCATGCACTGGAGAGGACACTCTGTTCCAGAACCACCATTCAGAGCGTGATACCAGAGTCTTCCAAGACTGAAGGATGCCAACAACCATGCTGGTCTTTTACTGTTTCAAAAAAATAGACAAGAGGGATGTAACCTACATTGTAGCTCTCCTGGACTGGTCCTTAGCTGCTGCCCTTCATAAACTCAAATATATGCCCCTATACAGTATTTCAGTTCCAATTTTTTTTCTCTAACTCCACAGAGGCTATAAAAGTTATTTTAAAAAATGGTTAGTTGGTTCTCCTAAGGGCAGGGCTGGGCAGCATTGAAAGGACAGCAGAACTCCTCTTACAGCCAAATCAGTCTTATCACCAGCAGGAGGGCTGCCTGAATTTTTTTTGCAAAAGAACTTTAGTGGAGAAGCATTATAGGCTCACCAGGAGGCAAACTGAGAAATTTGCCTAGGGGCATATGTTAATGTCTGGTGGTATGTAGGTCACATACACTTCACAGTGCAATCCTATGCATGTCTACTCAAAAGTATGACTCACTGGTTCAATGGGGTTTACTCCCAGGAAAGTGCATATTGAATTGCAGCCTAATACTATAATCCTAGGCATCTTTACCTGGGAGTAAGCCCTATAAAACACAGTGTGACTGTCTTCTGAGTAAACATGTCTAGACTGGCACTTTGCTGTACCTTTTTGTTTTGAGGTGAAATTTTGTTTAATAATGCCCTTTTTCAATTTTTATCCATTTGTTTTGAATTTGGTTCCATTTGAATTTCAGCAACCCACTCCAAGTTTGGGCTAGCTGGTTCACGTTAGGATCCTATGCACCCTTTCCTGGGAGTTTGCCCCACTGTACATGATGGGACTTACTTTTGAGTAGACCCATTTAGAATTGGGCTGTCAGGCTGCAATCCTACATACACTTGCCTGGGAACAAGGGTGGATCCAGTGTTTATGTCTGGGTTGGGGGTTCCATCAGTACTATCTTAACTCCAGAGCCCAGGTCAACCAGGCAGGTAGGCTTGGGCTCTTGATTGAACTTTGGCCTCTGTGGCCAAGGTTTGCTGGACAGGTAGACCTTGGCTCCCACCTGGACTTGGAACCCAGATCTACCTGCCAGGTAGACCTGGGCTCCCATTCCAACTGTCCTGTGGAGCCACTTCCAGGTGGGTTCCTGGTTGAACTGGCCTCCGTGGCCAGTTTGCTGGTGGGTAGACCTGGGCTCCAGCCTGGATTTGGAGCCCAGATCTACCTGCCAGGTAGACCTGGGCTCCTGGCTGAGGTTTCCTGGGCGGGTAGACCTGGGTTCCCACCTGGACTTGGAGCCTAGATCTACCTGCCAGGTAGACCTGGACTCCCATTCCAACTGCCCTCTGGAGCAACTGTTACCCTGCACATGCCCGATCTCATCTGATCTTGGAAGCTAAGCAGGGTCAGGCCTGGTTAGTACTTGGATGGGAGACCGCTTGGGAATACCGGGTGCTGTAGGCTTATACTATAGTCTTTCGAGGCTGAAGGTTGCCAACCAAATCTGGAGCCACACCTTCCAGGTGGGTAGACCTGGGCTCCAGCCTGGATTTGGAGCCCAGATCTACCTGCCAGGTAGACCGGGGCTCCCATTCTGCCTCTTCCAGGCAAGTGGGTAGACCTGGGCTCCTGGCTGTGCTTGGGCTGCTCGCCGCCCTGGCAGGCACCCTTCCCCACTGGTGGGATAGTTTGGGGGGACATGCACTCATGCCCCCCATCAACCCCTGCCTGGGAGTCAGCCCCATTGACTACAGTGGGACTTCCTTCTGAGTAGCTATGGAGAGGATGGGGGGGGGCAGGGGAATCCCACCAGTTTCCAAGCGCAGGGATCAGTGGGAGAAAGAAAGACCCTGGGCCTGGACTCAGCCTCGCCTGGGGAAACCCCCGGGCTGCGCGCAGGGGATGGGCGGAGCATCGCAGCAGCATCGCCGCCTCCTGCTCCTCCGCGCGCTCAGTCGAGACCTGCCCGGCCAAGGGTGAGCCACGCTGGATCGTCTCTCTTCGCCTGCTGGGACTCGCCGTGCCGGGAGAAGGGAGGTGGCTGCCGAGCCCTGGCCGGCCGGGATGCGCCGGGCAGCCGCGCTGCTCTGGGTCTGGGGGGTGACCGTGTGGGTCCTGGTGAGTGCAGCCCGCGCTCCTTTTCCTTCGCCGGGGAAGTCGGTGGAAGTTACTCCCGAGTAGATCTGCCTGGGCTTGCCTTGGGGAGTCCGCTGGCTCTGGATTCTTTCCCCCCCCCCCCCCCGAAAATGCTGCCTGTGGGAACTTTGGAAAACTTTGGGCAACTTCGCTGTCCCCGGGGAGGCTTCCTCTCCTGGAGCGAGGGAGGGGGGGGAAGGGGGACACAGAGATTTGGACCCAAGCCAGAAAAGTGGGGTGGGCGGGCCTGGGGGGGCAGATCCCCGCTTCCAGGGGGCCAGGACAGCACCGTCCCCTTCGGATCAAGGTTTCCATTCAGTTTCAGGCTGAGCTGAAAGTGACAGTGAAACGCAGGTTGAAAAACTGTCGTCAGATTTTGTAGGGAAATTGGGGAGGGGGCAATTGGGCATCTACCCGATCTCAGCAGCCCTGGGCTTGTGGGTGGGTCGGTGGGGGTTAGATTCCAAGGGGACTGGCAGGGGGAGCCCTCCCTGGTTTGGGGAGCCCCTCTTTTTCGCCTCCAAAGGAGGGAGGGAGAGGAAGGGGTCGTTCTGCAGGCGGTGGCGCTGCCGGGAAGCCCCCAGCCTCACTCTCACTGTCCCGGGAACATGCCCGGGCAAGTGTCTCTGGGGTCGTCCGTGTTTGGGAGAAAAGAACGCCAACAGGCAGCTCCTGCATTTGGGGCGGTGGGAATGGGGTGGGGGTCGTCTGTGCCCGATCCGGTCGGGCGTGCATCAGTGGCAAAGGAGGGTCTTCAGGCGGGAGGCTTCAGCCAGCTCTTACGGCAAGTACCAGTCCTCCTGAACGGCAGTCACCCGAGCCAGGCGAGTGAGGCGCTAGTACCTGGTCGGGCACTTCCATCCTTAGCCCTACTTGTGCCCAGATTCAGTGGGGCTCCGTCCCAGAGCCCTGCAGAAAGCTTCTGCCACAACTTTGGCTTAAGCCTGGTACGCAGAGTCGGGACCCTGACTCCCGAGTAAACCTGGTACGCATGGCTGGTGAGTAAGGAGGGAGGGGAAGAGGGGCTGCAGTACTTTGGGAGGTGAAGAAGTTTCCTGGCTCAATCCTGTGCATGTCTACTCAGAAGTAAGTCCCATTGTAGTCAATGGAGCTTTCTCCCAGGTAAATGTGGGTAGGATTGCAGCCCAAGTCTCCCTCCCAGCTTGTTAATAGCCAGCGTGAATGGGGGGGGGGGAGGCCAGACTGAACAGTGAGATTGGGGGTGGCAGGGGGAGAAGATCGGAGATGGCCAGATATTTTCCCCTCCTTTTTTGGCCAGGCTTCTCTTCAAGCACCCTTGGGTGCTGCGTGCCACTCATCATCACCTACCCCTGTATTGTAGCTGTTGGCACAAGCCCAGCTCCTTCCAGGCAGGCTGCAGTGAGGCTGCCTTTCTTTTCTTTCCCCTTTTCCTTCTCCTCTCCTTTCTTTCCTCCTTATTTTTGTTAAGTAGACAAACCTGGGCTGCAGAACCTGAGAACCAGGGCAGCCCTGCAATCTAGGGCCAGGGCAATCATGTGGGGTGTGTTCCCCCCCTTTCATTCATTCATTCGAAATCTCAAAAAGGTCTCACTGTGGCAGTCCCCTGGCAGAAGTATTGGGGTCTCCTTCTGCACATTTCTCCCTCTTTACATGTGTGCACGCATGTTACTGTATGAGGCTGCAATCCTTTCCACATTTACCTGGGAGTAAGCCCCGTTGATTATAATGGGTCTTACTTCTGAGTAGGCATGCACAGGATTGAGCTCTCAATCAGCTATCAAAAATAAATTGAACCCCATAGGAAAAGCTGAAATCAGGCAAGGAGGAATATTGTAGATCGTGTGGGAGAGCAAAACCACTGGTGAAAATACCCCTGTGGACTTGTCCTTGGGACCCTCAGAAAAGCCACATGAAAATGACCACCACTTTGAGATAATGTTCCTGTAGCTTTTACTTTGGAATAAACACAAGTGGGCCTGTGATCTCTGGACGCCCAGTTCCCTTCTGTAACCATCAGATTCACTGTGATGGCATAAGAGCACAGAAAGTGTGAGTGTGAACGTGAATGGGTGACCTTCATTGTCCACTGACTTCCATAATTGTGTAAGATCTCAGCATTTGTCACTGGCCTCCTGGGCCCTGTGTGTTGTTTAGGTTGTGTCACTTTAGGAAGTAAGACAGTGTGCCAGCCCTTTTAAGCCACAGTGATGAATCACCAAGGGTCAGTTTGATGTGAACAAATGAACACAGTATTCATTCTTGGTTTGCCTTCTCTGAATTTAATTTGCTTGGAGCTCTGAGTCAAACTGCAGCTTTGTGAATTGAAATCAACTCTTGATTTAAATCAGCAGTACTGTTATCAATACCAAAGCAAAGACTGACTAGGGCCTTAGGGCCCAATTCTATCCAGCTTTCCAAACGTGATGCAATGGAGCCCCTACCTAAGGGAACAAACATTGCCCTATCTTGAGAATTCCATGACTGCCCCTCCACTCCAGGATGCAGCACACACCCCACTGACAGGGTTGCATCATTTATTTATTTATTACAGGTATTTATATACCACCTTTCTTGGTCGTCAGATTTCTCCTCTGACTTTAATTCAAGGTGGTTTACATAGGCAGGCTGTTCTAAATCCCTGTTCTAATTGAGGAAAGGTTCTATCTTTCAAGAACCGAACAACATTTCAGATGGATCTTTTGTGGTCTGTTATCGCTTTCTGGCCTCCAGATTCCTCCCATGCAGGCTGACAGCAGATCCTTCATCTCTCCAAAGAGCAGGTGAAATAACTCAGCTTGGCTTGCCAGCTGCTTCAAGGCCTGTGCTTCGAGGCTCGAACTGGAGACCTTCCAATGTTATCTTCATCTTCAGGCAAATGGAGGGTCAACCCTCTAGACCAGACCTCCAGCATCAGTGCTGGAAAGTTGAATAGGATCAGGCCCTTAAGCAGTAAACCTACTAGAATGTGAAGTCCCTGTTCAGGATGGTAGTTTGGAGTAGAGTAGTTAAAAAGTTGTTCAGGTATGTCTCAGGTTAGTTTCCCATCCCTTCCTGGGAATGCTGCAAAATAGATTATTTATTCATATGCTAATCAAACTTTGCTAAGCAAGGAGGCAGCTCAGATGAAGGAGCAGGATAAGGTTGGGGGGGGTAGTTAAATAAGATAAATAAGCAAAAAAAAAAAATTATTTGTTTTGAACTTTTTGCATGGTAGCAGGTGAGTTTAAAGTTTTTCTGGTCAGTCTTTATCTCTGTTAGCCAGGAGATCGCACAGTCTCTGTGATGGTGTTAGGTAATTGTTGGGTGATAAATTGGTGTGGCCTCAGGCGGTACTGTTTGCTGATTGTATTTAAATAGATTGTGGCTTTAAGAGCAAGTGATAAACAGAGGCCATCACTCCCATTGCCCTATTGACACCAAGCTCTGCTCAGCCCAGCCCAGCATGTGAGCCAAAACCCAATTTACCATGATTTGTGTTGTTCTGGAAGTCACACTGATTGCATCAAGTGCTGGTTGCCTAACCCTAGCTGGGGCATGACTGTAAGAGTCTCAGAACTACAGATCTGAGTACTACAGACCATTACGTCTTTGTCCTAATCACAGTGAGCATTTTGTGCCCAGCTAAACAAATGGGGGACCCACAACAAACTGCAGCTGCTCCCCCAACCCGCAAATGGTCCAATCAGCTCTAACAGGCCCATCCCTTTTCCTGCATCTCCTGCTTCTTTTCTAAGGGGTCACCTCAACATTCCCTGCCCGCTGAAGGCCCTTGAGCATGCGCGCTTTGCCTCAGACTTTGGGGTTCTTCTAATTTATAAACTTGAACTGGGTAGGATGAGAGAGGGTGTTTGTTTTTTTTTAACAGTGTGTGTCTTGAAGTTATGAAAAATGTGTGGTTTATTTTTAGTTATTTCAAGCATTCCTTAAGACCATTTTTCAAAAAGCTGCCAATAAAATTAATAGCAATCCTTCCCACAATAATTTACATACTTCTGCATATCTAGGAAGTCCCCCCCAGTGGGTAGAAATCTCTACCTTATCTGTTGGTGGCCTTATAAACACATAGTGAACTCAGGTGGTTGAGCATCTATTAGCATCATTTATGTTTATTCTATTTATTAAAATATTTGTACAGGTACCGCCTTTCCTCTCCTGCTAAAGGGTACCCAAGGTGGCTAACAAATTCACCCAAAACAATTGAGCAAAGGGCAATCAAGTATGTACGGTGATGCTCAAAGGGTTTATAAATATATCCTTGGCTTAGTAGCCAGGCATTCGTCTGTTCCACAAAGTGCTTCCAGTCCAAAGATAGACCCTTCTTCTTCATGCTGCCTTCCAAGTCACACCAAACTCCAAACCTGCTCCTGACATTTGCCCCCTAGCCGTTCTGCTAATCCTAATCACTGTTGTTTCTGGGCACATGCAGAGTGCTATTCCTTTGAAACTGAGCAAGTGCTGCCTGCCCCCCCCCCAATGCACAGCTTGGGAAAATGGCAGTTCTCCAAGGCCGAGTCCATGCACAAATAAAATGTAGTCCCTATTTGTCAACTGTCATCTTGCATCTCTCCTCAGTTAAAATACTACCCCCCTGATTCTCCAGATCTCTTGCCATGGGCAGGTTCTTCATTTTTTGCACCAACCCACATGCTGGACTTCCTTTGTGCCATGGCATAGTTCAACAGCAATCTGTTTCTCATTACTAGGCCCAACAAGGCTGTTGAGCCTGGTCTTTCTCCCCCCAAAAGGAGTCCAAGGGCTACATCAAGATAATATGCAAGGAGTACTTTGTAATCTCCAAAACCACTAAGGAGTCCTATTGCCACAAGACCCATCTAGCTAGCATGGGTATGTTTGTCATAATGTTATCTTATCGTAGAAGTGATTAAGGGCTCAGGACCAAATCCTATCCAATTTACCAGGTCTACAGAGCTTGCGTCCTGAGTACACTTCTGTACTGCAGCGAGTCATGGACTCTTCGCTCACAACAGGAGAGGAAACTGAGCGCTTTCCACATGCGCTGCCTCCGACGCATCCTCGGCATCACCTGGCAGGACAAAGTTCCAAACAACACAGTCCTGGAACGTGCTGGAATCCCTAGCGTGTATGCACTGCTGAAACAGAGACACCTGCGTTGGCTTGGTCATGTTGTGAGAATGGATGATGGCCGGATCCCAAAGGATCTCCTCTATGGAGAACTCGTGCAAGGAAAGCGCCCTACAGGCAGACCACAGCTGCGATACAAGGACATCTGCAAGAGGGATCTGAAGGCCTTAGGGATGGATCTCAACAAGTGGGAAACCCTGGCCTCTGAGCGGCCCGCTTGGAGGCAGGCTGTGCAGCATGGCCTTTCCCAGTTTGAAGAGACACTTTGCCAACAGTCTGAGGCTAAGAGGCAAAGAAGGAAGGCCCATAGCCAGGGAGACAGACCAGGGACAGACTGCACTTGCTCCCGGTGTGGAAGGGATTGTCACTCCCGGATTGGCCTTTTCAGCCACACTAGACGCTGTGCCAGAACCACCTTTCAGAGCGCGATACCATAGTCTTTCGAGACTGAAGGTTGCCAATACATTTGAGTGCTGGTGCAGCCCTACCAACAGGGCATGTGCTGCATCCTGCAACAGGGGGGGCTGTCATAGAGGCCTCCTCCAGGTAAGGGAACATTTGTTTCCTTTGGAAAGTTGAATAGGATTGGGCCCTCAGTCCTATCCAACTTTCCAGTGCGACAATGGGGCATGCTGCATCCTTTGGTGAGGGGGCAGTCATGGGGAATGTTTGTTCCCTTCCCTTTGAGCTGCATTAGTACTGGAAAGTTGGATAAGATTAGGCCTTTTGTATGGTAATCCTGGGATTGTTTCCATCCTGCCCAAAAATGCCCCCTTGTGCCCGATGTTGTTAATAAAAACTGGAAAAGGGGTCTTTGTCCCAGGGCAGTATGGCCTTCTGTAAAGTTCCCATTCCTAGCACCAGGGAGCTGGTGTTTGGGACAGGAGTTCAACCTGTGCCTTTAAGAAAACCCTGGTCTGTATGGATGAAGAAGATGACAGTGAAAGTTACAGAGCTGTAGTCCTGGAGTCGGTAACATTCTAGGTAGACCCTCTTTTGAATTTATTTTTATTTTATTTATTCACTTGGATTTGAACCTGGATCTTTCAGATCTAAGTCCAACTCCCAAACCACTCTTTATGTCCGGTTTCCCCCCCCCCCCGTTTTTGAGTTGCTACAGTATATAGGGGAAAAATACTCATGAATTACTCTGCTCAGTATGAAACACACTCGCTCAAATAAGAAAATCTTGTAACTTTATTTGACGTATATTGGACAACTTTGTGCTTGCACTGTTGCTTAAACTTATGCCCCCCCCCCATGCACTCCCTCTTAAGATAAGAGGCAACTTCCAGCAGGCTCTGTGTGATAAACATGCAGAGCAGACCAGCCTTTTACCTCTTAAATGGATCTTGTTTGCTTTCTGTAGAAGGGGCATGCTGGGAGCAGAGGGGTATTATGCAAAGTTCTCTTTTGAGCAAAACAGTGAGAGCTTATCAGGGTTTGAAAGAAATTATGCTGGAATGTGCTGACAAGGACAGGGTGATGTCATGCTTCCCCTCAAAGCGGTCGGTGGGTGGGTGGGTGGTGTGTGTGTCTTGCTAGGGTTACATCAGCCAGTGTTGTGCCTGGCTATTTTTAGCTCTTGCTAAATGACATCAGTGTGCGCCATGCGAAGAAGTTGGTTCTGTGCTGAACACACCCAGAAAAATATGCAACTGCCATATAGCCCCAAACTGTCTGCCCCTGATTAGCGGTGACTCTGTAAGATTTTAGTTAGAGAGGGGACTTTTCTAGCACCTCTGTGTGTGTGTGTGTGTGTGTGTGTGTGTGTGTGTGTGTGTGTGTTTAATGTCTTTTAAGAATGAATGGACTTGCAAGCAAATTTTCTATCAGTATACAGTAGCTGTGTTGGGGATGATTCAAGGATATCTTTTCGTTCATGCTTTCTCAGCCGAATGTGTAGGTTGCCTCTGTTGAAAGTGCTGGGTGCTCTGGTGATGAGGAAGTGGTGCCTGTGGGTTTGATCTGGCCTCTTTGACTAGAGAATTGGTTCGAACTACTGTTTCATATGGCACTCTTTGAGCTATGGACATAAGACCAGTCCCACTGCATCAGGCTAAGGGTCCAGCTTCCTGTATCTCAAAGTGGGCCTGCACAAGACAGCAAGATACCTCTCCTGCACTCCCTTGCATTTGGCATTAGATGGGTCCCAATCCTATTGAACTTTCCAGTGCCAGTGCAGCCATGCCAAAGGCAAATTATTATTAACAGTATTTATATACCGCTTTTCAACTAAAAGTTCACAAAGCGGTTTACAGAGAAAAATCAAATAACTAAATGGCTCCCTGTCCCAAAAGGGCTCACAATCTAAAAAGATGCAAATGAATACCAGCAGACAGCCACTAGAACAGACAGTGCTGGGGTGAGGTGGGCCAGTTACTCTCCCCCTGCTAAAAAAAGGAGCACCCACTTGAAAAAGTGCCTCTTACCCAATTAGCAGGGGTCCCATGCCAAAGGGGTATGTGCTCCATTCTGCAGTGGAGGGACAGTCACAGAAACCTCCTCAAGGTATGGGAACATTTGTTCCCTTATCTTGGGGTTACATTGCAGCTGTACCAGTGCTGGAAAGTTGGATAGGAACGGGCCCTTATTCTCCATGTCTTCCTTAATTTAACCCCTAGCATGCAGTTTGCCTTCATCACTGATTCTACACAGTGGGCCAACATTTTCATGGGCAGCTCAGTCCTAACCTGTGTGAATGCAGTGGGGCCAACACTGTCTCATTGCATCCTATGAGCAGATTGAATTGGCCAGAGGTCTCTTCAAGGGTAACTTCAATTCCAGATAATTTATGAACTAGTTACAAAAAAATTGGTTCCAAGACAAATTGTTGTGGGGCTGCATTTCTTACTTCTCCCCACCATGAGGATTGCTCATTTATTCCTCTGCTTCCTATTCTTTAACCAATTACCAATCCCTCAAGGGACCTGAATTCTTATTCCATGACCCTTATGTTTATGCAAGAACCTTTGGTGAGGGTCAAAAGCTTATTGAAAGTCCAACTATACAGTGTCAACTGAATTGCCTCTATCCAAATGCCTGTTGACACTCTCAACTCTGGAACAGTGGTTCTCAAACTTTTTAGCACTGGGACCTACTTTTTAGAATGAGAATCTGTCAGGACCCACCGGAAATGATGTCATGGCCAGAAGTGACATCATCAAGCAGGAAAATTTTCAACAATCCTAGACTGCAATCTTATGTGCACGTACCCAGGGGTAAGCCCAATTGACTATCATTGTTAAAAATATAAACACAGTAACCTGTTAAAAGTACAGATTTGTAACATTTCCCCAAATCCAGGTACATCCCATGGTAGCATCAAGTCTAATATATTGAAAATAAAATATTGAAATGAATGGGGACCCGCCTGAAATGTCTCATGACCCACCTGGATCCTAACCCACAGTTTGAGAAACATTGCTCTAGAACAGTGTTTCTCAAACTGTGGGTCACGAACTGATTTCAATTGGATCCCCATTCATTTCAGTATTTTATTTTTAATAGACTTGACATTACCATGGCACATGACTGCATTGGAGAAATGTTACAGATCAGTACTTCTAACAGGCTACTCTGTATATATTTTTAACAATGATAGTAAGTGGGACTAACTCCTTGGAAAGTGCGGACAGGATTGCAGCCCAGGATTGTTAAAAATGTTCCTGCTTGATGATGTCACTTTGGTCATGACATCACTTCCGGTGGGTCCTGGTGTTAAAAGTGTGAGAACCGCTGCTCTAGAACAGGGGTGTCCAAAGTTTTTGGCAGGAGGGCCACATCATCTCACTGACATTGTGTCAGGGGCCGGGGGGGGGGGAAGAATTAATTTACATTTAAAATATGAATAAATTTACATAAGTTTACATAAATGAATATATTAAAGATGAATTTATATGAATGAATGAAGGTCTTGCAATAGCTCATGGCCTATAAAAGGCCTTGCACAAAGCAAGGCTGGCCTTTCCTTTGCTGCCGCTGCTGCATCCCAGATGTGAAACAGCAAGCAATGGAGGGAGCCCTCGACCCACAGCTCATGCTGTCAAACAGTTGGCTGTCATGCTGAGAGCAGTTGCATTGGGCCAGTGTGGGCTCCAACAAATCTCAGGAGGGCCAGAGGCTCATTGGAGACTGGGGGCTCCCTGAGGGCCGCATTGAGAGGCCTCGAGGGCTGCAAGTGGCCCCAGGGCCAGGGTTTGGGCACCCCTGTTCTAGAAGATCAGCGAGGCAGGACTGAGCTCTGCAGAAACCAGGCTGATTCTCCTTCAGCCAGTCCTGCTTCTTTGATGTGCTTAATAATTTTACCTTTAACTACTTTTCACCAATTAACCTGGAGAAGATGTTGGCTGGTGTGTACATTCCCATAACCCTTTTTAAATTCTGGTGTAATGTTTGCCACATTCTCTCATGGGCATCTGACTCTGGCCTTATCAGTGCAAACTGGTGAGACTGAACTCTTCTCTTTGCCATGCTTGTTTCTTATTGAGTGGGGGAGTGTTCAAGCACGTGGCTCATTTCACATTTCACCTTAAGTGGTGCAATCCAGGAAATGATTTTTCCTCTTTGAATTATTTTGTTTGTGTTTGCTAGCTGTTTATCTAAGGGCATGGGTTGATAAGGTGGGGGTGGGGGAGAACCATGGTTCAACTTGTATACAGAGGTGTACCTGGAACCTAACTGGTACATATTTGGAGCAGTATTTCCCAAACTGTGGGTCAGGACCCACCAGTGGGTCACGAGCAGATTTTTGGTGGATCGCAAAAAGTTTTTGAAACATTAAAACTTTGCAAGCACCGTTTCCCAATTTGGAGAAGAAAATTATTAGCTGGAATGCTTACCTGTCATATGAGATGATCTACATGCCCCCAAATTAAACCCATTCTTGTCTGACCCTCAGATATACGTACACATTTGGTCTACACATTTGGTCGCTGTTGTGTATATGCAATGTTGAGCAGAAATGGCTTAAAATGTAACATTTTCCTATTTTCTCTAGTAACTGGTGTACCATAGATCATGTGTGAATCCAGTTTCAGCCCTTTATCTGGCTTGGAAATCTCTAACTGTACATCTTGCTTTCTGGTTCAGTTTTTTTGGGTACTCTGGAATTACTATATAGGTTTGGGGGAGTCCTTGAACTCCATTTCTAGAGAGTGTCTAGCAAAATGACTATATACACATACTATATGCAAGGTCCCTAGTAGAAGCACAGGACTGCAATTATTAATAATTTATTAATGATTATTAATACATAAAATATTATTTCTTTCTAGAGCTCTTTTTTTGTTTTGCATTTCGTAAACAAAGTAGATTTTGTTTAGTGGGTTACAATAGATTGTCATTTTTAAATGTGGGGTCTTGGTGCTAAAATGTTTGGGAAGCACTGACTTCTCAAGTGTAATGTACATCACTGGCTGTATACAGGTTGAGACTAATTATTCGCGTGGGTTCCATTCCAAGCACTCAAGTGGATGGCAAAAAAACGAACTATAGCAAATCAATTTAAAAAACAAAGTTTCTTTACTCTGTTGATTTAAAAACAGCCTTGCTGACCTTTTGACTCTAAGATAAGAGTCATTAAGAAGACAATCCATCAACCAGTCCTCCTCCAAGAGCTTAGAAAGCTTCACTCAGCCCCTCACTTCACCAATACAAATCGATCACCTTTCTTTCATGTGCTCAGGGGGAAGGGGGGGTCTGCTGGAGAGAGAAGGATTGTCAGCCAGCTTTGCTCGGTGCGTTCTCTCTCTCTCTCTCTCTCTCTCTCTCTCTCTCTCTCTCTCTCATTAAGAAGGCTATTGTTAAAGGACTGTTCAGTTTTTAAAACTGATTTTAAAGGGATGCATTTTTCCCCTTCTGCAGGGTTCAGCACATTCCTTCTCATTTGCAGTGGCCATTTGTGTTTAGTCAAATCCCTGTATAAAAAAATCTGTGTATAAATAGGCAGGACCTGTCCTAAATCCTCTGATTTAGTGTACATGGGCTTGTTAGAGGAAGGATGGGATGAAAGTGGGAACAAGTAAGTACAACTCAGTTGTGTGGCTTTAGAATCTCTCCCCTTTATTATACTGCTTTTCAACAAAAATAAGTTTATAAAGAAGCTAACACAGCCAAATAAATGACTATATAATTCCCATCTCCAAAGAGGCTCACAGTCCAAAAAGAAATGCAAGGGTGGCACCAATAACAAGAGTGCAAGGCTGTGCTGGGATGGGTAGGGACTGTGGCTCACCCCAATTCCTTCTAAATTTAAGAGAGCCACTAATTCTAAAGGCTCCTCTTTGCCCAGTTAGTTTAGCTGGCCTGCCTCGCAAGACTGCTGTGAGGTCCATGTTAAGACTGAAACACTTTACAAGCCAAAGCTAGTCAGAATAGTACAATGTTAAGGAACAAAACCCCGGAGCATCCGCTGTGCTGAAGTTCTGTGGCTTTTGCAAACAAAGTCTGAAATTTCAGGTGGAGGGACTGGGTGCTTTTTAACGTCTTGTGAAGTTTTGCTCTGTTCTGAAACTTGTCATATCTTTGATCATGTTGGGTGGGGAAACACATTCAGAGCTCTGCAGCTGGCGGTCTGTGGATCTTCTTGTCTTGAAAGCAAAGGTTTGTCGAAACTGGAATGGAAAATGTTTGTCGGTTTGACTGTGCCCGCTGGCCCCTCCGCCACTTTGCCGGAGAACTCCTCAGAACCTGGCAGAGCGGAAACGCCTGTAGACATTCTTGATGAGCTGAGTCATGCAGAGGGGTGAGGAGCTGTTGCTGGGCTGGTTCCTGGAGTGTCAACCAGTGGCAATGTGCTTGTGGCTCCAGTTCTCTCCAGGGCCCTGGAATAAAACAATAGCTGCGGCCAGCCAGTGGCAAGAGACTAGATCAGGTGCTTGAGCTGCTGATAATTTCTTTATCTTCTTCCCTCCTTCTATGACTCATTAGGGAAATATTCCCCCAGATCCCCACCCAAGAGGAGCAGAAGAAGGAGAGAGCACAAAGTGGGCAGCTCAACAGCAGCTCCACCAGCCCTGATAGGGGGCCAGGTGCAGGGGGCTTGGCTCCAACATAGGCATGTTGCATTGAAGCGGTTGGCCCTGTAAATGTGAATGTGCAGCAGGAAAAGTGTTTGCTGAAGGGCTGTGGGGTGGAGGGAGACCTGTCTGTTTGCCCCTCGAGAACCACTGCTGGCTAAGAACATAAGAACAGCCCCACTGGATCAGGCCATAGGCCCATCTAGTCCAGCTTCCTGTCTCTCACAGCGGCCCACCAAATGCCCCAGGGAGCATACCTGATAACAGGAGACCTCATCCTGGTGCCCTCCCTTGCAACTGGCATTCTGACATAGCCCATTTCTAAAATCCAGAAACTTGTCCAATCCTCTTTTAAAGGCATCCAGGCTAGACGCCATCACCACATCCTGTGGCAAGGAGTTCCACAGACCAACCACACGCTGAGTAAAGAATTATTTTCTCTTGTCTGTTCTAACTCTCCTTTTGGCTATTCAGCAATACCTTGACTTTCATCTACCTGATTTTCACTGCTTTGTTCTTTCTTCATTTATAAACACCATCTGCTTTCCTCTTTCGTCCCATTTCATCCAACCTTCCACAATGTTCTTATGTTTATTTATTTATTTATACAGGTATTTATATACCGCCTTTCTTGGTTGCCAGCTTTCTCCTCAGACTTTAATCCAAGGCGGTTTGCATAGGCAGGCAGGCTGTTCTAAACCCCCCTAGGGATTTTTACAGTTGAGTAGTTCTCAATTGTAGTAGTTCTTCCATAGAACTCCTCGCTCCAGCTGGATTCCTTCCCGGTCTGGCCTCTCTCTGGCCCTTCGCCTCCCACGCTCCACTTGACGGCAACTTCTCTCTGCCACCGAGGGTCAGCTCATTAGTATATCAGCGTGTCGTCAGTTCTTGGGTACTTCCAGTTGTTTCGAACTGGCAGCCTCAGATCTTCAGGCATGCAAGGCGGCAGCTCTACCGACTGAGCCAGACCTCCTGTTTGCAGCATTCACATGTGCTGTATACTTGGTTATTTACATTCTTCACCTGACCAGAATAAATTTGCAAGCCAGATAAGACCCATGCTTTGGCATCCATCCACTTTTGACTTTCGTCCATGCTCTGGTCCCTAACCAGATGAAAGTGCCAGGCACTGCTGTAACTGGAAGTCTCTTTTCTTAGAGACATCTCTGGTTCTGTTCCCCTGGTATGTTTCCATGATGTACTTTATTTCTTTCCTGTATTTGCACCCCTTATTTCTAAAACATATAACCAGTGCTGATTCTAAAACTAAATTACATTTTAAAATGGTGGGGGGAAAGCAGTTGCAACATAATTCAACATCCTAGAATATGGGACCTGGACTCCCTCCCCCGCTGGGGGCCCTGGGGCAAAGCCCTGTACTGAACCCCCCACTACATCCCTGCCTGCCCCCAATGGCACTTGGAGTGCTACCATTGTCACCAGTATTGAGTGTTCAGGGATTGACCTGGTCAAGTGGGTTCTTGTCAGTGCCCAGCCTGGTCGACCCAGACGCTGCCCCTGGTTCCCAGACTAGTTTGGAAACCAGGGAATGACACCCTTCCTTCTGTTTCTTCTTCTCAAAGGATTGCATATTGTTGCGGAAGCATCTCCTTTTCTCTCAATTCTGCATAGATTTAGAATAGCGCCAGAAACTGCAAGTGCTTCTTCAAGTCCTCCTTTCTCTCTGTTGCATATCTGAAACTTGCTTTCACACCTGCAGGCATTTAAGCAAGCCTGAGGCATGCATTGTGGGGAGCAGATCCATTTATAGGTGGGAGTGGCTTCCAAGTACTTCCCAAGGCCCAAGGCTTCCATACCAGCCAAGGAATTTCTTGAAAGATAGTTCCCATATTTTTCCCCGGGGAAGGGGACTACTTCAGTGAATGGGAGTGTGTTCTAAGCCCGTGTGTACACATAAAAGTCCCAGTATCAACTCAAGTCCTCCCAGCACCTTGGTCAGCATGCTAAATACAGCCTTTCTCAGAGGTGTCCTTATTGTGGATTGCACGGAGGGTGGCAGTGATTACCTGGGCTTCAGCATTCTGGAAATTAAGGGGTGACATAATGACACCCCCCCCACCACCATCACCTTCTGGGCTCTTGCATTGATTTAAATCCAAAAAGCCCTCTCCCTGTGGTGATCTTTCTTTGGGCCCAGCCATCACATGCTCCCATTGACAAGCAGCAAAAACACGATCCATGGCAAGAGCGCGGCCCCTGGGCCAGAGTGGCCCAAAGTTTTGCAGAAGGGTAGATTAGGCAGTGTTGTGACTTGCTCCCTTGAGCCTTGCACCTGGGGATGACCTTCCCTGCCCCAGCCTGGGGACATCACTGTCCCCTCTCCCCATTAACCAGCAGTGCAGTAGCAACTGCTCCTTTTTCAGATGCTCTAGCATCTCAACCTCCACCCCCTTGACATTCCACTTCCCAGGGTCAAATCACCATCACCAGTTGCTTCCGAATTAGGGGGTCGGGCCAGGCATGACACTGCAAACACTGGGAAGAGGCTCAGGACAGGTGGGAGGGCTTTTTCAAGCATGCAAAAACCACTAGAGCATCCCGCTGCTGTTTGTAGCGTCACAGTCTCCTCCAGCAGGCGGATATGTGGAAGTGCTGCGCGTCCCACTGGATACCCACCTCGCGTGCCATCAGTTGAGAAATGCTGCTCTAACCCCCACCCTTCCTGTTCTGCTCAGTTCCCCTCTTTGAATTCGGGAGCTGAACAGACAGGTTTCAGCCTCCCTCTTTCCATCCACCACCTGAGGAAACCTAAGAAATTGGCCTCAGCCCTGTAAGCCTGGTTGAGACATGCAACCTACATCCAAAGCCTCAGCACTGGTGGATCTGGTGCAAGAATCTTGAAGAGGTTTTCTCTGTACAGAACCCTTTAGGCTCATCCTGTGAACCTGCTCCCCAAAAAGCCTGCATAGGAATCTGGGCTCCCACTTTTGGCTGTGTTCCTTTCCTGGCAGTAAGCCCCTTGTCCATGCCAATTACACTGAGCAAACATTAGGGTTGTGCTCTAAATCGCTGCTGCCCATTTGAAGTGAAACAAACCGTTTGCTTTGGCATAAACTCTTAAGTTTACTTTGGTTTGCATTTTGGACTCCGGAGAAATCGAGACATGTCTGAGGTTGCTTCCTAGTCTAATAAATAGTGTTGGCTCAAGGCCTGGGATCCGAATCGCAATCTTTTGGATATCTTGGAAGGGTGGAGGAAAAATTTAAATTCCAAAAAAAAGGCATGACACCAATTTATTTGTAGAACTCTGAGAGAGATTTTATTAAAGGTAGCTCACACAAGGAGCCCTGCTTACCAAACAGCGAGATGGCCATCAGAGACTGAATGAAACCAGAAGTTAATATGAGGTTAAATGCCTTTCTCAGCATCTCCTTAATTGACTACCACCTTCAGTCCAATCATCCTTCACTATTCACTTCGACATAGCACACAGAGGAAAGTCCTCAAACCAACCATGTTCTCTAAAACAATGGTTCTCAAACGTTTTGGCACTGGGGCCCACTTTTTAGAATGACAATTGAGGAGTAGGACCCACCGGAAGTGTTGTCATTAACCTGGAAGTGGTGATGTGGCCAGAAGTGACATCATCAATTTAGGCTTTAAACCTAAGCTGCGAACAGCCAAAGGTCCCATTACATAGTGTGCTCATACTGTAATTTTGCATAGCTCTGAATTCAAACATTTCAGCTTGGAAGTCAAAGCAGACGGCAGACTTGAGTCCTTCCCCAGTCAGCATCCCATCCTCCCACCTATTCAGGGCAAAGCGCCTTGCCTTTCTCTCTTACTGTGAGCCAGCCCTGCCCAGCAGCACTGTACCCTATATTTTCTGCTATGTATTTTCAATGGTGGGTGAGCTAGGTGCTATGCAACCCACCTGAAATGGGCTCGTGACCCACCTAGTGGGTCCTTATCCAGAGTTTGAGAAATGCTGCTCTAAAAATTATAACGTCACACAGGTGTGGGTACTTTTCCACACTGTCACAAGACTTCAATGCCCTGGGGGTCTGTTTTCTTCTTTCATAACCAACCCCCTAAATCTCAACTGTTAATTACTGCATACAACCTGATCTCTGGGCATTATTTTGCATAGGCAGACTGGCCTGAGGTGGTCCCAGAGGGAGGTGGGGGGGAGAGAGGGAGGGTTTAAAGATGCTGACACTGTGCAAATCTGTGGTTGTGGGTATTACTTGGGACAGAGAGACTGTGCAAATCTGTGGTTCTCATTACCAGACCAAGGTGGATGTACAAACATTCTGGATGTTATTACAGTAACATACAACTCAAAGGATCAAAACTAAAAAAAAGGCCCTAACAAATAATTAGGCAGCACAACAGAGAATAAAAACCCATCCACCAGGTTAAAGTAACCCACAGCAGCCCTAAAATAACTTGCTGGCTTTATGGACAAAGCAGGACAAATGCAAGCCAGACTCTCTCACCCAGAACAGCAATAAAAATGATTTTTTAAAAAATAGGCTGGAAGGGCTTGAAAGGTTCGACGCAGTAGATCAAACTAACCTAGCATTGAGCGTTCTGGGCCAACAGGTCCTGGAGCGTTTCAGCCTAGCTCCGTACCACATTTGAGAGGGCAGGCAAGGCCACTGACCTCTCTGTGCCTCTGCATCCTCTCTCCCCGATTGCAAGCCTTGTTTTAATAGCTAGGATTTCTTAGGACAACTTTTGGTTCTGTGTTGGTTGTCGAGAATAGTGTATAACAGAACAGAGGCAATGTGTAAACACTTTTAATTACTGGACCAGCTTCTGTTGGGAAAAATCAGGAAGGGCTAGAACAAGGGTCTTCAAATTATGGTCCACAGGCCACCCCTTGGCGCCAAAGTGGCTCAGTCAGAGATAAGTGGAAACTCCCTTACCGCCTGGATAAGCCACTTCAGCCCCTTTGGGTCTCCTTGGACTTGCACCACCTCAGGAGGTAGCACAAGTCCGAGAAGAGCCGAGTGGCTTGAAGTCACTCCGCGCTGCTCAGGAACGGGGATTGGGATCTGGCATAACAGCCAGATCCCAGCCCCCCCACCCGCCCCTGGGACCACCGTCCCCCACCCCCACCCCAGAACGCCTCCCTCCTGCTTCCTCCCTACCTCCTCACCTCCCACCCCAGAGCCTTGTGTCAGCCGAGCTCAACAGATGCAAGGCTCGCCCTGCAAGCTGACAAGGAGGCTGGATGCAGCCTCCATGTGCCAGCGCACCTCTGTGGGCTGGCGCAGCTTGCTCCCAAGAAGGCGCAAACACAGGCTCGCCTAGTGGCATGATTACGTAATCATGCCAGAAGGGGTTTTACCCACTCCCTTCTCTCTCTTCTCCCCCTTCCCCACTGCCTGCTACCCTTGCCAGTCTGAGTTGCTGCTGGTCTGAGTTGCTGGGGGGGGGGGGGAGATCAAGCAGCCAGCCCTGCAGTTGTAAACTTTGAAGAGCAGTGGAGTTGGGCTTAGACAGAGGTGAGCCCTTCCAGGTGACTGGGCCAATCCTGAATGACCATGTTTCAACTCTGTAGAATTTGCCACTTCAGCAGAAATATCTTCTGAGAAAGTGCGATGGGCTAACGCTATTTTCTGTCCTGTCCCTTGCCTTTGTCTTCAGCCTGATGCCAAAGCCGCCAGCCTGTCTTTAACGCCAAACCATCATCTTCAGGCCTTAAGAGGCATGACCTATGATTTCTACCAACATGACGGACGCTGGTGCAAGAAGTGCCCTCCAGGTACTGTATTCCCAACGCCATCTGGTATCTTAGTTTGTCCTGCAGGTCAGCTGCCGCTGCTGCTTTTAAAGCAGGAAGAGTTGAACTCTGAAGAGGGTGTAACCAAATGACCACCAGGCAGCTTGATAAGAGCAGAGCAGAAGATGTTTCCATAACTATGGTACTCTCATGGCTCCTGATCTTGGGTACCAGCACCAACCCAGCAGGTGGTTCTTCAGTTGCCATAACTCCAGCTTACCAGAGTCCTGTGCCGTGCAAAGCCTTGAGGGAGGTGGGACACCTTCCTTTGATGTTCTCAACCCCTGAGTCCGGCTCAGTCTCCTGTTTCCTGCTGCTCTGCCAGTGCTTATGGCAGGAATGAGTCACTACAGCTCATTCCTTCAGATGAAACTAGGTTTATTTAAGAGGACAACTTTGTCGGTTCTCCCAAGCAGTTCAACAATGTGATCCAGCAGTGGCTTCTTCTAAGGCCCCCTAGTGCAGTGCTTCCCAAACTTACCTGGGTGACAGTGCCCCCGGCCTCTTCTTCCCAGCTCAGCTGGTTCCACCATCATGAATCTCATGAGAAATCTCAAGATCCATGGGGGCAGCACCTGGGGAAAGAGGTAGGAAGAGCCACTGGGGAACATCCCACAACTCCTAAGGTGCACGATGTACACTTTGGGAACCCTGGTGAGTTCATGAATGAGGCAAGATGAAAGCTGGTCAAAGTCTTGCTTCACAGCTCAGTCTCTGAGTCACTAGCCTCTCTTATTGGCATTCCATCCAATAACATCCCCTCCAGCATGTTACAGGTGAAAAAAAGAGTGGCCTTGTGCACTTAATGTTAGGCCCTGTTATCACACAAACAATCCCCGAGTCATTTCCTTGCTTCCCCGTTCCACTGTTGATTCACAGGTGAAGCTTATCACATGGAGATGATAGATTAACTGCAAATGTTTGCTGATAAATTTTGTACAACTTTGAGACCTGGTTGAAAAGTTGCTCTGTGTGCTTATTTCAATAAGCTCTTGTCACTGACTTCCTAAGTTTGGTGTGTTAGTAAAGTAATCGTAAGAGTTTCCTTTTTATAGTCATCTTGTTATCATGGTTGAAGGGCAGGAAATAGAACCTTTGAAATAATGGGATATACATCTGAAAGTTAAGCCAGGTTACATCTCAGGTTTCTAGATCTCAGTGAGTAGGGCTTTCTTCCCCTCCCCCATCCCAACATGCAAAAGAGTTATCTTTAGTTATCCAATGTGCCTTCCTTCTCCTACGTCATCTGCAAGATTTAAGGCTTGGCCTGCCTCAGTGTAGCTTGGAGGTCTATTTCCATTCCAAGGGAACCAGCACAGTGGTCCCTCATTAGGGTCAAAGAGGGGAAAGAAGGAGTGTGCTTCCAAAATGTGGAAATGGGAAAGACCATAAAAGCTCCTTCCCAAAAAAGTTACTCTATTCCAGCAATGTTCAACCTTTTTCCTCTCACAGTACATAGACCACTACAACTGTCAAGGCGCACCACACAGCCCAGTGGTCCTACTAAGTTACCCTCCCCCAAGGCTCACTGGTTGACAGTTGTTGCTCTCTCTTTTTTTAATCTCTCCTCTTCCCCTCACTGCAAGCTTCTGAATCACACATTTCCAGCTAAGATTTCCCATGCGCTACCTGCTCTTGTCTTGGATAAACTTTAACAAATGAATAGTCTTCCTGTTGAGGCACCTGGCAGAGATGAGGTCACCTGAAGCTCAGTCATTTTTCTCAACTCAAAAGCAAATTTTATAGAAAAACTAGCTCCAGAGCACAAATAGAGTGCAAACTGAAGAAGTTAGACATAACGAAACCTTTCCATGTTTCCTGTGGGGTGAAGTCTGTTTTGGTCACACATCCTCAAGTAAACTGACCCCCTGAAGACAAAATAGCAACAGCAATTTACTAGGGAATTTGTGCCAGAAAATAAGGACAGGCAGAGCTTATGCAGTATAGGCATCCCCCGGTATCCTCTCGGGGGATAGTTTCCTGCTGTTTCTGCAAATACCGAAACCACAGATAGCAGCAAACCCTACTTAGATACACCCGGTCACACTCATGACTCGCCTCTCTTCTTTTGCCAAGGCTTTGCATTGAGAACAGAGCTGCTAGACTAACGCTATAGGAGGCACCAGAGAGAACACTAACAGGAAGTGGATAGGAGAGGGAAGCAGAGAGATAGAGAATTCTAACTCCACTTCCTGTTAGTTCTCTCTGTCGCCTCCTACAGCGTTGGTGTACCACAGCCATTTTCAACCACTGTGCTGTGAATGGTCTGCAGGTGTGCCACAGGAGTCTGGGGGAGGGTCATTTATTAGAGCCCCTCACCAATGGCATGGTGTGCCTTGTTAGTTGTCAAGAACTGATGGTGCGCCTTGACAATTTTCGTACCTTGACAGTGTGTCCTGAAATGAAAAAGGTGACAATCACTGGCGTAGCAGCTCTAAGTGCTGCTGATTGGATAAGAGGCACTTTTTCAAGTGGGTGCTCCTCTTTTTTTAGCAGGGGGAAAGTAACTGGCCCACCTCACCCCAGCACTGTCTGTTCTAGTGGCTGTCTGCTGGTATTCTTTTGCATCTTTTTAGATTGTGAGCCCTTTTGGGACAGGGAGCCACTAGTTGTTTGATTTTTCTCTGTAAACCGCTTTGTGAACTTTTAGTTGAAAAGCGGTATATAAATACTGTTAATAATAATAATAATAAGTCTAGTGTTCTTGGTGTCAGTTTAGTTTTCACAGCATTCTGTAGCGAAGGAAAAAGGTTACATTTTGCAAAGCTTTGGCAAAGGAAGAGCTATGAGTCATGCTGGGTGGAGTGGATTTGTTAACCACAAATAAGTGAAACCACAGATTCTGCAGATACCCGCGGGGGATGGGGGATATTCTGCGGGGGACACCCGCATATGTGAGGAGTGAATTTGGTCCCTTCAGCTAACCAGACTTTATAACGGAAGTGAGCAGAGACACTTTGGTGTCATTGAAAAATCTCATGCTGCTGCCTCTGGTGCTATTATTATTATTTATTATTTATTATTTATCATTTATTAATAAGAATATATACCATTTTTCAACAAACGTATCTGCATTAACATGTTTAACTACTTTCTTTCAGGCACTTACGTCTCTGCACACTGTACGCGCTCAGAAGCTGAAGGGACTTGCCTTCCCTGTCCAGATGACACATTCTTCCAACACAAGAATGAACACAGTTCGTGCTCTAGCTGCAAAACCTGCAGACTATTAGGTAATGAGTGGGTGTTGAGTCCTGCCTGCAGGGGGCAGCCTTGTCTCACACTTGCCACTACTGTAAATGAGTGGAGTTAGCCAGGCAAGCAGGGTGATGGGGTGTGAAACTGAGCACAACACTAAAGACATACACTCAGCTACACAAGATTTTGCATGCTAGGAATTTAGGGATGGGGCCATAGTTCAGTAGTAGAGCCCCTGTTTTGCATGCAGAAGATCCCGGGTTCAATCCCTACCATCTCTTTGTATTGTATTGTATTGTATTGTATTGTATTGTATTGTATTGTATTGTATTGGCAACCTTCAGTCTCGAAAGACTATGGTATCGCACTCTGAAAGGTGGTTCTGGCACAGCGTCTAGTGTGGCTGAAAAGGCCAATCCGGGAGTGACAATCCCTTCCACACCGGGAGCAAGTGCAGTCTGTCCCTGGTCTGTCTCCCTGGCTATGGGCCTTCCTTCTTTGCCTCTTTGCCTCAGACTGCTGGCAAAGTGTCTCTTCAAACTGGGAAAGGCCATGCTGCACAGCCTGCCTCCAAGCGGACCGCTCAGAGGCCAGGGTTTCCCACTTGTTGAGGTCCATCCCTAAGGCCTTCAGATCCCTCTTGCAGATGTCCTTGTATCACAGCTGTGGTCTACCTGTAGGGCGCTTTCCTTGCACGAGTTCTCCATAGAGGAGATCCTTTGGGATCCGGCCATCATCCATTCTCACGACATGACCGAGCCAACGCAGGCGTCTCTGTTTCAGCAGTGCATACATGCTAGGGATTCCAGCACATTCCAGGACTGTGTTGTTAGGAACTTTGTCCTGCCAGGTGAAGCGTTCAGTTTCCTCTCCTGTTGTGAGCAGAGAGTCCATGACTCGCTGCAGTACAGAAGTGTACTCAGGACGCAAGCTCTGTAGACCTGGATCTTGGTATGTTCTGTCAGCTTCTTGTTGGACCAGACTCTCTTTGTGAGTCTGGAAAACGTGGTAGCTGCTTTACCGATGCGTTTGTTTAGCTCAGTATCGAGAGAAAGAGTGTCGGAGATCATCTCTTAGTAAGTGCTGGGAAAGACCCCAATCCTGGAGAGCCGTTGCCAGTCAGTGTGTAGACAATACTGAACAGTGGCATAGCTAAGGAGGTGCAAGGGGTAGCAGTTGCACCAGGCATCAAGTTTTAGGGGGGCAACAAGCTGAGCTTGACAGTAGTGACCAAAATTGCGAAAATCTTGATATATATGATTAATAGCATCATGTTATATATCACTGGAAAGGTAATTTAATGTAGAATGCAATGAAACAAACCCCTTTGGAATATCTGCATTCTTTCAAAAGTTATGGTCAATTAACCAGAAAATGAAAACACAGTTGCCGTATAGAACAAAAAGTGGATTTTCTTAACTCAGAACTGACCTATGAAACTGTTGTTCAAGAGGTGCCCTCTTATATTTAGCAAGAGAAGAATAACCATCCCTCTTCACCCCGACACAGTGTCTCGAACCTACCAGGGGCATACTTTTTATTTATTAATTTGATTTTGTTGGGGGGGTGGGACTATAAATCTTCTTTGACCCCAGGTAGCAGATAGATGCCTTTTCACTTTTGAAAAAGCCCAGGCATGACGTCATTTCTGGTTGTGACATCACTTCCTGGGCAACATTTTGACCTTGGCACTGGGCTACACGATCATTAGCTACGCCACTGATACCGAACGAGGTGACCCAGTGTTAGGATTCAGTAGAAGTGGGCCTACTTCGTGCAGTGGGCCCTCCTTATCCGCATGCTCGATTTGAATTTCCGCGCATGCCAAGTTCACGGCTGGAGGGCCTTAGAGGATCTCTGGGTTCCTGGCGCAAACAGGAAGTGCTTCCCTGTCGCATCTGGGAGGCTTCTGAGGAGGCCGGGAGGCCACATGTGACCTCCAGTGGGCCAGGTACAGCCCCCACTCCCAACTGTGGGAGTGCATGTGCCCCCTGCGGATTTCATTATCCACTGAATTCAGTATCCTCTGGCATCGTGGAATGGATGGCCTAAGGATACCAAGGTCCAACTGTTTGTTCATATATGCTCAATTCTGCTGCAGGGACACTTTACTGAATTGTACCTCTTTCCGTTTCATTGTCATTCCAGATGAGGTGGAGCGCAAACCTTGCACCAAAACCAACAACACGCAGTGTGCCTGCAAAACCGGCTCCTATTGTTCCCCCGGGTTGCCCTGTGAGACGTGCCTTAAATGCTCCCCCAGGTCAGCACTATGCTCTTCCCATTAGACAACCCAGCTATTTAAAATGTGGATGCAATAACTTGGCAACTGTATATTCTGGAAGCAAAAAATGTGCACAGTGGGGAATTTCTTTCAGGTCCCGTCCCCCCCTGCTTCGGATCAGAATGAAATAGAGAGCGAGAGAGCAATTTCCCCACATGGGGAAATTGGAACTTATGGGATATACATAGGAGTGGGCTATGTGAGTGGAGAAATGGAAATTGGAGGAACAGAGGTGTTTTAAGAGCAGGCTTGCTCACTGTCATCAGTTCACCCTCTTCCAAATCCCTTCAGATTTCTAAGCCTTGAGCAGAGACTGGCCACGTATTGAGCAGGCCTTTCTCTAAAAATTGGAGTTTTCCAAAAGGTGAATGAAAGCCTTGGAGTTTTGTAACTGGTGCCTACATACTAAAACTTGCCCCCCACTCAGTGACATGCCAGCCTCTACCGCTTCTCCTCCTCCTGCTTCCTAGATTTGGAAAGACAGAGAGAATGAAGTGGAAGAAATACGAGTGATGGATGGGGGCATCTGGATACAGCAGTCTGTGGTGGCCCAACTCAGAATGCCGCCTGATGCTTCTTGAGTCCACTGCCTCTGTGCTTTCAAGCAAAACCAGAAGCCTCGCCATGCTCCTCATGCGCTGCCATGAAACCCAGAAGAGTGGGACCTCCAGGTCCATTTATAGGGGCAGTGCAAACTGTAAATGAAACTGGAAGTCATGCACTTTGGAGTTTCACAGCAGTGCGCGAGGATCACAGTAAGGAGGGGAATGAGCTCCTCCTTGCTCAAGTGACCAGGAAGGAGATCAATTCAGCCTGCATTGGCTGCATGCTGGAGGGCGGTGGTGGTAGCAGGTTCAGGCTAATCGGGTGGCTGCATGGGTGGGCCAGTACTGTGGTAGCCCAATACTCTATTCCATACTTACTAAATCTAGGAAGCTGGAGGGGGAGCCATGCTGTGTCTCGTGAAGGATGGAGGCGTCTGGAATTCTGGCTTCCTGTTGTTTTTCTTCTTTTGTCACCCAGGTGCCCTGATGGAGAAGTGATGGTGCATCCTTGTACCCCAGAGAGCGATATACAATGTGAAAAGCCCTCAACAGTTACCCCTCCAACCTCACCAACTCCTGCAGCAGGTAAGAGCAGGATAATTTGTGTCTGCGGCACTGCAGTTCCCTTAGGACGGGGTTTCCCAAAGTGTGCATCACGATACCTTAGGGTGGCATTCTCACAGGAGTGTGGCCATTTTGGATCTCATGATATTTCACAAGTTCCAAATTGGCAGTGCCCACCTGAGCCAGGACAATGAGGGCACAGGGTGTGGTGACCCAGGTAAATTTGGGAACCACTTAAGAGGGAATACAAGCAGCTAGGGCTGGCCCATCTCTGAGATTGAATGAGGAGTTTGCCTCCAGTGGATTGACCTGGGGCTTCCCTGTCCCGCCCGTCCCGCCCATTCCCTGGATATGTAAAGAAAGTGGGGGTTGGAGTGGAAGTGTGGAGGCGTCTTCTAGGTTTCATCTGCTTTTTTTCCTTCAAGGAGGCAGTGGCTGGGAGGAGAGGTAGCATTAAGCATGTTGCTTCAGGTGCTGGGAGATCTTGAACCAGCCATGCAGTTTTCCTTCTGACTGTGCTCTACCAAAGATGGCTTTTTGATGTAACTAACCCAGTAGTTCCCAAATTGTGGGTTGGGACCCACTGATGGGCCGCAGCCTGATTTTTGGTGGATCCCCAAAGAGTGATGGAAAGATCAGATAACTGATTTCCTCAAGCCCATAGACTATTCAAAAATCAGACACTGTAGCTGCTAATTATCCTGCAAAGAGCTCATCTCCTGCAGTTTGCAAGCATGTGTCAATACAGGGAGATAAATGTTTGAGGGTCTTTTTAATGGCTATGATCACTTATAAATAAATAAAATTTTTACTGTATTTCTAGATCTCTTTTTTAAAAAGTCTGGCAAACCTAGGTGGGTCCTAATAGAGTGTCATTTTTAAAAGTGGGTCTCAGCGCTAAAAGTTTGGGAACCACTGAACTAACCTAATCTAGTTTTGATGAGTAGGGGGTTGGTGGGGGTGGAAGGGATTGATGTAGGTCTTGCTGACTTGCTTTTCTTTTTCCATTCTTTCTCAAGGTTCCAGTGGATATAGCATTTGGATATATCCTGGCATTATCATGATTGTGGCTGTGTGTATTTTGGCAGTATATTTGTGCGTGAAGAGACGCAGAGGTAAGCATGGCATTTTTCTGACAGCCAGTACAGCATAGTGGCTAGAGGGCTGGACTGTAGCCAGGCAAGCCCCCAGTTCACATGCCTACTCAGTCATGAAACTCATTGGCCCTAGCCTACCTTGCAGGGTCATTGTGAGGATAAAGTGGTGGTGGTGGTAGAATTGTGTATACTGCCCTGAGCTCCTTGGAGGGAAGGAGTGGGATAAAAGTAAATGTTTCAGCTTTTAGAAAGGATGAGACAGGGTCCTAGCTCATATCCTGGTTTGCAAACCACTGTTAAAAAGAGAGCTCCTGGTTTTGGATGACACACAGATTTGTGGTTTAACAAACCAGAATTTCTCTTTTGCAACTGAGCATGTGTGGTGCTGAGGGAGCGTCGGAGCTCTGTGCTCATTGCATTCGTGATCCAACCACTCATGGTTCCTTGGATCATCTGAAATGGTTGCACATCTGATCCATATTCCCAAGAAGCTTATGGAAAATTTAACCTTGATCAGGGTCCTGCAAAGTGAAACTTGATAATGGTGTTTTTTCTCTCTTTCTTTGCTGCCAATGTGACAGAATCTCGAGTGACCGTATGCAGCTCTGGGGTAAGTCAATCAGATCTGCTTCTATTCTGAGTATAAATGACTTGGACCTTGGCTGCTGCAAAGAGTCTTTGGTTCATAATACCGTCTTTAATGCTAATCCAATGACTCGTGGGTGTGTGGCTTGCTGGACTTGGTGTAGCAATTGTGGGACGTTCAGATACTGAGTGATGGTCTGGCAGTGGAGCAGAATCAATTTTGAATTGAAGGTTACATAATAGACTCTCCAAACGCCAAAACCCAGTGGTTCCCAAACTTATCTGGGTCGTGGTGCCCTCTCAGCCTCTTCTTCCTGGCTCAGCCAGATGCCACCATCTTGGGTCTCATGAAATCTCCCAAGATGGCAGCACCCAAATCTTGTGAGATACCGTGATCTTGCCACCAAAATGGTGGCACCCAAATCTCACGAGATATTGCAAGATCCAGGAGGACAGTGCCCGGGAGAAGTAGGAGAGGCCACTGCGACATAACACTTTGGGAACCCCTGCCCTAAGCTATGGAGGGGAGAGTCAGTAGCTCAGAGCATATGCTTAGCATGTAGAGGGCCCCAGGTTCAGTTCCTGAGGTCACCAGAGAAGGCAGAGAAAGACCCCTTCTGAACCCTAGAGAGCCTCTACTAGTCAGTGTTGACAATACTGGCCAAAATGGACGCATAGTATGACTCTGTAGGTGATGGCTTCATGCATTCATAAATAGCCAATCAGAACACAATGGGAAAGATGAGCTATTTTGCTAATCCACCCACAGAGATAGTGATAGTGCATATGCTTGTATATCTTTTAGCCTATCATTTGTAATCAAATACTTAAATATTTAATGAACCCTCATTTCAAAGACTTCAGAAACAGAGGTTCTCTGCCTCCTTAAAAAATAGACCTATACAGTATGTTTTGCACATAGCCGTTTCCATTGACTTAAATGCACTTGGATTTAATGGGGCTTTTGGCATTACAATATCCCTTCCCCCATCAGTCCATTAAATTGAGGGTTCACTGTACAACTGTATGAGAGATCAGTATTCGGATTCACAGTACTGCCAAATTGCAGCACTTGAAATCAATTGAATATTTTCCATGGACAAGATTCTACTCCAGGGGTATTTGTTACTTAAAACGTATCCTGTACACACATTGTTCAGGAGTGCAGCCTGTGTGAGTAGCCCTTTAACTGGAAATGAATCCCGTCTTTCTTAGAGGGGCATTGCTGATGAGTAAAAATGTATCTGATAAGGACCTTTGGGTGGCAGGATTAGTACCCCTTGCCTGGTAAGACACTTATTGCTGCTGCTTGCAACAGCCTCCTAATTTTATCTATTTTGCCTTCATGGGCAGACCAAGGGTGTTGGATTTTATGAAGTATGAGTGTACTAGTGAATATTCTTCGCGGTTTCTGTGCAGTCACATGTAGTGGAGTTCTCTGCATGTGCAGAGCTAACCTTGGAAGCTTCCAGAGCATTGTTGAGCATTCTGCCTCTGCTCAAAAGGGGAGGAAAACCTGGTGCATGCCGTGTGCCTCAAAGGCGAGAAGAATTTTCAATCTCCCCATTCCTTTTCAACTGCTGTGGAAGCAGAATTGTGAGGAACGCTTCTCAATTATCTTCCTCCCTCATTGTAGTGCATATCTCCACTAAGGGGTGTAAACCGCCCCCCACCCCACACACACATACACTGATGAGCAAGACGCCCCTCGCAGTGAGACCCACCGCTCCTGGACTTCATGTCTTTTTGCACCACCAACATTATTGCTGCCTTCTTTGAAGTAAATAACTAACAGCGCAATCCTAACTTGTGCTGGAACAGGCAGGCCAGGCCAACTGACCTGCGCTGTATCCAGCACAAGTTTGGAGCTGACTGCAGCTCAGCTCGGGGCAAGGGGAATTGGTTCCCCTTACTCTGGGTAGAACTGTAGCAGCCCCGATGGGCCTACTTGGATCTGCACCACCTGAAGTGATGGCGCAAATCTGAGCTGCCCCAGTCTGCCTGGGAACAGGGTTAAGATCCGGCGTTAGTGCCAGATCCTGGCCTCACCCCCTGCTTCCCCACCACCCACCCACAGGACTGCCCACCTTCCCCCTTCCCCAGAATGCCTTCCTCCCGCCCTCTCCATGCCCCCCCCAAACCCCTGCCCAGCCAGCGCAAACTTATCTGATCAGGATGTTGTTCCGGTGCAGGGAGATCCCACCAGCCTCCCCAACTACAAAGGAGGTGCAAATGTGCTTTACGGTACGCTTGCGTACCTTTACGCAAGGGACTTTCACTGGCCCAAGGATGTGTTAGGATTGTATCCTAAGACTGATAAAGTCAGGGAAGATACAAGTTTGTTTTTACCTCAGCATATTTTGTCCAGAAAGCTGAAATATAGGCAAGGAAAGCCTAGGTGTACATTTCCTGAATTGACACTGCATAAAAAGGCTCAATCCTAAAAGGAATTCTGGTGGCTTCATTGGCATGTGGGTGGGATTTAGTAGGGATTGGGCTGCAGTGAATTGGGTAACTAAGGCTGCCATCCTATACATGCTTTCCTGAGAGTAAGCCCCATTGAACACAATAGGACTTACTTCTAAGGAGACATAGGATTTTGTCCACAGGTTCACCCTGTGGCTTGCCAGGAGGGTAAGGGAAAGCCACAAGCCTCATTGAAATAATATCTCACCAGAGTGCTTACATCTGCTATTCCTATCTTGAGAGATGTCAGCTTCCAGGGTTCTGTAGAACATGGATTCCATCTGAGGTCCCCGATCTGTGAGGCGAGGCTCCCAGGGGCAGTGTGACAAGCGAGCAGGGGTGATGAGGGTTGCTCACCAGGTGGCAGTGAGATCACGAGACTACAAGCAGCAGTGGGAGGCTTGGCTTGGCGGGCTGAGCTCCCGCGGTTGGTTTGGAAAAGCCCATTTTGTGCGCTTGAAAAAGCCACCCGTAGACTCTTACCACTGTTTGTAGTGTCACATCGCGGTCTCTGACCTGAAAGTAGTTGGTGATCCCCAGTTAGACATCATCACCAGCTACACCTGGAAGTTGTATGCTGCGTTTGCTGCATGGGCGGGGCTCGTCATGGGCGGGGGAACTTGGGAAGTGCTGGTCTACACCATCAACCTTCATCAAGTTCTATGCCCTTGACACAAGTTTGAGAACTGTTGCACATTATGGCCAACCTGCACCACCTCCAAATGCAGGGGAAGCTGGCTACTCTCCACTGCATGTGACTGCACAGAGACCCACTGAGGAGGAAGAGGAGGACGGTTTGCTTAACTGTAACTATAGTTCTTCAAGTGGTAATCTGTGCAGACACACAATCCGCCCAACTGCCCTCTCTGCAGCTGTTCATATTACAGGCGTCCCCCAGTATCTGTGGGAATATATTTCTTCTCCCCCATGGTTACCGGAAACTGTGAATAAGGGAGAACCCTATCTCCGCTCCCCACCCTGCAACCCATTACCTTTGTGTAAGTGGATTACATTCCCCCGAAGTGATAAGGTGTTTTGCTTGAACAAACACTTTAAGCAAAAAGCTTAAAACCAGATGAACAGGCAAGTAGCCTAGAAGGAGAGACTAAGAGCGAACTGCTCTTCATCTCCCTTTGGGGGAATGTAATCAACCTAAACAAAGACAATGGGGCATGGGGAACCGAAGATAACTGGATCTTCTGGGGGTCACCTGTGTATAATTTAAACTTTGGGAATGAATGTTCTCTCTGTCCTTAAGGACGTACAGTGTGCATGGGGTTTCCCTTGCTCAAGCTCGGGGGCAGAACGTTCAATAAAGCTCTGGAAGCTTCCCAGGTCCACTCTGCACCTGCGCAGAACTGCGCTATGTGTGTCTGGGCAGAAAATTGCTCAGAGAATTATAGTTACAAGTAAGCATCCTTACCTTTTGTACTTGTTGCAAGACTCTCCAGCGGCTAAGGAGGAAATTCATTCTGCAGTCATCAGGGGATCCGGAGAGTCAGAATGAACAAGTAGACCAGAGATCACCAAACACGGAGGAGGCCAGCACAATGATGTCTTTGCTGGAGAAGGTAATTGAGATAAATGCAATCTGATGAATGCCTACTCAGAAGTAAGTCTCATTGTGTTTGATAGGGCTTACTGCCAGGAAACTTTGAGTTTCTTTTTCTCTAAGCACAAGCTTTATATACACGGGATGAGTTTGGTACGCCATAGAAAAAAGGAGGCTGGTTTAACTGACAGCATTAATAGGGTCACAAACACAGGGCCAGGTCACAGAGGTGAGGGTCCACATGTCTGTAGTTGTAAAATGCCAGTAACAGCTGCTTGGAGCCCTTGTTAGGACCGGGACTGTAATGTGCATGCATGTGGGTGTATACAACAAGGCTTTGCACTTTACCTCTACTGCAGTCTGGATCTGAACTCCATGAGACTAGTTTTAGGGGAGGAAAAAATCTTTCATTGGTGCCAATTGGAAGATTTTTCCCTTTTAAAATAGCACCCACTGGGTTCTGGTTTGGGACTGCAGGGGTGAGAGTTGAAACCTGCTACACACTTGCTCACTCTGCAGTCTTGATTTGAATCAGGACCTCATAGCATTTAAGAATGCAGACCCCAATAATCATCTTGTTTCGCTCAGACTGCTGATCAGACATAGTCAGCCACTGTCTAAAGCTGGTGCCCAGAGTCTCATTTGTTTTTCAAGTGGTCTTTCATAAGTCATTTAGGTAATGTGCGTGCCTGTGTTACTTCTTGTTTAAGGAAACAGAGAGGCGTTTGGTTCCACAAAATGGGAAGGACCCAACAGACGGTAAGAATCCTTCAATTCTTCCATCTCCCCTAAAGCCATCGATCAGTATGGACTTAAACACTTGCTGGTGGATAGGTACCGTTGTTCCCTTTCAGCTCAAGTCCACTGAAGCCAAGCTCTATTTAGCTCAGAGTTCCCAGAAGTCCTTAGAGCAGAGGTTCACCTTGCAACACTATGCCCTGGGGCAGTGTGAGCCATGTACTGGCCAAGCCACTCAGCAGCACAATTGGGACAGGACAGACTGCAGACCAGAGATGGCACATTTTGTTGTTTTCCTTTGGGGGGGGGTAGGCACCCACCCTGACTTGTTTGACACTGATTTTAGGGTCATCTGAAGTTGCAGAACCCAGAAGTAAGTGCTGATGACATCACATCACGTGTCATCATGACATCAGCACTTACTTCTGGGTTCCACGACTGGCACTAGTGGAGGGAAAGCATTACATCACTGGAAAGTTTGGGAACCCCTGCCTTAGAGGGAATATTGGTATGCATTCTCTTCCTCCTCCATTCCACTGCCCGAGGCCACACCCTCAGGGGAGCTTCACGAATGGCCCTACGCAGAGCTAGGTTCTTAGCCCAGTTCCTTCCCCCCAATTCTATGCTTTTTCTACACTCCTGCAGAGTGACGACATTTACACAGCCCTAATATATTTCCTCCCCTTCTAGCTCTGCGTCTATCTTTTGAGATTTTCAGTAAAGTGGTGCCTCTCAACTCATGGAAGAGGTTCATGAGGGCCCTTGGCCTAACGGACAATGATATCGATATTGCCGAGGCAGATGAAAAATGTGTGAATGACCAGCATTTCCTGATGCTACGGACCTGGCAGACCAAGAAGGGGAAGGAGGCGACTTTGGACACTTTGCTGGATACGCTCTGTGCTATTGAACTCAGGGGTGTCATGAAAACTGTACGAGATGAACTGATCTCGAAAAGCCTATATTGCTATGAAGAGTGACTTCTGCTGGTGAGATTGTCTCCGTGTGCAAGCCCTGTCTGGACAGGCTTTTAGGAAGAGTATCTGCCTTGGGCAAGGGGGAGGAGTATTCACTCCTAAAGCCATATATAAGATGGCAAAGTTTTTTTTCGTAGGGGATGGTCCTGGTGACATTTTTTTCCTAACTGAATGTTTTGGCAGCTGCAGTAGACCTGTTGCCAGACAGGGCTGCTTCCTGACCTGGTACGGCCTGTGCAATCTTGTGTGTTTAGGCATCAGGAAGAACCTTTTTTATCTGCTGGACTGAGCCTATTTGAAGTGGTACCAACTTCATATTTCTTTTGTAAATATTTCTTATGAAATAACTAGTGGTACCCTACTGCTGAGCTGCTTGATCTGCCTGTGGAGGGTTTTTGAGGCTGCTGATGTTCAAAATATTTAATTTTGTACAAAAGTTTGTTTCTGGGGTTACAATATACAGGCAACCACTTTATTAGTGGGGGTTTTGTTCTCTGAATCCCTGCGGATGTTCAAATCCGTGGATTTTGGGGGCCCCTTGTAGCTATGCTCCCCTTGCATCCAGAGGCCTTTCCGAGCCCCACAGAGGCTGTCTGCATCTGCCTGCAGCCTCTGTGGGCCTCAGAATAGCCATTTAGGCTGAAAAAATGGTTTTTGCAAAACCAGAAGTGCTGTGTTTGTTTTTTTTTGCTTTTTTTGCAGAACTAGTGCTTTTTCAGTCTAAATGGCCATTCTGAGGCCCACAGAGGACGCAGGCAGATGCAGACAGCCTCTGTGGGGCTCGGAAGGACCTCTGGAGGCAAGGGGAGCAAAGCTTCAAGAGGCTCAGAACATCCAGAGGATCCAAGTCTGCCCCCCCCCCCGCAGGTTCGGGGTAACTGGCAGATAAGGAAATCCCAGGGCTCCAAATCTGTGGTAATGTTGGTTGGACTTGTAATGTTGTTGGTTGACAAAAACCCCAAGTGCTGCAAGATACTGCTGTACAGGTGTTAAATGAATTTCAGAAGGTGGCCCATTACTTGGCTTCAATTTAAGGTAGCATTTGTCCATTGTCAGGGCTTTGGAGTACCCTGCAAATTTGCATAGATGAAGCATAGACTGAACAGGTTGCAATGTTTCTCCATTCCTTCATAACGTTCTGGTTTTCGTGTTCATGGAAGGAGGGCTATCCCCGCCCTCCACCCAAGTACACTGAACCATGTTCAGCAGCCCATCTGGCCTCTCAGATTTTCCCAGCCCTTGCTTACCCATTTTCAGATATCTCTCTGCAGTTGTCAGGACTAGAATAGAGGTCCCCAAAGTGGCTCCTGCAGACATCTTTGGAGGTATCTGGCGGTATCCACCTGCTAGTGCAATTGTCATCTAACCCAACGGTTAGATGGGTTACCATCTACCTGTGGGTCATGACCCGATTTTTTGTGGATCATGGGTCATAGGTCCTCCAGCACTACAACCTAAAATGGTGGATGAGCTGAAGGCAGCATCTGGGTTGTGCATCATTTTCCGCACTGTGGAAAATGTTGTGTTTCCTAAACAGTGTTGCACTGTGCTGGTGCAACCCAGTTTGAGAACAGTGGAGGCTTGACCCAGATGCAATTTCCGGCTTGTCCTCCATTTTAGGTTGCAGCCTCCTGAGCTTGGCTAAATTGTGAATGAGGAGATGTGAAAAGCAGAGGAGAGTTGAAGGCTGAGCGTCTCCTCTCTCCCACACCGTTCTCATCCTCATCAATGTTCACTGACCTCATCTCCATTCACTGACCCTTTAAAATGAGCATGCACTGAATTAAGCAGAGAGCTGAGTAGGACCAGGAGAGATGGTAGAGGCCAGTGGAAGATATCTCATTTTGTGTCGTTTTGTGCTACCCACCTAGGCAGCCATTCTCAGGATTTCTGTGATATCCCACAAATTGAGGACTAGAACCTTGGTTTTTGTGAATTAAGTGAAAGCAGAGTCTCTCAGGGAAATATGACTTAGCACCAAATACCTCATTCAGTACCTCCTAGGGTTCATAAGAACTGCAACATGCAATTAACCCTGTCTCTAGGCCAGCTATTCCTTTGGTAAATTATTAACTGATTTTGAAGCATTTGGGGGATGTATTTTTAAATAAGAAACAAGGAACATCAGAAGAGCCCTGCTGGATCAGGCCAAAGGTCCATCTAGTCCAGCTTTCTGTATCTAATGGCAAATGCCTCAGGGAGCACACAAGACAACAAGAAACCTGCATCCTGGTGCACTCGCTTGCACCTGGCATTCAGAGGCTACCTCACAGGCTACCTCAAACACAGCCATGTTCGTCAGTTGATTTCCTTGACAGAATTTGGCAAAAGTTACTTCAAGTTGAAGTGTTTTGACATTTCTAATGAGCTATTTTGTATTATAACATAAGAATATCTGTTCTGTTTCTAGTTATGTTTTGATACAAGAGAGGGTCTAGTTTCGTAAAAGGGAACTGTCACTACTTCATTCTTAAGAGGGATGTATAGAACTCTAATCAAGGGCAAGGGAATGCAGCCACACTTCTCACATCTGTGCTGCAATACTCTTGCCTGTCCTACTATCCCCAGTTTGACTGTAGGCTCTTTGGAAGCAAAGACCTTCTTTCTCTCTTTGTTTGTTTTAATGAAGCTCTGTTGTGCCATGTACATTATTAGAGCTGGATAAATTAAATAAAAAAACAAAATACATGTTGTGTTATCTCTAAGTACGTTTGCAAGGCAGCTTCCATTTGGTTCTAGTGTTAGGCAAAATGATAAAGGGTGGGTTTCCTTGTTGACTTACATGCTATTCGGGGATTTTATGGAATTCCTGTCTCAAGTTACTGAAAGTGTGAGCCCAACCACAAGGCCAAAGCACATCAATCCCTCAGCAGAGTCACATTTGTAATGTGTGTGTGTGTTTTTTTTCTTCCATCATTTGTTCTTTTCTTGCATTCTACCATGAACTCTTGAGGGCTCATTGCAAACATCAGAGTAAGGATGTGAAATAAGTTCATCTGTGCTTGTACAATGCTGCTCCAGAGTGCCATTCCCAACTTTGCAAGGGGTGCACATGTTAGAATCCTGCAGTAGAAATTGCTTTATGAAACCACCTGGCCCAAGAGGCAGGGGAGAAGATAGATGCTGGGGCTCAGTCACAGGAGTTCTAAATGTCATGATGTGGTAGTTGGTTGGTGAGCAACACTGAGGCATCAAATCACACTTTTATTTATTTCGGGGCTGGTTTTCTCTTTCCAAGGTGGAAGGATCATGCCATTGAATGTGTACACCTGTGGACTGGGCAAAAATGGGTCAAAAACAATGCGGAATAAGATGCAAGTGTGCTTGTGCAGCTATCTTGGGGTGTACAGCAGTTTGACAGTTCAGCCTCACTCGCTGGGCATGTTCAGGGGCTGATCAAGGATTCTAAAGTAGTACATGTAAATGCAAAACTAAGGGATGTTAGTCATGTCCAGCTAGAGGAGATGACTTCTCTTTTCAATCAGTCTTCATGTCAGAAAACTGGAAGGCTAGCCAAGGTAACAAGAAGATCATCATCTCAAGACAGATCAGCTCCCAAGGAAGGTGGCCTTCATGTAAATGAAGTACATGTAAATGCAAAACTAAGGGATGTTAGTCATGTCCAGCTAGAGGAGATGACTTCTCTTTTCAATCAGTCTTCATGTCAGAAAACTGGAAGGCTAGCCAAGGTAACAAGGAGATCAGCATCTCAAGACGGATCAGCTCCCAAGGAAGGAGGTGGCCTCTGTATGCAGCCATTGACTTGTATGTGCAGATTCCCACAGCTACCTGTGGTCTTGCTCTGGGTGAAGTGCCACATAAATGCATATAACTAACAGCCAAAGAGCGACAGCAACCAATTCGGCTGTTAGTTGTGGCTAATACAAATCCCAATGAGGCTTGGTCATGACTACCTTAGGACACAACTTAATCCTCACTTAATTCTAATGACAGGGTGGTGGTTGATGAAGTGTAGATGAATGGGAAGAAAGTGTTATCTCACTCACTCTAAAAGCTAGACTATGGGAGCAAGAAGAGAAAACTTTCATGTACTAGACTTCCACCTGCTCCTGCAGCCTACCAGCAACTCGAGGGCATGTTTATCCTGGAGTCTCCCAGGAAGAAGGGCCTGCCACACCATTGCAGAATTCTCTGTAACCCTCATCCCCCACCAATGGGGAAGTTCAAGCCAATGTTATTCAGTGGATTCTGCCCAGTTAAGCTACCACTCTCCTCTTTCCCACTTCCCACCCTTCCAAAAATCACACAAGAACCACCAATGTCTTTTTAAAATACCATTTATTACAACTGAACCTTCAGCACTAAAATCCAAACGGTTGTGTATTGGTTTCTTTTATTAAAAACATGTCAACTCTGGGGGCTTCCACATTCTTGCAGAAGCAGACTGCTCTTCAACACCAGACAAAGCAGGCCAGGGTAGAACAGACTCTTCCCTGCTGTCTTAACTTGGTCTGCTCAAATCTTGCCACTTGTGTGCAAGTCATGGAGAAGAAAAAGCAGCCTTGTCCCAGCAACAGGCTGAGCTGCTCCTTCCCACTGCAGTTTAGTCCTAGAGCTGGGCTGGGCCTCCTCTTGGCATGAGACTCCTTGAGAGTGGCCTGCATTTCTTGAGGAGGGTTCACAGCCACCTGCTGCTCTCAGGGTATGTGCCCTTCTGTAAGCAGACATCCCAGAGATAAAAGCTGGGTAGTAAATAAGCAACAGGAAAAGGGAAGCTGCCGTCAAAGGAGCCCAGCAGAAATCCTGGGGCAGAGTCCCTGGCAGCTGGAGGTGTCATGGTGCAAAGGATGGGACAATGTGAGGCACCCAATCACTTTTTGCAAAGGAAACAAAAACTCGTTTAAAAAAAAAATTGCACAATTGCTGCATCGATGTAGCAGAATATTTTTTAAAATAAAAAACCTCTGGCATTCCTGTAAACGTGAGGTTTGGTTCTGCTGTGAGTGTGCAAGCCCCTTGTGAAGAATTGGTCGGCCTGCCATTCCGCATGGGCGGCCTCTGGCTGCTCTGCACTGATGCCGGCCGAGGCAGGGAGCGGGACCACGTGGATGGGATGCGAGGTGCTCTGGCTCTGGAGCGCCACCCGTACAGGTTCTCAGAGACCTCCCGGGGACGTTCATGCGTGCTTTCCCCACTGCAGGTTTTGGCTGGTGGCGTCTTCTTCGAGCCTGTTGAACCAGGTGCTGATTCGGGGCGGTCCCCCTTCTTCTCCCAAGAGACACTGAAGCATGAGCAGCACATCTGTCAAACCACAGCCGAGGAGGAAGATGAAGATGAAGATGAAGCTGTGGCTGCTGATGAGGAAGGTGACTGGGATGGGGAAGAGGCGTTCCAGAAGAGCCATCTTCTCTTAGGCTGCCGTTTCAGGTGGAGGTAGTCTTCCTTCTCACGTTCCTTCCTAGCCCTCTGATAGTGGTCCTCCTCTTTCAGGTACCAGACTGGGGGCCAGCGATGTTTCTCAAAATAGTCCTGGTTCTCTGCAGCGGGAGGAAGGAGGAGAGTCAAAAGACAATTAATAGGGTTACAAGCTTTAACCAATTAAGTAGGTCTCCCCCCCCCCCCCGACTAAAAAGCTAAACTTAATCCTTAATAAAAAGAACTGAAACTGCAATGAGCTAAGCAGGGTCAGGCCTGGTTAGTACATGGATGGGAGACCGCCTGGGAATACCAGGTGCTGTAGGCTTATACCATAGTCTTTTGAGACTGAAGGTTGCCAACCAATCTGCAATGACAAGCAACATCTTAGGAGAGGCATTCGCTCTATTCTCTCACAGAAGGGAATGCCTCTCCTAAGGGCTTCCTGCAACAGACCCATACACCACCTAGCAACAGCATGTTTCTGCAAAATACATCATATAAAATACATGCAGGTCTAGTGTATACCAAGTGTTAGCAACACAACAGGATGGCATTGGCTTTTGTCCCAAGATGACAGGAGCTGGGTTTTCCAAAGGGACTAGAGAAGGCAAGATCCAAGATGGTGGGACCTGGCTGAGCAGGGAAGAAAAGGCTGCAGCGGTACTATGACCCCAGTAAGTTTGGGAGCTGTTAAATGTTAAGGAAGACCTTCCTTACCTTGTATACATTTCTAAGGGGCCCATTGCTACAGAGAAGGAAAGGCAGTGCTAGACAGAGCAATGTGGATTTTATTTATTAAAATCATGCTGCTTTAACAACCTCTTCCCCACCCTGTAACATATTTATTTATTTATTCGATTTATATTCCACTTTTCTGCCCGAAGGCCACCCAAGGCGGCTCCTAATCCATGCTAACCTGCTGACATTGCTTTCATCTCCCGAGGAAACTTGCGACAAATGTTGTTATAGTTGGTGCAGATGTGATGGAGGCACCAGTCGGCAAGCTGGTAGGCACCATGGAACTGAAGAAAAAAGAAAAGGCATGAGCCAAGGCATATGGTCACGAGCTGTGGCAGCACAGCATTATATGGCACTGTAAACCGGAATATGGAAATGGCATTGCATATATCCAGGAATAAGTGGGGTGGGGGGTTCCTCCTGCATGCCACAGACTATACCAGCATGCAGAGAACTGGCTTGTTGCATCAGACTGAACATCTATTGAGGCCAGGTTTCTGTTCCCAATAATGGTCAGCCAGATGCCCTTGGAAAGCTCTCACGCAAATGGCCATCTCCTGCTGTCTGCTCTTGGCATTTGGCAAGTCAAGGGATTGTGACAGATTAACAGTCAGGAACAACTGCTGACTGCGGCTTTACTTAGGCTACTGGGAGCCTTAAGCGGAGAAGAGGCAGCCCCAATGGTGTTTAGTGAGACCTCAGGTAACCTCTGTCTGAGCAGAGGGGCACAGGGGCAGGGCACCTTCCCTCCTTCCTTCTCTCTCTTAGGTCATCCGTGTAAAAGGTCTGTGTGCTGGAACCTTCAGGGTGAGACAGTGGCTAGATTTGATCTGTGAGAGACTAGGATGGAGAAGCTAGATGAGGGCGAGCTGAGTCCCAGAGCACCGCAGGTGAAGAAACCTGTAGAACCCATGCAGCCTGAGGCTGCTTGCGGGCTGATGTAGAAAATGTAAGCAAGTATCTGTGTAAATTCATCCAAAGCTCTTTGTATACTTTTAAGAAAATATTTTTTATTTTCTTATGTTTATTGTAATTGCCAGCTCGGCATCTGCAGATTTGAATATGTGCAGAGGCAGTGCCCACAGCTGCAAGGCCTCAGATGACCTCCTGAACGTGACTGGAAGTGACTTCTAGTCAAATCCAGAAGGCTATGGGCAGGAGGTCTGGTCTAGAGGGTTGAGCCTCCATTTGCCTGAAGATAACATCCGAAGGTCGCCAGTTCGAGGCCACCGGCACCGTGCGACCTTGAAGCAGCAGACAAGCTGAGCCGAGCTATTCCATCTGCTCTGAGCGTGGGAGGATGGAGGCCAGAAAGTGCGACCAGATCAAGAAAGAAACCTCTGAACGTTGTGGTTTCTTGAAAGATAGAAACCTTCTTTCAAATCGTAAAAATCCCCACGGGGATTTAAATTGCCTGCCTATGTAAACCGCCTTGAATAAAGTCTAAGGAGAAATCTGAGGACCAAGAAAGGCGGTATAGAAATACCTGTATTATTATTATTATTATGCATGACCCCCAGGTCAAGTCATTGTGGAGGTGCGCAGTCCGTCCGTCCCCGGCAGATTTCATTATCCACTGACTTTGGTGTCTGGGTGGAGTCCTGAAATAGATCCCCCACAGATGCTAAGGGCCTAATGTATTACAAAATGGCATGGACACAGGAGTCTCTGTTCTCAAGGAATAAATATTACTTCTTTCTAGATCTCCGTTTTTAAGAGTCTGGTAAACCTAGGTGGGTCCGGATAGAATGCTGTTTTTTAAAAAGGGAGCCTGGGGCAAAAATGTTTGGGAACCACTGCTCTACACTAAGGGCACAATCCTAACCCTTTATGTCAGTGCTTTCCAGCCAATGGGATGGATATGTGCTGCATCCTGCAGTTGGGTGTCACTCACGGAGGCCTCCTCAAAGTAAGGAATTGTTTGTTCCCTTACCTCGGAGCTGCATTGCCCTTATGTCAGTGCTGGAAAGCACTGACATAAGGGGTTAGGATTACACTCTAAGTGGATTTTTCTCTCAGAGATAAGAGTCTCCCCCAGTTAATGAATACTACTTAGCTTCTAGGTCAGTGATTTTCAACCTTTTTCATCTCATGGCACACTGTCAAGGCACTAAAATGGTCAAGGCACACCATCAGGTTTTTGACAATTGACCAGGCACACCACGCTGCCATTGAGGGCTCACATTTCCCATTAGCCGTATTAATAAATGACCTTCCCCCAAATTCCTGTGGCGCACCTGTGGACCACTCATGGCACACCAGTGTCCCACGGCACAGTGGTTGAAAATGGCTGTTCTAGGTTAACCAGATGAGCAAAATGTGCTAGGAAGACATGCTTCCTTACATTTTCTACCTCAGGCTTGAAAATAACCACTTGTCTGCTCATCTTGGGTGAGCAAGAATTTCCTACAGGTGACCAAACAAGAAAACCTTGTGAGAGCTGATTCTTTTCACAATCCTTCAGGCGACAAATGATTAATACAGGTACGTGTACAGCAAGATATGTAGTAAAATGCTTTTGAGGGTTAGCAGCTTCAGTGGACTTTCTTAACACATCATGCGCCTTTACAGTGACAGCAGAACCACCAGCAAGCTCTTTTAAGCCCCAGCTGTGACATCTCCCAACTCTATCTCTAAACACCTTGTTAAAGAAAACATGCTACGGCCAGGCAGGCTGTACCTGAGATAATTCCAGGAACACAAGGACATCACCATCAATATCCACCAACATCTGAGTCGCCTCCATCAGTCCTGACACTGTGAACTGCTCTGTAAAAAAAACACAAACACATAAAACCAGGTCAGTATCCATCACTCTACTATTTGCTAAGGGTGGATTTTTTTTTTAAAGCAATTTCCTTCTTTGTTGGTTTTTTAAGTAAAAAAGAAAAAAAAAATCAATGTTTTTACATGTCTGCTAGAGTTTCACTTTAAAAATAAGCCCTAATATCTGAATGTAAAACAAAGGCTGACATAAAAGGGAAACAAGAAATATGTTCAAAATGGAGTTTAAAGTGTCCCACATTAACGGCTTGGTTGGGATGTGGCATATTAAGTTTATACTGATCAACTTTATCAGAATTAGGGAAGGAAGGTAAACCAATAATAAATTTAATCTTAAAACTGAAGTTTTTTTAAAACTCATTTTCAGAATGACAAAATTCAGGATAATAAACCATCATTTGTTCTATTGGGAACAATTTAACATTGCTTTGCGGAATAGCATATCTTATTAAATATTAAAACAGGATTGATAAATCTATCTTTCTTCTCGCTGTAATGCTTGCATATTCTGTATATTGCATATTATAGGTTTACTTGTTTAAAAAAAAGAATTAAAGTTATTTCTTCTATAGAAAGGACAACCACAGAGCGAAGCATTTGTAGACAGAAATATATGAGCAAGCAAGCAAAATATCCTGAGCAAGCCCTGAGATGAAGAATGCTACCTATAGTACAATGGAGTCTGCATTACATTTATTACTCAGGCCAACTATGATTATGGCTCTACCAACCGCACACTCTAGATGTTCACTGTCCAACATGGAGGCACCAGCAAAATGCAAACTCCCTCCTGCAAGTTCAAGTGGCACAGGATCTGTGAACCTCTCATTCCGCTGCATGTGTGCAGACCAGAGGCCAAATGCTCCACCTCCTGGCCTAAGCATGGTTTCAACAGCAAAGATGGTGGAATTCCATTGGTCAGCCAAAATGTATACAGATGGGGCCTCCATATCCACGGATTTTGTATCCATGGATCAGGCCCAACATGGATCCCCCTGGAGGGCTTCACTGGGCTTCAGAATGCCTTATAGGGTATAAAAACATCACTTATGGTTTCTTTTCGGTCATTCTAAAGCTGGCAAGCTTCAGAAAGCCCTACAGAGGCTGTGCTCCAATCCCCTTCAGAGGGCTTAAGGGGTTGGATCACAGATTTGATTATCCCCGAATGTTGGCATCTGTGTAGGGTCCAAGAATGGATCCCCCATGGATACCGAGGCCCCTACTTGTATTCTCCAATGTCTTTTCTTGCCTTGAACATTATTGCCATGGCAGTGCCTTAAAGGAAGGCTCTCCAGATGATATGCCCACATCCACAACCTAGCCCCTTCTGAAACCAGCATTAGAATGGAGGCAGAAGAAGTACATTTCAGCCTGTAAGCAGGAACATCTGAGCGGTTCTTTTTCTTGGCCTTGAATATACAGACTTCCTGGCTACCGATGGGAGTCGTGCTCGACTACATCTGTGACATCAGACCTTGGCCCACCGCTGCCCAATTACCTGTGAGTGCAACCAGGTGTGGTAGACATAGGCGGTTGGCCAGGATGATGAGCTTCATGTAATCAAGGTCGGATGTGGAGCAAAACTGGCCAGTGTACAGGTATTCCAGCACAGCTCGCATGCAACTTTTGCTGGTGTAAGGTAACACCACCTGGAAGGGGAAGGACATAAGCACAAGCAGGGTTAAATTTCTTCCCAATACATGCACCTGGATGAAAAAAAGATACAACTACATTAGCACCATTCCCATGCTCCAAACACAGGCACAACTGCATAGATAACTTGCAACTTATAGACTTGAGGCCCATCTCACATTATAATGCCAGCAAAAAAAGGTTGTTCTGCAAAATTCAGGCTGTTAGGTCTGCAGTCTGCAAAGGGAAGGGCTTTTCCAGAATGCAGACATAAAGGACGGTCAAAGACATGGTGGTGCCAGAGGAAGAACAGCAAAAGACTGGTGCCCAGCCTGCCGCTAATTAAAATGAGGCGCAGCCCACCAGGAAGTCTTCCTGCACAAGCCTCACTGAAGTAAATGGGAGCTGCCATTTGAAGCTTCTATTCATTTCAACAGAGTTTGTGTCGAGAACTTCTCTACGTATCGTATCTCAGACCTGATCAGATGACAGATCAGACCTACGTGACACCCCCCCCCCATGTGATCCCCTCTCCAAATGACAGGGTACATTCCAAAAAACACGTGCGGGGTGGGGGGGAGAGGCTGGACACATTCATGGAAAAGTAAGAGAAGCCTAACAGCTAAATGGAACCTTCAGGTTCACAGCAGTCTACCTCTGAACCCGAGTTGCTGGGAAGCACCTGCAGAAGACGGCTGCGGCCTTCAAGACTGGCTTCTGAGCTTTCTGAAGGCATTAGCTGGACAACTGCAGGAAGCAGGGTACAGTACTAGATGGACCAACCATCAGACTCATAGGAAGCTGCCTGAGTGTCCAGATCTTTTCAGAAATGCTTCTTTGCACTAAAATTATCCTTACCTTCCCCCTTCATGAGGGCCATGAAGGAAGAAGAGGTAATAACCCAGCCCCGAACCTTACCTCTCGAGTTGAGCTCTCCACAAATGGACCCCCAAACATAGCAGCCATCCAGTCGCAGCTGGAGATAAGCAAGGGCTTGTGGGCACTGACAGCACCATCGTCCAGTATAAAGGTGACATCTGAAGACAAGCAAAAAGAAGTCAGTACCTCTTCACTGTTCATGGACAAAGCACTGCGTCCCATCCTATCCGGCAGAGAAGCCCTAGACTAGAGCAAGCCAAATTATGGACTGGGTCTCCACAAGATTACTTCTACTTGATGATCTGCTGTCACCTTAATAACCATTCCACCTCCAATGTGGTTGTGTGAATCAGCTCTGAGGTGGGCATTGAAAAGCTGGGTTGCTGTTCTCTGTCTTCTTTAGAGTGCCTGTGTTGTAACAAGACCAGAAGGAGGTCTTAATCAAGGCAGAGGTTTTTTACTACATTAAAGAGTTAATTGACTGCATTTGATGAAGCAGACGCTACTCCACGGAAGTTTATGCAGAACTGAAATTGTTAGTCTTTAAGACTAGACTTTAAGGGGCATCAAGGGGCAGAGGGTGATCACTTATGGTATGCCTGTGGCACCCCTGAAGGGGTCTCAGGGAGTCTCAGGGCTCATAGGAGCACACTCTGAGGAAACACTGTTTCAGAGGGGACCCAATCAATCCCCACACCTGGCCACATCACAAAGTGGATGGACTTTTCTCACTAGAAACCAAGACCAAAGCAACACTGAACAACTAGTTAATATGACACCAAACATTTGTGATTTAAAAGGGCATGTCAGTAAACCCAGAAACGTTCCACAAATTGCAGCAAGATGGAGGACAGATCTACAAGAAGTCCCTCCTACAGTCCAGCATGGTCCAGGCCAAGGGAAGAGGATATCCTCTGACCTCGGAGTTATTCTACAGGCTTAATATTTCAGGGACTGTCATTGTCCCTAATCACAACAGTGATAACCACCAGGATTGCATGGAAATTTTGCTGGACAAATGGCAAGGAAATAGAAGGAAAGCAGGCACTGGTGCAGAAGTTTCCAGATCAGGAAAATTGGCACCTACCAGTTTCACACTGGAGTTGAACTGGAACCTGCATAAGAAACACCGATGCCTTGAGGAATCAAACAAAAAACCTTTTGGTAGCATAAGCAGCCTCAACAGTCCTTCTCGAGTATAAGGGACAAGTATACAGTCACCAGTTTCAAGTAGTAAAAGTTTTCCCTGGACTGTAACACTTCAGGCAGCAGAGATGTGCGTATGTTTGAATCACACACACACACACACAGCCACACACACGATAAAAAAAATACATTTTTAGATTGCCAAGGAAGAAAGGCGCAGCATAGTCCCCTATCTGAAAGCTAGTATAGTGGTTGAGACAAGCCTGCGAATTTGGACTTCTCTGGCTTGAACCTCATCAGGCAGTCTTAGGCAAACCACTACTTAGCTTCAGTTGCAACATGGAGATGACAATATTTGCAGAGTTATTGGAAGGACTACATCAAGGACGATGGCAGGAACTACATTCTGGAGGAAAAGTCCATCACAGGTACCTGGTGGGCCACTGTGCAATAGAGGAAGATGGACTAGGTGGGCCTTTAGCTTGATCCAGTGGGGCTCTTCTTATGTTCTCAAGAGAATACTTCTGAAGTGTGCTACACACTCAGAAATCGTGACACCAATGTGAAGAATTATTATTCTCCCTGATGTGCAAGGTAATCACATGTAGGGAGAGTTTGCTTGCAAGTCTCAAAAAAAGATGGGCACACAAGCACACCTGAAGTCATACAGTTCAAGGTTCTACAGCCTTATTCTTCATAACTTGAGCCCAAAGTAGACTACATGACTTTCAAGCAATTGCCCAACACAGTCCTAATCTAGATCAGTTCCATCCTCCCCATAGTTGCTATTGGACAAGGAAAGAAAATTCAGAGGAAGCTGATTTCCTGAAGGCCCAGTCCTATCCAACTTTCTGATACAGCCTCAATGCAAGCCCCAAGGGGAACAAAATTTCCCTACCTGGAAGAAGACTCTGTGAGTTCCCTCCCACCGCAGGATGCAATGCACACCCCATAGGCACAGTTGCATCAGCACTGTAAAGTTGGATAGGACAGGGCCAGTTAGAAGTGACAGGCCTTCCTTGAGCAACACCCAAACTCAAGGGGGTACAGAAGGTCATCTGAGCTCAACTGAACCCCCTGCCCTGTAAAACAGAACATCAGTGCCCAAACAGCCAAGTCCCATTGCTCTAGGGCATACCAGAAAAAGTCCCTTTGGCCAGGCACTCCTTAACGCGGTTGGTTCTCCTGACATGGAAGGCTTTGGTGATCTCCTGGTTCATGAATGCCTCGTTGTTCAGGATGTTGGCCACCATCATCCTGAGGTCAAAGACTTCCAGCAGCTCCGCTATGTGGGCGATGTGCATGAGGTCCCTCTCATTCTCATCCAGCTCCCCTGTGTACAGGTATTTGAGCACAGCTCGGAAGGGTCCCAGCTGGATGGAAGGGTCCATCTTCACCACCACCATCAGTCGGGGTTTGTAGGTCATGGGGTCTTCCGCCATCTCCTCTTGGATGCTGACAAAGGCACGGCTCCAAGAGGAGAGGATCCTGCCCCGCTTTAGCCCTCGTTCCCCATAGTTCTTGCCCCGTAATATCCCGTCGCTGGTGGAGGCTCTAAGGCACGGTTTTTGCTGGCCGGAACCAGCTTCCTCAGCACTCTCGCAGATATCAAAACTTGCCGCTCTCAGGAGGAACTCTCGCCCGTGATGTCTTTCCTCCTGATGGAGTGTCCGCTCAGCAACACCGGCCCGGGTGCTGCTTCCCCCTGTCCCCTGCTGGTCCTCCTCACTCAGATCCATTAAGAACAAGTCATAGAACTTGGAGGAGGAAGTGGAGAGGTAGATCTTGTGTGCGTAGATTTTGATCCTCTCTTGCAGCACCAGAATGACATCTGCACACAAGGGGTCCTCCAACAGGTGGGCTGGGCACTCTTCATTGTTGGAAGGAGGGTCGGGAACTATAATGATGGGTGGGGGTGGCTTGGGGGGCAAAAAGGGGGCCTGGAGCAACGGTCTTTGGACGTTACGTAGGTGAGACTTCCAGAACTGCAGGTGCCTGCGGGAGATAAGGGCAGCTCGGATGGCATTGTCAAAGACATCCTTGATGCCAAACTGGGCTACTACACTGGTCTCGTAATAGGGGATCCCCAACTCTTTGGCCACCTCTCGCCCCTTCTCTGGGGGCAGAATTTCATTAGGTTTGATTGGTCTGAAAAAAAGGGAAAAAAATAGGTTTGACACGTGCTCAGTATTTTATTAATTTGATGCAGCGTTTCTCTCAAGTGGGTCAGGACCCACTAGGTGTGTGGTGGGCCAATTTCAGGTGGGTTCCCATTCATTTCAATGTGTAATCTATTTTTAAGCAGAAAACTTGAATGAAACACTGCACCCCATTTAGCAGGCAGAGCCAGACTGGCTCCCCTGGTCCTTGTCTCCCTTTCTGCCGCCTTTCCCCCCCCGGCTCTGCTATTCATCTCATTTATCTCGCCTGCTCTTAGTGTGCCTCATTCCAGGGAGCTTCCTGCTTGGTGCTAGCGCCAAGCTGGAAACGTTAAAAATGCTCCTTTTAAAAAGCCGGCCTGGTTCTGTGTGGAAAAACCCTGTCTGGACATCATTCTTCAGACTGCGCAGATTTCACAGCCTGCATTGGTTCCTCAAATGTCCCCATCGCAGTGCAATGAGGCAGGGACCAGCACCAGCTGAAGACCAGGGTGCACAAGCGTGCACAGCTGAACATTCACCTTGTGCACATCCAACCACTTGAAAGACATGTTGTTTGGATGCACACAAACAAGGAAAAGGAAATCAGATTTTAAACTCCACAGCAGGGTACTGCATTAAACCTGCACTTTGCCTCTTCCCTATGTGGCCTGGCTTTCTCCTCTAACCACAAGGTGCTCAACCAATCCCCTTGTTTTGCCTTGCAATACTTTTTGGGCACAAATCAACTTCAACCCATGAGACTGTGTCATTTTAGACTGCAGTGAAGTTCAGACGTCTTGGTGCAATCTTAGCTCTAACTGGTGATAGCACAGAGGAAGGAGCCCAAATGCAGACCTGACACTGCAATAGTCAGGCCCACAAGCGCATGCTCCAGTCCAGCAGTACCACAAACTCCCACTCTCTGTGAGACCTATGGCACCCATGCCTTCAATTTGGCCACCCACAGACTAGCTTCTCCAGCCCGCTTCCTGCCCACTCTGCCTTCTCCTCTACCTGGCTAGAGGTCGCCTAGCCCGGTTCACTGCTTCCAGGTCTGCGTAACGGAGGTCAAGCTGGCAGCCAACGAGAATGACAGGTGCTCGGGGGCAGAAGTGCTTGATCTCAGGGTACCACATGGTCTTCACATGATGCAAAGAGTTGGGGTTAGCAATGGAGAAGCATAATACTACGACATCAGATCTGTGAACAAAGAAGAGGCAGGAATCAGCTGTCATCTTGGTACCCAGCACGCCAAGTGCAATGAGCATTTCAACAAGGCCTGGTCTACACAAACAGGAGAATGAGGTGGTAGAATCCTAAGCAGCAGAATGGACTGCATCACTTTTGAATGCATGGCGGAGGGGGGGGGGATCATATCTTGGAGGGCTCCCCTGAGCATGAACATTTCCTGCAAGTAAAACACCAGCATGCTAAGAACATGGGTTCTAACTGATTGGAGAGCAGACAAGTGATGGTGTAAGGAGACAGAACCAGCAGACATGGTCAAGATAGACCAGGGTCAAATACCAGGTCAGGGGGACAGATGCTGGATCAGGAAGAAGGTGCAGTTGTGGACAAGTTGGTAGTCAAGTCCTGGCTTACTGGAGGGAGGCTGCTGCTCAGTCAGGGGATCACAGCCTGGAGCAAGAGAGGCCTCCCTTGGTTCCTAGGCTGAAGAGCTGCAATACCAACTCTGACCATTAAACGAGTGGCGCTGCAGTGCAGCAGAAAACAGAATGAGAACTCCCTTTAGCTGGGAACTGTTGCAAGGGAGTAACAGTCCCTAATCTGAAAGCATGGCATCCTGCACACAGCCATTCTCTACAGGTTAACTTCTACCATAACAGTGTTCCCAAGATTAAAGCTTTCTTTCACACAAAGGTGAATCACAGCCATTCACTCCTATGGAAAGGATGAAATGAAGGGCAACACTGGGGATGAGCTGCATTCCCTGCCCCTGCTGGCCACTGATCTCAGTCATTTAGGATCTTATCATCACAACCATCCTGCAAGGAAGGTCAGACTGAGATTTCTTCATTTGCCCAAGGCCACTCAGTAATCCAAATGTCTGGCTTCCAGATGCTGCGCCCAGCTGACTAGTGCTCACCTTCCATAAGCAAAGCGCCGGTCCTTGTGATGGTCCCCAAACGTATCCCAAAGCCGCAAGGATACACTAACGTCATCTACCACATCTCGGGAGCGCTCCAATACCTGAGGGGAGGCAAAGGTTAGATGCCAGACTGCCTTAAAACAAAGCAGGAGGGGAAGGGGAAGAGGCTAATCACTAGTTGCTTTTCATCAGTCTGACAACTGGGGGGGGGGGTTTCAAGGCAGCAAGGTCCTGCCCACTGTGCCCAACTGCATTTGGCTCCTCCCCTCCAAGGACTGGGTTCCCCAACAGACACTTCCAAATGGCTGCAACAGCGGATGAAATAAGACACCAAGACATCCACTACTCACCTGGCAGGGAACAGTATGATACTTTAACTCAGCAATTTTCAATCAGTGTGTCACGGCACATTGGTGTGCCAATAAAGGTCAGCAGATGTGCCGTGGGAGTTTGGAGAATAGTGGCTGAAAACTGCCCAAAGACTGTTCCGGATTTTGTTGCTCTGTTGATCATAGGGCAACTGTTTGCAGTAACAAATTGTCTGTCCCTTTTCCTCTGCTGGTGGAAGAGGGACAGACAATTTGTTACTACAGTTGCCCTAGAAACAGAGCTGCAGAACCTGGTCAAGTCCCCCAGAAGCCGCAAGCGACATTAGAAGAGGCAATGGCCATAGAAAAAACCACAGAGGTCAATGTGCAATGAGAAGAAAAATGCTGAAAATTACTGGTGTAAATAATAATGAATTCTCCAAAACCAGATGGATCACTTGAGATCACCTCAGAGAAATGAGCTCCAAGAGCAGGTGCCACCTGTGAGCACAGCCACCGGATTGCCAGCACCAAGATGTCCCATGCAACACTCACCGACAAACCTGTCACTCACCTCCTGGCAAACACGATATTGGTCAATGGCCCAGACTGTGGGCACATGAGTGGCAAGAAGCTGGTACTGAGTCAGTGTGGCATTGCAAGCACGGGCACAGATAAGCCTAGTCTTGCCCACCGCGTTGTCCCCAACCACAACGCACTTGATAGTTTCTACGTTTGGCCTTTCATAATCCATGTCAGAATCCATTAATTGGGACCTGTGGCAGGAGAGAGGAAAAGATAAGAGAAAAGGTGAGTCAAGATCACTGAGATATCTCCATAGTTTGTTCCCGAGTTCCTTTGTAGGTCCATCTTCCTGTTCTCTGCTCCTTGCAGGGTCCAGAGTCTACAGAGATCTCTTCAACCTTTCTGCTGTTGCAAGCACCACGTTTGCAGGTGCCACAGAGACTGTTGCTGTGTGCAGGAGTGGGTTGCAGCCCCACAGTTGCCAACGGCATTAATGGCAACTTGCCTTTGGGGTTGACAGTCATTGGGGGGGGGGGAAGATCGTGATCTGGATGGTGGGGGGAGAAAGATGGGAAGGCACTGCACTGCTATATGCTAAAACCCCCAAACACAGAAGGCCATATCACATGTTTAAAGTTGCATCCAGTCTGGCCCAGAGGTAGTCATGTCAATCCACCGTTTCATAATATTGTAAGCTGCAGGAGGCATAGTTCTCTCCCTTGGGGTTCCCTCACTCCATGTTAATTCACAAACAGAAAGCATCTCTAGTAGTCTCTACCTGTCTCAGAAAAGAAAAAAACAAACAAACCCATGAGTTCATACTCCCTACAGCCACAGTGGGGCTACAGTCAAATCCACAGAACACAAAGTCAAACTTCACCAACCAACCAAAGAAGAAAAGCACCCCAGGCAAAGTCCTGGGGAAGATTTATTAGGGGGCAAGAACTGAGGCTCACAACAACACAAATAAACTTCCATATATTCCTGAGATTGATACAGACTAAAAATTCTATTTCTGCTACACGAGGTGTCTGCAATCCTGCCTGGAATGCGAGGAGAGGAGACCAAACTGCCCAGCCACTCTGGCAACACAAAGGATGAAGCCCCTTTGGGGCTGCTTGAGTGCCCAGTCCAGGAAAGCCAAATCCTGTCTCCCTCTGAAAGACTCACCTCACCAAGGTCCAACTCAGTAGGATCCTCACATTGTCTAACCAATGAACACCAGCTGAACCAACCTGCCTGTCTTAAAACAGTGGCCAGACGTCTCTTCTCAAGCAGAATGCTGTGCTCTAGGCGCACGAAGCACTCCCTAACTTGTTCCCTGCAAAGAGGGCTGCCCACGGTAGAGGGCTTGGGTGACTACCTTGTTTCACTCTACACTGAAGCCAGAGTAAGGCCAACAAGCCCTCATGAGGGGCACGGAGCCAAAGACACCACAGTTGTTCCCGGCATGTATCCCTTTCAAATTTAATAAGCTCGTGGAAGCATGCACCAGCTCATCTCCTCCTAAGACACATGCCCTGTTGGTTGGAGTCCAGCCTCCTCCCTCCTTTTGTCTCTCATGCTTGTTCATGTGATAGTTTCCCCCCCCCTTTCCTCCCTTCCCAGCATTGGCTAGGGAAGCTTCCAGATCCACCTGACTGAACATGGAATCTGTCTCCTCCTCCTCTCTCGACCACCTCCGCCCCATGATCATCCCCATGTCTCACTCTACTCCACAGCACAGAATTGATCTCTCTCGTTCTCTTTGACTCTCTCTCTCTCTCTCTCTCTCTCTCTCTCTCACACACACACACACACACACACACACACACACACACACACACACTTCTAAGAAGCAGCCTCGGGGGCATTTCAGGGTAATCACAGAGCAGCCAACCCCTTTCTGTCTTGCTTAGTAACTACAAAGCTGGCACTGGGGATATCTTAAATTCAGAATGCCTTCATAAAACACCACAGGGCAGCAAGCGCACAGGGTTCCTTGCTGGGGATTCTCATTTTCTAAGGTGGGGAAGACCACCACAATGGAGTGTGGACTGGGCACAGCACTGTGGGGGGGGGGGAGTACTGCAGCCAAAAGACTCAATTGGTTGCTGCGGCCAGGAGGGCACACAATGGGAACAGGTGCATTTTCAGGCTAGATCCCGGCAGAGAAGCTGGCGACCAGCATCAGCGGCCTCTGGACATGAGCCCCTGGAAGAGAACTGTGCAAGACACATGGACCAGAGAAAGTACATTGAGCCAAAGTCTCAGTCTATGGGAATTAACATACTGCAGCCTAGATCAGGGGATTTAAAACACTGATGTGAAGAGGGAAGAGGGGGAGCTGCTTCTGTCCACAACAACAAATGCACAGTTTCAAACGCTCAATGCTTCGTGGTGCTCATACTGTTAAGCTGATATGGTGGCACCGCAGAAAGCAGAACACGACTCCCAAGTCAGTAACAACAGCAACCCCAGCTCTGAGGAGACTGGAATGGGACTCTCAGTGACCCAAGCTGAAAATTCCAGGAGGACTCATCAGTGCATCCTCCTTACTTTCCAATTCCAACACGGAGTAATCCTGGGGGAAAAGTTACAGGCTGGCAAGGATGGAGTACGAAGTCTCCATTGCACTGATGGGAATCTGAAAGCATAGCTGACTTCTGTACAAAGAGAAGTCTCACAACTCAGTTCTTTGTGCCTTTCTACATCTGGGTAATTCCATTAGTTCTAATGGGGTGCTGCCAAATCACATTGGCTGAGGATCACACCAGCATACAGAAGTCATCAAAGCTTTTAACTAAGGTGCCCAACAGTTAAAAGCACTTGGAACAGCTTATGGAGCACAGCATCAATTTCTAGGCCATTTTTGATGCTGAATGGCCAGGGAATAAAGCTTCCAGCGGCCAGGGAATAAAGCTTCTTCCATGCAATGAGGCAAAGGGTGCCTCGACTGCATCTTCTCCTTTGCGGGCTGCTCCCAATATTGCTGATCAAGCAACAAGGATGACATATCCAGTCCACAGATAACAGATACTCTGAGGGAGTGGGAGGACAGCAGGCCTAACCCTACTCCAGCATGGATAACCTTGCTGGTCTGTGCGTGCGTGCGTGTGTGTGTTTACACCATGTTAGTTGTGCAGTCCAGCACAGGAGAAGCACACAGTCTCCAAACACTCTGGTAAGTGGGGGCCATTCTAAGCACTTTCCCAGAAGCACAAGCCAAGAAAGTTGCAATCAGTGCAAGAGGCATCCCTTTAAACTGGACTCCTTGCCTAATGTGAAACCAACACCCATTTTCTGTGCTGCAGCGCACAGTATTAATTAAAAAAAAATTAGAACAGTAATACAGTACAGCTAAATAATGGGGAAAACAATATAGCTGTCCTCTGTACCTGGCACAGATCCCACAAACTTAGAGAGGCTGAACAAGGCAACGTAGCTACTACCTGCTGCCATCTTGGGTCTTGATCTAGAGAGTTTAAGAGGGCAATGTTGCCTTGAGTTGTTTGTTGGATTCATTGCCCTAAATCTTAATGCAGTTTCACTCCTCACTTCTGCTGCTTCCCCAAACCTCTGGATCAGGTCCTCCAATGAACTTCTCTTCATTCAACAACAGCAGAAGCACTTCCTAGTGTGTGTGTGTGTGTGTGTGTGTGTGTGTGTGTGTGTCTTCCCGACACTTGAAATCTCTGACATCACAAGCGGCAGCCAATAGGTGCCCTAGGACAGTGTTTCCTCAAGGTTTGTCCTCCGCCATACCACTTCGCATGATCCACCTATTCAGAGAACCACCAGAAGTAACTGACAATGACATTATTGCGAATTACTTCTGGGTTGGGAGTCCGGAAGCAACATGACAAACACCAGTAAGAGGCTCACGGTGGACAGGAGTGTGGAAAAGTATATTTTGGAGCTCTGCCCACCAAGCTGAGCCTCCTACCGCTGCTCGTTGCAACATCTTCCTGGTCTAGTCATGGTGTAGACTTCCTCATGAGGAAGCTGCTTGAACCATTCACTAATGAGGCTATACTATAGCTCCAAAACTAGATGTGATAGGGCAAAATGGATGCCATTTTTTGAATCAGCACCCCAAATATATCCAGGAATTGGTGTAACATTTAAGGAAGCAAAATGTGTGTTGGCCTGTGTAATCTCACCACTATTATTTAACAGTTCAAACCCCACTGACTCGGCAAGCACTCTGGAGTGCTACATGTATTCCCAAAAGCAAACAAAAAATTGCAAAGACCTACATTTAAAATGGGTCAGGAGAAATAAGCAACCAAACTGAAATGGGGGGACGGACTTTTAACAACATCCGCAGGGGATTTTGAGCACAGATCATGCACATGTAGGAACCCTGGTCTCCTCGGACCTTCAGTCAACCAGCACAGGTTCAATGTGTCTGAGCATAAACTGACTCCACCTAAAATGGAACTTCTGGATGGGGCAGACACACAAAACATGCTTAGCAAGTAAAACTTGGGACATTATGTGCAGGCACACTGTGATCCTTCCTCCTGAAAGTTCTTAATGTGCAGCGCTGCTAGGAAAGAGAAAGGTTAAGGGGGCGGAGTTGGTTCTCAATCCACGTGGAGAGAGAGCTGATTTTGATACTGAGAGTTTCAGCCTGAGAAACACCCAGAATGCTCAAGCTCTTTGTGTACGTTCCCGCAAGGCCTCCCAGCGACCTGCAGAAACCTTCAGTGGCAAGAGGGGATTAGGAGAAGGAAGTTCATTTTTTGCAATTACATTATATAAAGACTTGTATATTATAAAATATGCATTCTAACAAACCGAAAAGGGGGGGGGTTTCCCCCCTCCCAAAGGTCAGGATCAAGGCAGTTTGGGTTTTTGGGGGGCAGGGGTTATTTCCAGGGCTTACTTTGGAGCACAAATCTGTGCATGAAAACCCCAAGTCGGTTTCAGCCAAGCAAGAGTTAACCAGACTGTGCCTCCCTCCCCCACACAGGGCAAGAGTTCAAAAAGAACTCCTTCCCAAAGGGAGCAGGTTTCAGTAACTGAGGCTGCAATCCTATGCATACTTTCCTGGGAGTAAGCCCCATTGGCTAGAGTGGGACTTGCTTCTGAGTAAACCAGCATAGGATTGGGCTGTGAGGAAAGGAGTGCGCAAGACACATGTGGGGAGGTGGGGTGGACTCTGAGCAAACAGGGAAGCCAGCCAGCGCCATGTGCCACTCCAGCAGGGTTGTGGAGGCAGTCAGCAAACTCCTGGGCATGTGAGTGCGCATGTGACTGTTCTCAGAAGGGCCATCAAGTTAGGCTGAAATTCTGTGCACCCTTTCCTGGGAGTAAGTCCTATTGAAGGCAGTGTGACTTACTTCTAAGTAGAAAATCCTAGGCTTGTGCCCTCAGTCTCTGACGCAGGTCAGTGCTCTCCTCCAGCTGCGCTCCTCCCTTCCCCCCACATGTCCTCATCCTTGCCATTCCAGCCATGCTCCCCACAAATCCTAAGATCTCAGCTTGAGTGGAAAGAGATCATCGCAGACCTGCCCACCCCAAGCAAACCCCTTTCTATTCCTGCAGTCCTTCCATCCATCCATCCATCCATCCATCCATCCATCCATCCATCCATCCTGGGTTTCGTTGCCTGGGACCTGCTCCTGCGATCACCTCAGTCCCAGCCTACCCATCTCTTCTGCGGCCCCTCTCCACTCCCTGGGGTCCTCCCACCACTCCCCTACCCGGCACTGGGGGCCTCCTTCATCCTGCCCCCGCCGCGCCTCTTCCCAGCCACCCAATTTGCCCCTCGATCTCTGAACCAGAGTAAGAGATGCCTCCTTGCAAGCTGCATCCCCAGTCTCTGTTGCCAAGGCAACCAGAGAATCTCCGGGGAGCCTGGCCCGTTTCCTAGCAACTGCCAGGCAAGAAACGTCTTTCCCCCCCCCCCCACCGACCCAGTCCACCTCACTGGACCCAATAGAAATAAATGAAGGTGGGGGGGCAAGGAAGACTCTCCAAATAGAAAGAATGCAACCAAAGCCACCAAATGGCCACTCCGAACTCCGGGGAGGGGAGTGGCCGAGGCTGCAATCCTTTCCTGGGAGTAAGCTCCATGGACTATAATTGGACTTGTATCTGAGTAGACAAGCCCAGGATTGGGCTGTGACTCCCTGCTGCTTGAGGCTGCAATCCTATCCATGCTTTCCTGGAAGTAAGCCCCATTGACTAGAAGTAATGGGGCTTACTTCTGAGTAGAGAAGCCCAGGACTGGGCTCTGAGGCTGCAATCCTCTCCACACTTTCCTGAGAGTAAGCTCCACTGACTATAATGGGACTTCTCAGTAGACAGGCGGGGCTCTGAGCCCTAGCATCTCCGCCTATGACCAGGGGAGGAACCGCCCTACAGCCTGCCCGAGGCCAACGCCCGTTTGGCCACGTTACTGCTGTCTAGAGTGCATCCGAGCAGTGCTGGTGCAGCTCAAGGGGAAGCAGGCACAAACACGCGTGTCTGTGCGTGCACACATACACACATCTCGCACGGCTGTCTGTGCATCGAGTGACCCCGCACATCCCACTGCAGGAGGCTGCACCAGGAGCACTCCGGACGGGCTCTCTCCAGCCAGGGTTTATGCAACGAGAAGGGCTGAGCGGCTGCCAAGAGGCTCTCTCCCTACCCAGCGCACTCCCGGCAGGGCATCGCAGCCACTCCGCGACCAGAGGAGGAGCCCCAGGGACAGGCGAGGAGGATGGGCTGCTCTGCAGGCGTCCCTGTGCCTTCTGTGAGCGCGTTTCTCCAGGACGGACATTTGCTCAAGTTCCATCAGACACACGCCAGAGGAGTCAGCAAATGCGCTGCTTAAAAAAAAAAAAAGTGCATTTTTGTACATCACACACACACACACAGAGCTGACTCAGCTCCACTCGCAAAGCAGTGCCCCTATTTAGCGTTTGTCCTTTTAAGCCTGCCTTAAAATAGCAGAGCGGCAGCGCTGGCAGCCCAAGCCTCAGAAAGAAGCCCCATTCTAGTCAATGCGGCTTGCTCCCAGGAAAGTGTGCACAGGCTTGCAGAGCCCAATCCTAGGCATGTCTACTCAGAAGTAAGCCCAATTCTAGTCAATGGGGCTTACTCCCAGGAAAGTGTGCACAGGCTTGCAGAGCCCAATCCTAGGCATGTCTACTCAGAAGTAAGCACCGTTATAGTCAATGGGACTTATTCCCAGAAAAGTGTGCATAGCCCAGTCCTATGCATTCCTACTCAAAGTAAGCCCCATTCTAGTCAATGGGGCTTACTCCCAGGAAAGTGTGGCTAGAGGCTGCAATACCCTTTCCTGGAAGCAAGTCTCCTTGGACACAATGAGACTTACTTCCGAGTAGACATGCCCAGGATGGGGGCTGTGGCTCTCTCCTGCAGGAAAACGAGGGGCTGGACCGAGCAGGCGACGGGCGGGGGGGGGGGGAAGGAGCGCTACTTACACCAACACATCGGAGAGGGCGATCGCCGGCGGAGAGACGCGAGCTCTTCCCTGGGGGAGACATGGTGCTGGTCATCCTGTTCTGCCCGCGCCCTGCTGCCCGTCCTGGGGGGCTGCTAAGCTCTCTTGCTCAGATGCTCTGCCCTGGCGATCCGCGCAGGCACCCCCGGGGGGGACGCATCATCCCCTCGCTGGGCAGCTGCAGCCATGGCCGCGTCCTCACCGGCATCCTCCTCTCCGGAGCCCCGGCATGGAGATGGCGGGCAGGCAGTCAGGCAGGCCAGGAGGTCCTCTCCCCTTCCCAAGGCAGAGATGCGCCTGGAGTAGCTGCGCGGCAGCCCGAGAACGAGACTCCCCCACCGCCTCTTTTCATTCACAAAAAAAAGATGCTGCCCCCCCACCACCCAGGAGCGCAGAGCAGGCCCCGCCCCACACCCCGGCGGCTGCCCATTGGCTGGGAGCGAGCAGAGCAGTGGGGGCACTTTCTGGGCAGAGTGAAGGGGAGGAGCAGGAGGAGTCAAGGGGGGAGGGAGGGGAGAGGAGCTGATGCAGCCTCTGCTACTACCAGGGTCCTTCTGCTTCCCATCGTTCAACATCCAGCTCCTCCATCCCTCCGCCCTGACTCTCTTCCCTTCCCTGGTTGCCTCTGTTTGTGTTCTTTCTGGGCAGAGTGAAGGGGGGGGGGGAAGGAAGGGGAGCCAAGCGTCCTTCTGCTTCCCATCCCGCAGCATCCAGCTCCTCCATCCCCTTCCCTGGTTTTCTACTGGTGTTCTTTGAACCCCTGCTAGAAGCTGGCATCAGAGACCCCCGCCTCATTCCGCCTGGACGTTCTTCTCATTCATCCCTTTCCCTCTCCAGGATCTGCAGCGTCCCTTTCTCATCCTCCTGCCCTCCATCCATGTTTTCGGAACAGCAGCCCCTCTGAATGGGAGCAGCAGCAGAGCAAACAGGTTGTGCATTCCAAAACATCAGAAAAGCCACACTAGATCAGGCCCAAGACCCGTCTAGTCCAGCTTCCTGTATCTCATCGTGGCCCACACTATTGGGGAGCACATAAGACAACAAGAGACCTGCATCCTGGTGCCCTCCTTTGCACCTGGCATTCTGAGGTAGCCTACTTCTAAAACCAGGAGGTTGCCCATACCCATCACAGCTTGTAACCAGTGACGGACTTTTCCTCCATAAATCTGTCCAATCCCCTTTAAAAAGGCATCTAGACCAGACACCATCACCACATTGTGTGGCAAGGAGTTCCAAAGACTAATTATACACTGAGTAAAGAAATATTTTCTTTTTTCTGTTCTAACTCTCCCAACACCATTTTCATGGATGTCCTCTCGTTCTGGTATTGTGTGAGAGGAAAAAGAACCAGAACACAATGACATGACACCAATCTTCCTATGTTTATTTAAAATGAAAGTAGTATGCTGTATGGAGAGCTGCAGGGAGCTTTTAACGGGGTTTTATGGCATGCCCACCAGAGCAATTACAGTCCGACAGTCGAAGTAAATCGACTTGTCTTCAGCTGGGCTTACTCCCTAGTAAGTGTGTGTTTAGTGTTGCAACCCTGGAGATGCCCACAGAGACATGTGTTTATCCTTATTGACTGTGCACTCTTTGGAAAGGATCTGGTAGCTTAAAGCCTGCACCCCAGAAACCATCCACTTGGCAAGTCCTTCAGTGGCCTCCTGCTGCTATTAGACCTGCTGGCAAGTAAGGAGAGATTAATATGGTGCTCTCCAGAGCCTGCAATGGTAACAGGGACATCTTAAAACTCAAGTTTTTCCAATCAGGGATGCCCTCAGCAATCACAATGGCTTCAGAGGTGTGCTTGCTCCCTTACCCAGTGTTTGCTGCCCTGCAACTCCTTGTGTACATCTCTGTACATGCTGTGTACAATCACAGGCGCTAATACTCATGCTTTCTCCTACGCCTGCTCCACCCATTCTTCCCCATCATGTCTAATATCCCTTGGCTGTAATGATGTTAAGTAACTAAGGAAGGGAGAAGGGCCACTTCCTGAATGGGCAAGTATCTGGGTAGAGATGGGCACCCCCTCCCCATAATCTGTGGCCTCAAGAATGAGCCGGCCCTTGTCCCACAGGACAAAAGGATTTTCTCGCCAGTGTTGTTGAGACACCACAACTTCTCCCTTAGTGTGACCACTGAAGAGAGGGGATGGGAACTCACAGACATGTGCAAGTGACTCACAGTGCAAACTTACACATGTCTACTCAGAAGTAAGTGTTTAATGGGACTTACTCCCAGGTAAGTATGAATAGGATTGCAGCCTCAAAGGAGCAGAGTCAGCCTAATGTGGGGATCAGGGGCACATTTCTGATCCAGTGAATCATGTGGTCATCTGAAAGTGCCAGCTCTGCTTTATCCTTCTTGTGGCCCTGCCTGTCTGGGCACTTGGCAAAATGAGACTGTAGTTACATCCTTTTCAGGAGCTTCTAGCTCTAGGGATGTCAGGCAAGTGAACACCTATTACAGGGGTGGCATTAGAGGTAGGCCTGATTGAGGGGCCCACCTGACCAGACCAACCCTGGAACCTACAGTACTGGTGGCCCTGTTGGCACCCCACTGCACCATCAGGGGGCACCATTTTTCCCAGCGACAACATGCATGCACCATCACCCCAGATGACCATGGTTGGTTGGCTGGCAACCTTCAGTCTCGAAAGACTATGGTATAAGCCTACAGCACCCAGTATTCCCAGGCGGTCTCCCATCCAAGTACTAAGCAGGCCTGACCCTGCTTAGCTTCCGAGATCAGACGAGATCGGGCATGTGCAGGATAACAGTTGCTGCATGTCTAGCTGTGATATGCTGAGTCAAGCCACTGGCCCGTGCAGCTTGGTCCTGTGAACACTGACTGGCAGCAGTTCTCCAGGGTTTCAGACAACACATTTTCTCTGCCCTACCTGGCAGTTCTGCCAGAGAGTGAACGTGGTACCTGCTGCATACAAAGCCACCCCTAAGGGTCAGTGCCAACCCCCAGAACAAAGAGCAATACGTATGGCTCTTTGCAAACTTAGTGCATGGGGCTTGCTTTTGAATGACCAGCTAGTGCACAGCAGTCTAGAGACCCGCAAACGTGTGTGGATGAAAAACTACTCCTGTATCAACAACTGGACAAATTTACTCTGCCGCTCCTGCCACATAATGCACCTGCCCCACGTTCACAGCCTTGCCTGCTAGGTGGGTTCTGCAGAAGCTCCCCCAACCCTGCACAGCCGACTCTGCTGTGCTAAAATCGCACTTCACCCCTCCACTCTTTGCTGCCATCTCCACCCCCACCTCCTGCGGCTCGAGGACAGAGACTCCAACCTCAAGTTATCCCTGCGGACTGACCAATGAGAGGCAGATCAAGCAGCCAGGCTCTTGCTTGCAGCCAAGACCAGCTGCTGCGACCCAGCATATCTCAATCATGTGATATCTCATTGTCCTCACTCGAGGCTTATTTCCTTCTCTCTCCCCTGTGTTCCCCCCTCCCCACCATGCATAACCAAAATTAACTTGTTCCTGTTCTCTTCCTGTTTGGATCAGCCTGGCCACGACCCCTCAGAATTGATCTAAGGGCTGGCGTGGATGCAGCGTCAGTCAGCAGCCGCATGTCAGCATCTACCTCACTCTGCAGCTTTACAGTCCAGTCACACAAGCACCTCTAAGCTTCCTGAGGCCTCCATCTCCCAGCCCCCCCCCCCACTGGCTGCATTCTCAGGCACCCTTCTGCACCAGCTTCCCTTCTCCATTTCTCACCTAACTTGTAAGACGGGGATCTCTCTCTCCATAGCAGAAGAAACCTTGGTATACTGGACTGGGAACTCCTGTTGGTGTTTTGATTTTAAAGGCAGCTCCCGGTGAGCTCACAGGGCCCTTGGAGAAGCCACCAGCTTCACGCACAGAGCTCTTTATTTCCCCGCATTGGGCTGGAATGAAATCTGAAGGCAGCTGAGATGCAGTGTTCAGCTTCCTTCTTCCAGCAGGTCATGGGGGAAGGAATGCATAAAGCTTGCTTGCCAGCCGCATGATTTGGTTTATTTGCTCTGTCGTAGCAGGTGCTTAATTGTGGCATAAAAAGTTCCTGGCAGCTTTTACTGTCAGTCTTTTACCATTCAGTCAGTCCTGAATGACCTCCTGCCTTTTGCAAAACAAAAGCACAATTGTGGGTTAGGTCAAAATGCTTCCAGCTCCATGCTCAATCTAGAAAACAACTGAACTGGTGCACATTTGCCTACGCCAATGTTGTCTTTGACCAGTAGGAGGTGCTGCAGAGTACAGCGAAGAAGTTGGAGGGTCGAAAGTCTTTGGACAGTGGTTCCCAAACTGTGAGCTGTGGCTCCCCAGGGAGCCACGGAAACCAGCCAGGGGAGCTGTGGAATCCTTGCAAAAAGCCACCACCTTGTACAATGCATAGGATTGTAGCCCTAACAGGGAGTCACAGCCAGCAGCCCAGTAGGTCAGGGGAGTCGCCAGTCAAAAAAGTTTGGCTTCGGTGATTGAAGCGACCAGAAAGAGAAAATGGAGTATGTTTCTGGTCTAGCTGTTCCATGCTTTTTCAACAGTGTAGTTCCACACAAATAACAAGCCCCTGAGCCAGCCCAAGAGCTCCTGGTGCCTGAGGCGGCATGCCAAATGCTTTCTCTGGTACCTGGTGATATGCCAGCCACTGCTTCTCCTACTCCCTGGACCGGGAAAGGAAAGGGGGGACAGTATGGAAGAGGAAGTGCAGAGGAGAGCTTACCAGTCTCTTCCACACTTCCTTTCTTCTCCATCCTCTTCTTCCCTTTCCAACCCAGGAAATGGGAGGAGGAGCAGGGAAGAGAAGTGAGTAGGTAGAGGTGGATGCTCCCCCCATATGCTTCATAAAGATGGCCCAAGAACATAAGAAGAGCCCCACTGGATCAGACTAAATGCCTATCTAGTCCAGCTTCCTACCAGGGAGCACAAAAGACAACAAGAGACTTGCATCCTGGTGCTACACCCTTGCAGCTGGTATTCTGAAGTAACCTACTTCTAAGATCAGGAGGTTGCACATACCCATCACAGCTTGTAACCTGTGATGGACTTTTCCTCCAGAAATCTGTCCTATTCCCTTTTCAAAGCACCTAGATGCTGTCACCACATCTTATGGCAAGGAGTTCCACAGACTAATCACACGCTGGGAGAAGAAATATTTTCTTTTGTCTGTTCTAACCCTCCCAACACTCAATTTTAGTGTGTTGGCCCTTTATAAACATTAGACACATGTTATGATGGAAGGGTGTGATCACACACACAGTCCTGGCCTCTTCATCGGAGAACAGATCTTTAGTTGTACAGGAAATACAAACTGCAGTTTCTGTTTGCACTGTTGGCTATCATGTTGAAAATATATTAAGTTGTAATATTCTAAGTCAGAGCGTTGGTTCTTCTAGGTCAATTCTAGTTACAGTGACTGGTGGTGATGTTTCAGGGTTTCAGATAGAGCCTTTCCTAATCCTGTCTAAAGGTGCTGCCAGGGGTTGAATCTGGGACTTTCGGCAAAGCATACACTCTGCCATGGAGCTATGACTCCTTCCCAACAGCAGCAAAACATGAGTTCCCTGTTTGGAATCCTTCCTCTTGCACACAAGATGCATAACAAATGGTGCACTGGCCATGCAAAGATACAATCCCTGGACACCCTCTTTCCCTGCAGTCAGGTGTTATCTGAAGCCAAGAAAGGACAAGGATGGGGGCTTTAAATGCAACACACTAAAAGGAATTATGTAATTTGGGTGAAATTACATCATTCTGGCTGCAGAATAATATTGCAGCACCATTCTTTGGCACAGGCCAGGCTGATGTTTAGCCCAGAGGAAGAATCACAGGGAGGCAATATAACTGGAGAAAGGTAAGAAGGTGAGTTAGAGGAAGAACTGGATACGGGGGGGAAACAGAGGAAAAAACAGTTCTCAAGCTGCTGTGGATATCTCAGCTCTGCAGATTCTCTCTGAACCTCTAAAGCTGGAAGATCCCTCAGGGTCCTAGTTTTGCTCTGTCTCATTCTTCTAACCATAAGTAGCCTCCGAACCTTTCACTGACCACAGGTCTCCCATTTTGCAGTCACAGCCAAATTCTGGGCAGAACTCTACCACAAATACTCCTAGTAGAAGGATACTTGGGGCTGCTCCACACATTACACTGTAAATGGCTACACATCAGAGACCCATCTTGTGCCCCTGTGAAAGCCCCGACATTCAAAGCGCATGCACACGGCTCTATTTTCAGTCCTTTGCACACTGCAGGAAGGTTGCAGCAGCTTACACAACACGGGTCTGCAAACATGTACCCATTAAAATTATAAAGTGCGAAGCAACCTTACAAAACATTATGAGGTCCTTGTGTACGTTGCCATGGAGACAGATCTGTTAAAAATATCAAGTGATATTGCTGGAGAGGTAGAGAGGTGCATGCAGCGATGAGTTAGCAGATGACACTCAAGCCGGGCTGGAAAACTTCAGGCCTGCCTGCCGCACCAGATCTTCTACCCACTTCTCAGTGGCTCTTTGTAATTCCTCCCTGTATCTCTGCCAACCCTCTGGACTGGCCTGGGGTCTACAAGAATCAGCACTAATAATCAAGTAACCATGAAAAGCAATCCTGGAGATTATAACAGGGCCTTTGGGAATTTGCAACATTTCATCATGTTCGGGGGGGGGGGGGAGAGCACCCATCTCCAGGAATTTGGGAAGTAGGGTGCTATGGGCAATGCATGACCGGAGTCCCCTCCTTTGGATCACCAAAGTCAATGGAGTGTGTGGGGGTGACTGGTGAAACTTTAAGGCTGCTAATATGAGTAAATCCCATTGCACATTTTGCATAGGATTGAGTTGTAAAGATGTATATTCTAAGTATGTACTGTGTGCTGATTAGGAAGAAAGTCCTGATGTCCAAGCTCTGTGGACTTTTTTTCTGAGTAAAAATGTTTATAAGTTGGGAAGTGTGTGTGTTCCTTCTGTGTTATGTAAGCAGAGGAAGGAGTTAGAAATTGTGCTGAGAGAAAATGTTTTCATAGTCACACACAGCAAGTACAAGAGAGTGGGCATGACAAAGGGACTTTCAAGAAGTGCTGTAAGTACAGCACATGTTTGAATGTGGTTCCGGTTAGTTCATAAAGCAGCTTTAGAGTTGTCACATAATTAGAACCATGTGGCTGGGACTACAAGCTGCAGTGGGGCCAGGATTTGGATTTGCAATAGCTGGGCTTGTAAAAACAGGTGTGCCCCCCCTCCACGCTCTAGCTGGGGTGTGCCTAGGAGGAGTCTTTGGGACTATTATGGGGTATATTTGGTTAATTTTAAATTGGCACCTGCCACAGAGCAGCAAAAATGCTTCTCATTTCTGGATTAGGTAACTACAAATAGGTAAAACAATATTTCTACGTGATACCAAACTATTCAAATCTCATGCCTTTTCTACACCATGCTACAAAAGTTAGTTGTCCTGGCTTTGTCCAAAAGATCCTGGAAATTTGTAGCTTGGTAAATGGGTTGATAATTTCTGTTAAAGGAGGCCTCTCGCCTCTCTCCCTCACAGAAGCACAATTTGCAGAGTTCCTTGGCGCCTCTTACAGCAACTTGTCTGTGTAGCACAGAGAGTGCTACAGAGTGTAAATTTCTCTGTGAACTGAGGCAGATTTAGACCCTGGTTTAAATGCTGTAGCTCCTTTGTGGAACATGGGAGAGAACAGAGAACTCCTGACCACGTACAGAATGTTCCCTCTGCCAGAGTCACTGTGAGAATGAGGTACAGGCTTACTGGGATGTTTGCCAACTTTCTTTCTGGCTGGGATCCTGTGCTTTTTAAGAGCTGTACAAAAGGGAAGACGTGGCAGGTAATGTTTTTCCTTATGCCTCGTGCTGAGAGACGTCTAATCTTCTGCTTGCAGCTCTTAAAGACACCGGAACCCTGCTAGATAAGGAGCTGGTGGTCCTGTTTCGAGGTAAGAGGACATGCCTTCCAGCCAGTTTTCTCTTTTCACATAGTCATTCTTTGACCCTGAATGTAAATTGCAGGCATGAATGTGGTGGTGGGCAAGGAGCCTTGCCCCTCTTCCTTTGTCCTGGAAATAGCCACCCTTTGAGCACTGAGGCTGCTGCATCTCTAACAAGATGTTGTATCTTTACAACTGTATCTTGACAGATGCTTTATATCTGCTATATCTTTATGGGCATAGCAGAGGACTAGGCAGAGCTTGTCACGTGGCTGCAGCATGAGTTTACAATGCTGCCCCTGCCCAAATCCCCTCCACCGCACATCTGTTAGAGATCCAGGAGCCTCGATACCTGAAGGGCTACCTCTCTTCTGGCAAAGTCACAGGAACGGAAAGACCCAGTGATGTGCACCAGTCTGAGTCACCCAGGAACCCATTCTGCAGTTTCCCTGGAGCTCTGAGTACTAGTGAGTGGCTCAGTTGAAAGTGAAGACACACAACACCCAATGGTGCTTCTGCAGCACTAAAAAGAAAATACTGGATATTACCAAAAGCAGCTGCTGATTTTCTGCACCCCCCCCCAGCCTTCTGTTTTATCACAGCTGTAATTAAAATGCAGTTTGTTCCCTGTTCCCATGTCTGCCTGATATAAGCCTCTTGAACTTATCCCAAAAGACTCCCATCTGCCCGGCTTCATAATCGCCCTTGCTCCAGGCAGATAACGCCAAGCTCAACAGCAGGGTCTGAGTTGTTCTTCGAGCAACTCTGGTTCAAACTGAGAAGGTGTGGTGAAGGGGTCCCTGGAGCAAGGAAGTCTTTCAGGCAATCTGAGAGAGGAACCCTTTTCCCAAAGCTTCTTTTTGCCCAAGGAACCAAGAAATGCTTTTGGATTCCTCTGCATAGATGCACAATTGTCTAGCACCTACACTGCCTGGCTTTGCACACCTTCCCTAGATTCCCAACTCTTACTCTGCCTTAAATTCACTAGATCCTGCATCCTCCGGGACCAACAGTTCAGCAAGTATCCTGCTAAATCCTTCTGCCTCATCCATGTGTTTCCTCAAATCCCATATGACCTGCCTTAGGGTCAAACCGAGATGTTTAATGCTTCATTTGGGTTTCTGTGACTTTTCCCCTTAATTAAAATACTAGCTGGGGGGGCATTTAACTATTCCCTCTAACATCACATCTTTGAAGCTGCTACAAGCCCTTTGAGGAAATCTCTCATTGGCTCACATTCTTCATTACCCAAAATCCTTTATGCTACTACCAGCAACCTGTGTATTCTTTAAGTTGCTCTGATGTGTAGCCTTAACCAGAACCTTCTGCAGCTTTTTCTGAACTTTAGCACAACATTCTGCATTATCCCAGATACTCCCATCCCTTGCTCCTCTCTTAAGCCTCCAGCTCCAATTGTCTCAGAAGGTGTCAAGACCAAGCCTTGCTACAGTCAAGGGACCCTGCCTCTGCTACAATCTATTTTCCAAAAGCCCTTATACATGACTTTGAATGATTACCAGTAAACACCTTGAAGTTCTTCCAACCTCTCCCCCTTGCCTCTGACTCCTGCAGTGTGGGGGGACTTGTGTGGGACCTTCAAAAGCCCCAGTTTAGTTTGGCAGACCCTTGGAAGGCTGATGCAAGCTGCCAGGAGCTTGTCAGGATGCAACCAGCAACTCTGAGTCAGCTTGGTGAAAGTGGAGATTAAGAACCATCCCCTTGGGGTAAAGTTCAGACTCAATCAAAAAGGCAAGAAACCGTCTTGGTTGGAATAGGAACAGTGCTCCTTGTTAGAGCAGGGATATTCTGTCTCCTTTCACCTTTGCATCTTGGCTGGCACCTGTACTCTGATCTCTACCCCACCCACATTTCTCCTCCTGAGTTGTTCATAAACGCACCCCCATCAAGCTCCTTACATAGCCCTAGAGTAAAGTTCAAGTCATCAAACAGGGAGAGGAATGTTTTATACAGATAATGCTGGGAATGAACTTGCAAAGGAGGGCAGTCTGGGCAGTGGTGCTGAAGCATAGCACAGCAGGGCATATTTGGCCCCCAACCCAAAGCAAGTAGCCTGTTCTTTCTGCAGATTTTCATTGCCAGAGAGTGGCAGAGGAAAATACAAGGTGATCAGCACTGTAACCACCTGAATAAGGGTGTGCTTGTAGTATTGTTTCCACTTTCTCTGGATGGTGCATCCAAATGTTTCTGTCTTCTGATGCAATTTATGATTGAGCCAGCAGCAGTGGAAGAGTGCACTAAACTAGATGCAACAAAAGCAGTGAATCCTCATCATGCTCACCCCCCATCTTGAAACAATGGTTGGCAACCTTCAGTCTCAAAAGACTATGGTACAAGCCTACAGCACCTGGTATTCCCAGGCGGTCTCCCATCCAAGTACTAACCAGACCTGACCCTGCTTGGCTTCTGAGATCAGACAAGATCAGGCATGTATCTTGAAACAGCTCACTTCGAAAAGACGTTTGATAAACATGCACAAGGCAACATCAGAGCTGTTTGGCTTTTACAGTTTCAGGTTTCAAAACTCTGACTTATACTAAGCCTCTTTCTTTGGGTTTGTCATATAATTTGGGAAATTTAAACCGAGTATTTTAAAACTAAAAAAAGTAAAAATAAGATTTGCCAAACTAGGTAAGACCACAAGCTAAGCTGTTAGCTTTTTTTCCAGCTTCAAAGAGAGACAAGGTAACTCAGGTGACTAATCCAAATTCCATCCAAACAAATTCTTGAGATACCTGCATGTGAGGTTTAATACTCTAGGATGAATTGAAGGGTAAGCCCCACTGGAAAAAATGGGACAATCTAAGTAACTACGTATAGGTTTGTGGAGCAAGTCTCTCACAGTGTGCTCCTATGCATGTCTATTCAGAAGTTAGTCCCAGTGACATAGTGTACAGGATTGCAGCCTTAGGACCCAATCCTATCCAACTTTCCAGTGCCGGTGTTGCCTCAATGCAGTCCTGAGGTAAGGGAACAAATGTTCCCATACCTTGAGGAGGCCTCTGTGACTGCCTTCCCATCACAAGAAGCAGCGCATACCCCATTGGCACAGCAGCACCAGCACTGGAAAATTAGATCGGATTGGGCCCTCAAGACCCAATCCTATCCAACTTTCCAGCAGAGGAAAAGGTCAATACAGTTTGTACTGAATTGCAATTTAAAGAGACTGCAACAAATTGTATCTTCTTTGGAGGGAGGGTGACTGAGGCTGGGGAAAATCTCATGGAATTAAGGGATTGAACATCCTCTAGGTCTGTGCTGTGCCCCAAACTATTTGATTCTATTTGGTATTCTATTCTATTTGATAGCAAAAGTGAGTCCCAAACTAGATGATAACATATTTAACACCTAAACCCTTAGAAAAAGACTACCTCTGTTATTCAAGATGGAGGCAGAGAGCTCAGATAGGGATACATAGAGCAGTGCTTTTCAGGCAGTGGTTCCTCACTGTATGGCAGGTGGTAGTGACCTCACTACCAGTGTGAGCACCCAGATACTGCCCTGCTTGGGCTAACCCCGCTGGGAGTCATTCTGTCCACTGGCCACTTCAGAAGCACCAGCAAAGGAGCTGAACATCAAAGGAGGGAAGCCCTTCTCATCATTTTCTCCAAGTGCGCAAGAAGAGGATGGAGCCTACAACCAGGGGAGGGAAGAGGCTGGCATGAGGTGCAAGGAACCTCTTCTCACTTGGCGGGTCCTGCTCACCTAGAAAAAGTTTTCAACCAGCTTCGTGGCTGGGCCAACCCTTAAAGTACTAGGGGGGAAGGGAGAAGAAAAAGAAAAGTAGAAAAGTTCTGATATGGGCATTAATATTTTTCTTATAACTTTCTTTTCTCAATTCTAAGTGCTTTTTTTAATACTTAGAAATTAACTTTTTAAACTTTTTAAAAAAACTTTAGAACTTTGAATAATTTGTGCACGTGTGTCTGTGTGTGCGGTGCGGGGGGGGGGAAGATGGGGAAATAGAGATTATGCTAAGAACTCGTGAACCTTTGAGGAAACAGAGATTGTGCTAAGATCTCATGATCTTTTGAGAGCCAGGATAGTGTAGTGGTTTGGGAGTTGGACATAGACCAGGAAGACCCAGGTTCAAATCCTGGCTCAGCAATGAAGCTTCCTGGGTGACCTTGGGCCACTCATGCTCTCTCAGCCCCACCTACTTCAAAGGGTTGTTATGAGGACCAAAGGAGGGATCGTGTATACCACCCTGAGCTCCTTGGAGGAAAGGTGATGTAAAAATGTGGAAATTAGTTAATTTTGAATCAATTATTGCATATAGAGTACAATATCTGGAAATGCATGGGTTCCTTAAAGGTGAAATACAAGAAGCAAAATACTCCAGAGCACAGCTTGTACTGGTTGCATAGTTATTGAGCATCATCACAAAGCCCAGAGAAACAGAAACTCAGCAGCTTTGAGTACTTACAAGGCATGGTTCAGTTTGTTGTTCTTCAGTTTGAGGTGGGTTTTGCCTCTGAATTCCATCTCTTCCTCTTCTCAACAGAGTCTGAAAGTAGAAGAAAGGCAGATGCAGGTGAAATGAGTCTGAAGTTGCTCTTGGAGGCAGCTTCTCTAGTGCTCCATCTAGAGGAGATTCCTTCTCTGTGCAACTGGAGAATCTCCAGCCACTGATGACCTGTATCTGTTTTGGGTTGGGCAAGTAGGATGGGAAACACTCTCTGTCAGTCCCTGCTTCCATATCTTCCATAAGCACATTGTAGCATTAAAAAAAAATCCATGTAGAACAGCTACAAATTCACTCATACATCAAAAAGCATTGAAATTGTAAGTTAAGGTTAGAGCTGGCCCTGGAAAAAAGATAATCTGAATTGTGCTGTGTTTCTTACATATGCATGAGGGCACACAACCCTCCTGCCCTCCAGTTCATTCTAGCCAAATAGGAAGCTGTCATGTTAATGATTACATCTAAAATCCCCCATGGTTTCTTTCTGGGAGAAACCAGATGAGATCCTCCAGGTTCTTTCCTCAAGGGAGCATGCATTAATACCTCCTTAGTAGTTCATACTGACTTCAAGAGTCCTGTTGCCTTAGTGCAGTGTTTCTCAAATGGTGGGTCAGGACCCACCAGGTGGGCCACGAACCAATTTCAGGTGGGTTCCATTCATTTCAATATTTTATTTTTAATATACTAGACTTGATGCTCCCATGGTATGTGACCGCATTTAGGGAAATGTTACAGATCTGTACTTTTAACAGGTTACTAAATATATGCTTCTAACAATGATGGTAAATGGGGCTATCTCCTGGGTAAGTTTGGATAGGATTGCAGCCTGGGGTTGTTAAAAAGTTTCCTGCTTGATGATGTCACTTCCAGTCATGACATCACTTCCAGTGCGTCCTGTCAGATTCACATTCTAAATAATGGGTCCTGGTGCTAAAAGTTTGAGGACCACATTGCCTCAGTGGAATATGAAGCTAATTGACAGCCCAATCTTAACCAACTTCCCAGCACTGATGCAGCTGCAGTGCAGCCCCAAGGGAGGGGAACAAGCATTCCCTGACCCTGAGGAGGCCTTTATGACTGCTTCTCCATCACAGTGCATGCCCCATTGGCACAGCTGCACCAATGCTGGAAAGTGGGTTAGGATTAGACTTTTAGTCTAATTTCCATTTGTGAGACTGAAAGGGACGTGAAAGTGGGATGCAG